>NC_091621.1:101379254-101682284 GCF_027580195.1 Bos mutus
TGGGGCGGAACAAACTGCCTTTCACAAAGCAACCGAGCACAAAGCCATTGGGCCACAAAGCCAGTGTGGAGTCCGGAGGTGACCAGTGCGGCTGAGGGAACAGAGTGGACTCTCCTTCTGAGCCAGGGGTCGAGGCAGGACTCAGCTGCAGGTAAGGGAAAGCTGAGCGGAGGCTAGGAGGATGGTGAGGGTGCTCCAGGCAGAGAGAAGAGTGAAGGCAGAGCCTGCCCGGAGCATTTGGGGGACAGTAACGAGGTCCCCGCACCCTGGGGTTCAGTTGCACTCACTGAAAGAACGCTGTGCCAAACAGTTATTTCACACAGCTTGTAAGAAACATTTCTATGTATCTAGTGTGGGAACAAGTCCTTACCTGCAGACAGAAAGGCTTGCAATCCACTTGCTGTTAGGGCACTAACAGCTCTGGGAAGCTGCTGAGTAGCCCTGGAAACACCAGAGTTACCGATCTGTTAAACGATTCCCTACTTTCACCATATACTGGGCGTAAGTTCCATTCTGTGAAAGAACATTGCCATGGATTCGCCTTGCAAGTAGCTTGTTTAAAACATCTCATTGTTTGTACGGAAACCATTTCAGTGTAAGCATTTAACAGTGAACTGAGAGCAGCTTCAAAGCAGCTTCTAGAAACTCGAGTGTGGCAGGTCTGTGTGCACTGTACACGTCACACAGTGAATCGAGGGGTGAGTGGGGCCTCAGAGCACAGGGAGCGCGATGCAGACCCGAGGCAGAGAAACCAGAGAGAGCTGAGTGAGAAGTCCAGGCCGGCCATCGGGGTCCTGGGCTTCCTGCACAGACTGCGTTTTTCATGTCAAGTGAGATGAGAGCCTCTGGAGGGTTCTGAGCTAAGAACTGGGCTTAAACATTGTGTTCAAGACAGGCTTCAGGTGCGGGGGGCAGAGTTAGGAATCCAGGAGGGGAGCAAGTCCATTGGTTCAGGAAGAGGTGATGGCTTGACCAGGTGATCCTCAGAGGGGGTTGAGATGTGCTCGGATTCCAGATGTACATCTAAGGCAGAGCCAACCAGAGCCGGCTGATGGATCAGATGTGGAGGGTGTGTGTGTGTGTGTGTGTGTGTGTGTGAGAGAGAGAGAGAGAGAGAGAGAGAGAGAGAGAGAGACAGAAACAGAGGGAGGGAGAGAGAGGCACCAAGAATGCTGCAAGCCTTTCCCCTGAGAACCTGGAAGGGCTGTAGCTGAGAGAGTGATGAATTAGGTGATGAATTAGACTCTGTAGGGGCAGTTTGATGGTGGAAAGTGGGCAGTGGGCCTTGAGACTCTGAAATTTAGTTTTCAACATTTTTTAAGGGGAGAACCCAGCAGAGATGCTTACACATCGTTTAGAGGACCACCCAGATTTGAGGGGAGCGGCTGGGCTGGACACACGCACGGAGGGTTATGGGCCCAGCAGGTACGATACATAAAGCTGCAAGATGGGTCAGGCCCCTAGGGAGTGGCTGGGTGGGCAGAGAGAAGGCCTGTCCCATCCTTGGTGCCCACCGTCAGCAGGCTGAAGCCCAGGCCTGAGGGTGACAGCGCCTGACTCGCATCCCAAGAGTCCCCACCGTCAGCAGGCTGAAGCCCAGGCCTGAGGGTGATGGCGCCTGACTCCCATCCTAAGAGTCCCCACCGTCAGCAGGCTGAAGCCCAGGCCTGAGGGTGACGGCGCCTGACTCGCATCCCAAGAGTCCCCACCGTCAGCAGGCTGAAGCCCAGGCCTGAGGGTGACGCACCTGACTCCCATCCTAAGAACCTTTGGCTTCGCCATTCCTTCCCAGACTGTCCGCTCCAGAGACATCTAGGGCCAATTAACATGTAGGTACGTGAGCAGATTGAACCAGGACTTCACAGATGTGGCCTGGGAATATGAATTCTTTTAAAAAAGCCCCCATTCCCATCCCCTTGTCCCTGTTGAATGCTGTGCAGATTACAGTTTGAGAAGCACCCCTCTCGAGGCAGGGCAGACCATCGAGGCTGGCAGCCCCTTGGAGCCCCCCTCCCCCCACCCAGGGCGTCTGGACAACCACCCCTTTTGCACTGAAGTGACAGCCCCTCGGATCAGAAAGACACTGTCCCACCACCCAGCTTCTCGGAATCCCCCAGGGGCGTTGGAGGAAGTACTCAGGCTCCATCACAGGAGTAGACAGGTGGGGTCTGCTAATCTGGACTGGAGGTGCAGGCGGGGTGAGGGGCGCACACAGCAAGGACGGGAGAGCTGCTCTCAGGCATCAGCTGGCTCCCAAGGAGGATGCAGAGGAAGCATCTCATCTAAGATGACGAGTGTATTTTGGTGGGGAGGGTGAATTTGAGCCCAAAGCACAGTCCCTTGGCTGTAGCTTCAACCCTGAAGTTCCAGCCTGAGATTCATGCCTTTGATGATGTCTTTTCTTCTGTGTTGGGAAGGAAAACTCTCCAGAGGAACAAAACAATCATCTTAATGTTTTTTTTTTTTAAGTAACGCTTTTTTAGACATAAAATTCACATACCATACAATTCACCCATTTAAACTATGAAGTTCAAAGTTTTTGGTACATTCAGTTATACAACCATCACTACTATCAATTCTGAAGGTTTCAATCATCCTAAAAAGAAACCTCACAGCCATTAGCAACCACTCTCCGTTCTACCAACCCTCCTCCCAGATGGAGATCACTAATCTACATTCTGCCCGCTACACATTTCACATAAACGCAGTTATGTTCTGTGGCCTTTCGTGGTTGACTTCTTTCATGAAGGATGAGGTTTGAAGGCTCCTTGATGCTGCATCAGCCTGTCATTTCTATTTATATGGCCGAATAATAGCCTGTTGTATGGATATACTGCATTTTATTTATTTGTTCAATAATTGATGGACATCTTCCCTCTCTGGGGCCATTGTAAATAATGTTGCTATGAACATTTGTCCGCAAGTTTTCATTTCTCTTGAGTAGGGACCCAGGACTGGAGATGTGGTCAGATGGTATTATGATGCTTAACATTTAGAGGGAACTCTAGAGTAGCTACATTTTACATTTGAATTCCTGTTTATTTTCATCAACAAGGCCTGAGGGTTGCAATTTCCCCACAACCTCACCAACACTTGCTATAATCTATCTTTTTACTGCAGTCATCCTGGTGGGTGTGAAGTTGTATCTCACTGTGTTTTGATTTGAATTTCCCTGATAACTAATGGTACCAAGTATATTTTCATGTGCTTATTGGCCACTTAGATGTCTTTTATGGGGAAGTGTCTATTCAAATACTTGGCCTATTCTAATTTGTTTTGTCTTTTTGTTCTTGAGTTTTAAGAGTCTTTTTTATATTCTAGCAAAAATCTCTTACTATATATGTAACCTAGAAAAAATTCTCCTAGTCTGAGGATTGGCTTTTTACTTTTCTTGATGGTGTTTCCGAAGCACAAAAGTTTTAAATTTTGATTATCTTTTTTTTTTCCTTTTGATTTGTTTTGTTTCTTATGCTTTGCGTGTATTATCTAAGAAACTGTTGCCTGACCTAACTGAGGTCACAAAAATTTATGCTTATATTCTTTTCTAAGAGCTTTATAGTTTGATACTAAATTTAACTATTATCTCCATTTTGAGTTAATTTTTTTATATCATGTAATGTAGGCTGCAAATTACTTCATTTGGGTCATTTATTGAAAAGATTATTTCTCCCATTGAATTGTCTTGGCACCCATGTCAAAATTCAGTTGATCAGAAAAGCTTATTTTCTGGGTTCTATTTTATGTTATTCAACTCTGTTCCATTCTGTCCCAACCGGTTCCACTGAACCGTCTGTCCTTATGTAATCACTGCACCACACTGTCTTAATTGCAGTGGCCGAGTAGTAAGTTTTAAAAATCAGGAAGTATAAGTTGTCCAGTTTTGTTCTTTTTCATGACTATTTGACTGTTCTTGAATTTCTGTATGAATTTTAGGATCAGCATATGGGCTTCCCTGGTGGCTCAGCTGGTAAAGAATCCACCTGAAATGTGGGAGACCTGGGTTCCATCCATGGGTTGGGAAGATCCCCTGGAGAAGGGAAAGGGTTCCCACTCCAGTATTCTGACCTGGAGAATTCCACAGAGTGTATAGTCCATGGGGTCACAAAGAGTCATACGTGACTGAGCAACTTTCACAAATTCCTACAAAGAAGTCAGCTGAGAGTTTTGTTAGGAATTGCATTAAATCTGTATACCAGTTTGGCAAGTATTGCCATCTTAATGCTTGTAAATCTTGTGATCCATGATCATGGGGCATCTTTCTATTTATTTGGGTGTTTGATTTTTTTTCCAACACTATTTTTTAGTTTTAAATATATGTTTTGAATTTCTCTTGCTAGCTTTATTCCTATGTATTTTATTATTTTCACAGTACTGTATAGAGCTGTTTTTTAATTTCAACTTTAGGTTGTTCACAAGTGTATAGAAATATAATTTATTGTCTATATTGATCATGTGTCCTTGAACTTGCTGAATTTGCTTTGTTAGTTCTAATAACTATAATAACTTCGTGGGTTCCTTAGAATTTTTTATACACAGTGTCATGATATCTGCAAATAGAGATAGATTATTCTTCCCTTCCAGTCTTCAGACCTTGTATTTATTTTTCTAGCCTAATTTCCCTGGGTAGAACCTCCAGCACATAACTAAACAGTAGGATGGCAAATGGACATTCTTATCTTATTTCTGAACTTAAGGGAAAAACATCCAGTCTTTCACCATTAAGTGCGATGTTAGCTGTGAGTTTTCCTGTAACTTCCCTTCATCAGGCTGAGGAAGTGCCTTTTATTCCTAGTGTGCTGTAATCTTCTTTTATTTTACCATGAAGTGTTGTTGAGCTTTCTTATACACATTTTTTTGTATATATTAAAGGCATCGTGAGGTTTCTGTTTTTCATCTTATTGATCAGTTCAGTTCAGTCACTCAGTCGTGTCCGACTTTGCGACCCCATGGACTGCAGCACATCAGGCCTCCCTGATCGTCACCAACTCCTGGAGTTTACTCAAACTCATGTCCATTGAGTCGGTGATGCTATCCAACCATCTCAACCTCTGTCATCCCCTTCTCCTCCTGCCTTCAACCTTTCCCAGCATCAGAGTTTTTTCAAATGAGTCAGGTCTTTGCATCAGGTGGCCAAAGTATTGGAGTTTCAGCTTCAACATCAGTCCTTCCAATGAATATTCAGGACTGATTTCCTTTAGGATGAACTGGTTGGATCTCCTTGCTGTCCAAGACACCCCCAAGAGGCTTCTCCAACACCACAGTTCAAAAGCATCAATTCTTTGGTGCTCAGCTTTCTTTACAGTCCAACTCTCACATCCATACATGACTACTGGAAAAACCATAGCCTTGAGTAGATGGATGTTTGTTGGCAAAGTAATGTCTCTACTTTGTAATATGCTATCTAGGTTGGACATAACTTTTCTTCCAAGGAGTAAGTATCTTTTAATTTCATGGCTGTAGTCACCATCTGCAGTGATTTTGGAGCCCAAGAAAATAAAGTCAGCCACTGTTTCCATGTTTCCCCATCTATTTGCCATGAACTGATGGGACCAGATGCCATGATCTTAGTTTTCTGAATGTTGAGTTTTAAGCCAACGTTTTCACTCTCCTCTTTCACTTTCATCAAGAGGCTCTTTAGTTCTTCTTCACTTTCTGCCATAAGGGTGGTGTCATCTGCATATCTGAGGTTACTGATAATTCTCCCAGCAGTCTTGATTCCAGCTTGTGCTTCATCCCGCCCAGCGTTTCTCATGATGACCTTATTGATACAGTACATTATATTAACTTATATTTGGGTGTTCAGACAGCCTTGCACTTTCAGGAACCCTTTTTGGATGCTGCTTTGTTCAGTTTGCTGGTATTTTGTTGAGGATTTTTACATGTGTGCTCAAAAGGAATGTCTGTAGTTTCTGGTGATGTCTTTGGTACCAAAGTGATACAGGCCTCCTGGGAAGACTTGGGATGTCTCCTCTTGTACCTTTTAAAGGAGCCTGTGAAGAACCTGTATTAATTGTTCTTAAAATATTTGATAGAATTGACCAGTGAAGACATCTGGTCTACCAAGTTTCTTTCTTTGAAGTTTTTTTTTTTCCTCCTGAAAAAGACCTTTTAATTGTGGTAAAATACACATAACAAGTAATGCTCAAAATTCTCCAAGCCAGGCTTCTGAACAGTTCCAGATGTTCAACCTGGTTTTAGAAAAGGCAGAGGAACCAGAGATCAAATTTCCAACATTCACTGGATCATCAAAAAAGGAAGAGAGTTCCAGAAAAACATCTATTTCTGCTTTATTGACTATGCCAAAGCCTTTGACTGTGTGGATCACAATAAACTGTGGACAATTCTGAAAGAGATGGGAATACCAGACCACCTGAACTGCCTCTTGAGAAACCTATATGCAGGTCAGGAAGCAACAGCTAGAACTGGACATGGAACAACAGACAGGTTCCAAATAGGAAAAGGAGTATGTCAAGGCTGTATATTGTCACCCTGTTTATTCAACTGATATGCAGAGTACATCATGAGAAACGCTGGGCTGGAAGAAGCACAAGCTGGAATCAAGATTGCCGGGAGAAATATTAATAACCTCAGATATGCAGATGACACCACCCTTATGGCAGAAAGTGGAGAAGAACTAAAGAGCTTCTTGATGAAAGTGAAAGAAGAGAGTGAAAAAGTTGGCTTAAAACTCAACATTCAGAAAACGAAGATCATGGCATTTGGTCCCATCACTTCATGGGAAATAGATGGGGAAACAGTGGCTGACTTTATTTTGGGGGGCTCCAAAATCACCACAGATGGTGACTGCAGCCATGAAATTAAAAGATGCTTACTCATTGGAAGGAAAGTTATGATCAATCTAGACAGCATATTAAAAAGCAGAGACATTATTTTGTCCACAAAGGCCCATCTAGTCAAGGCTATGGTTTTTCCAGTGGTCATGTATGAATGTGAGAGTTGGACTATAAAGAAAGCTGAGCGATGAAGAATTGATGCTTTTGAACTGTGGTGTTGGAGAAGACTCTTGAGAGGCCCTCGGACTGCAAGGAGATCCAACCAGTCCATTCTAAAGGAGATCAGTCCTGGGTGTTCATTGGAAGGACTGATGCTGAAGCTGAAACTCCAATATTTTGGACACCTGATGCAAAGAGCTGACTCATTTGAAAAAACCCTGATGCTGGGAAAGATCGAGGGCAGGAGAAGGGGACGACAGAGGATAAGATGGTTGGATGGCATCACCGGCCCAATGGACATGAGTTTGGGTAAGGTCCGGGAGTTGGGTAAGGTCAGGGAGGCCTGGTGTGCTACAATTCATGGGGTCTCAAAGAGTCGGACACGACTGAGCGACTGAACTGAACTGATTCAAACACATAGCAAAAGTTGCCCTCTTAATCATTTTTAAATGCACAGTTCAGTAGTGTGAAGCAGCAGTGAGCCTCACCGTGGCCCATGGAGGGAGGCGGGGGGCATGGTGGATATGTCTGGATGGACAGAGAGGTTGACACACCAGTAGCACCAACATGGGGCAGGTCTGCTTCCTCATGAGCAGGCCTGGATGGGTGGAGAAGCGGGCAGTGACAAGGTCCTGCTGTCCAGCACAGGGAACTCTGTTCAATGCTGCGTGACAGCCTGGATGGGTCGGGGGTTTGGGGGAGAATGGAGACACATTTGTGTTTGGCTGAGTCCTTTGCTGTTCACTTGAAACTATGACAGCGTTGCTAATTGGCTATACCCCAATACCAAACAAAAAGTTAAAAAAAAAGCCAGAGAGAAGCAGGTGTGCTGCTGACCAGGGGATCCTGGGCCTGCTCGGGCACAGCTGCTCAGCCGGCTCAGTTCTTGGGGTTGGAGTGGCCATCCCATCCCTCCCAGACCCCTCCCACACCAGTGATCACGAGAATGGCTATGGATGTTGGCAAGTGGCCTCTTTTCAGAGGCGGTGCGGCTTCCCCTCCTGAGAACCCCAGTGATTAGAGCTGCGGTTGACACAGGCCAGGTTTGCAGACTCTCCCGACACCTGGCTCAGCATCCAGAACACGCAGCTAGCGGCTGAGAGTAAATACACTTGCGGGTGGATGAACATGAGTGAGGCAGCTGGGACCAGTTGAGGAGCCTCATCTGGCCCCAGGTTCAGCATAAACCCTGGGCCTGGAATAGCAACAGTCACGTGTGGGGTGTGGAAGCGGCATGAATGCATCCCAGGAAGAGTGACGGAGCAGTTTGCTCTCACTGGCTTGAGGTCGTGCCAAAGCCCTTCAACTTGTACCTCTATTTCCTTGTCTATAAAATGGGGTCCATTGTCCCCTCTTTGCTGGGTTCTTGCAGGAGTGGAGGTGTGTGAAGCCTCACAGCAGTGTCACCGTGAGTGGAGGTGTGTGGACAGTAATAGAGGTGTCACCATGAGTGGAGGTGTGTGAACACTCACAGAGTGTCACCCTGACTGGAGGTGTGTGAACCCTCAGAGATGTCACCCTGAGTGGAGGTGTGTGAACACTCACAGAGTGTCACCCTGACTGGAGGTGTGTGAACCCTCAGAGATGTCACCCTGAGTGGAGGTGTGTGAACCCTCACAGAGTGTCACCCTGAGTGGAGGTGTGTGAACCCTCAGAGATGTCACCCTGAGTGGAGGTGTGTGAACACTGACAGAGGTGTCACCCTGAGTGGAGGTGTGTGAACACTCACAGAGTGTCACCCTGACTGGAGGTGTGTGAACCCTCAGAGATGTCACCCTGAGTGGAGGTGTGTGAACCCTCACAGAGTGGCACCCTGACTGGAGGTGTGTGAACCCTCAGAGATGTCACCCTGAGTGGAGGTGTGTGAACACTCACAGAGTGTCACCCTGAGTGGAGGTGTGTGAACCCTCAGAGATGTCACCCTGAGTGGAGGTGTGTGAACACTCACAGAGTGTCACCCTGACTGGAGGTGTGTGAACCCTCACAGTGGTGTCACACTCTGGTCCACATTTGCCTGATTACTGACAGTTACCATGATTACACGGGGGCTCCCTTATGTCATGTGCAAGAATCACAAATTTCACTTGTTTCATTCCTTCCCAGAGTTTTGAGGGAAGTAAAATTCCTTGGTGTGTTGAGATGTATTATCATTTCTTCCCAACGTTACGTTAAACTAAAAATTAAACCTGGATATTGACTGACAAGGGTTAAAGGCCCTGCCAAATATCATACACAGGCTTTGTTCTTGTTCCTCACTAAATCCATTCAAGCATTGGGCCAACAAAGCGCCGGGTACTGTGCAGGGCTTGAGGATGACAATGGTCAGGACCCAGCACCCCCACTCTCTGACCCCCCACTCACAGTTCCTCAGGCCAGCAGGAATCTCATTCCACTGACAAGTGACTGTGAGGAAGGCAGGAACAGAAACACTGAGGTGCATCCCTTGAGTCTTCTCAGAAGCCACAAGTTGTCTGAGGTTAAAAAAATGCAGACAATATCCTATCGCATTAAAATATACATCATATATGCCATTGAGACATCGAGATTGAATTGTCTTTCAGAAAAGTGTCTTGACTGTTCCTGCTTCTCTGTACATTCTAGGAAAGTATGAGTGCAAATACATCAGATTTGGGAGGAGAGTCGCGGTGCAGAAGGCAGCATGTTGCCTTCCCAATGAGGGGGCAAAGACCCCCAGTTGGCAGGGATACGTCTCCCTTACACATGTGCTTCAGGGGCTGCCAAACGGCCACTGGCGTCCAGCCCAGAAAAGCTCAGCTTCTTTCAAATGGCTTTAGCAGATGAACATTTAAGATGCTGCAATATTCTAGTAATTTATTAATGATATCGCATAGCAGATGTTGGCAGCATTTCTGTGGGGGTGCTTTTTTTTTTAACAAGAGTAGAGCTTGTTTCCTTCCAAAGTTGATAAGCTTAAAATAAAAATGGGAGAGGAAATGATTCCAGGGAAGAAGCAAACCTGCCTTCCCAAGTAAGGGGATTTTCTAGAGGCAAAAGTAGAATGGGCAAGAATGGGAGAGAAGGGACTCTTCTCTCTCCAGAAAGTCAGCTGGGGACAGGATGGGTCTGTGCAAAAGTGAGGGGGCAGTGCTTGTCAGGCAGAGCCTGGGATTCGTTTTACAGCTGCATGCTGAGTGCCTCTGAGTGTGGGGCGCTGTTCTGGGGCCCCTGGTTAAATGGACAAAGTCGCTGGTGCGGTAGGTGTTTCATTTTCGTGGGGGAGTTGATGAGTCATTTTCAAGTCATGAATTGCGCTGAGCACTCTGGATGCAGAGCGGAAATTACAGAGGCCCCCACGGCCGCGCTCAGTGTTGGTGGCACCGGTATATCCTTATGCACTGGGGCTGCGCTTAGCATGTGGCAAGCACAGTGTTCCAGCCGTTTGTGGCCGTTAGTTTACCTGTCTTCATAAGCATCTTGTGCAATCATGCCTCATTACCACGGATCACAGGGCGTCACATAACTGCCACAGGGTTTCGCTGCTGGGAGTGGTGGACCTCAGATTGGAACCCAGATGCCAGGTGCCAGGGCTAATGCTCTGTCTATGGAGAAACTCAGAGAGGGGCACAGAGGTGGTCACTGCTGGTGGTGCCGTGTGGTGGGCTGTCCTGGCAACTGGGGAGGCAAGGTCACAGCAAGGCCTGGAAGGATGGGGGGGAGTCTGAGCCAGAGGCATCTGGGAGGGCAAGCGATGGACAGATGGTGAATAGTGGAGCAGAAATCCATGAGAGAGTCCCTCGTGGACAGACGAGGGTGTTCTGCCCGAACGCCTGCACCATGAGCTCTGTCTGGGATTCTGTTCAGCACCTGCCCTGCTCAGGGTGCCTTCAGCACCTGGGACAGCTCCCAACCCATGGCGGCTCCCAGGACAGCTTATTATCTCCAGAAAGCAGAAGCGCTCAGGATTCTGTCTGCAATGATCTCTCCCACAACCCTGACCTTTAGTCCACTCAATTATCACAACAGTCCTGGAAAGCAAAGGATGTTCCCCATTCGACGTATAATTACACTCATTATTTTATTAACACAATTTTACTTTGTAAACCTCTTTCGATAGTCCATCTCCTAGAAAGATTTAAGCTATGGTTTTTCCAGTAGTCATGTACAGATGTGAAAGTTGGACCATAAAGAAGGCTGAGTGCTGAAGAATTGATACTTTGAAACCATGGTACTAGAGAAGACTGTTGAGAGTCCTTTGGACTGCAAGGAGATAAAACTGCAAGGAAATCAACCCTGAATATTCTTTGGAATGATTGATGCTGAAGCTGAAGCTCTAATACTTTGGCCAACTGTTGTGAAGAGCTGAGTCATTAGAAAATACCCTGAAGCTGGGAATGATTGCAGACAAAGGGAGTAGAGGGTGGCAGAGGATGAGATGGTTAGACAGCAGCACAGACCCAACGGACATGAATTTGAGCAAACTCTGGAAGATGGTGGAGAAGGAAATGGCAACCCACTCCAGTATTCCTACCTGGGAAATCCCACAGACAGAAGAGCCTGGCAGGCTATAGCCCACAGGATTGTAAAGAGTTGGACAAGACTGAGTGGCTGAACAACAACAACAAAATTAAGAACAACGGAAAAGAACACACATGGTAAACATTTAAGAGACAAAGTTTGGGGCACGCACACTGTTTTTTATTCCAACTTTGGAAAAGTTAAAACAGTCTAAAGTGAAATCTGCGCCCACAGTTCTTGCTGACTTGGATGGGGTCAACATACCCTTGGGGACTCTCAGGGCACTGAGTGGGAGCTCCTTGCCTGTACTGTGTGCCTCTCGTCAGATAGAATCTTCCCTTAGGATGCAGAGAAAAGGAGGAGAAGAACTTTGAGACTGGAGGTGGACACAGGGCAAAGGGGTTGGGGGGTGGAGGCAGGACTGATTACGGGGGCAGAGAGCATCGCAGGGTCAGGGTTTGGGTGCTTGGTCTCAGGGTGTTTTAATGTCCTTTCCTCAATCACAATTCCAGAACCGGGATGCATCCCATGGGGCAGGCTCTTTGGAGTGGCTGATGGGCCCCCAGAGGGGCCAGCCCACTGAGAAACATTCACACAGAGGGAGGCTGGAAAGCAGAGACCTCAGTGTTGAGGCCACTGGTTCCAGGATCTAGACCCGCACCAGAGCCCAGAGCGGAACTCTGGGAGTTACTATGGGAAAGCAAGGGACCCGGGCATCCGGAAGGGACGCAGGACCTCTCGGTGCCTTGGAAGGGGGGCTGCCACCTGCGTGTGTCTGCTCTTCCCCTCCTGGGGCCACTCGTGCAGAGATCAGCCTGGAACAGCTCTCTCTTCTCCCTTCAAGCTGACTGTGGCCACAAACCACGGCCACATTGCTTACCTGAGGCTTTTCTTAAGTGGGTTGGCTTTGAACAAGGGCCCCTAAGTCCCTGATATCCCCAGGTTTGCTCAACATTGTCCAGAATCTTCAGTTACGGCCCAGAGAAGCCAGCAAGCCTGGCTCTGCAGCCTTGGGGTTTTGGAGCTGACAGACAATTTTTGGTTACCAGGCAACCGCTGATTTTTCATAACCAACAAGTACAATGCCACACATGACACATTCATCAGATAATCATGCAGCTCTCCCACATCACCACACACTGATCAAACCCCAGACAGCTGCCTGGCACAGACTTGAGAGCATGGGAGCTTGGGGAAAGCAAGACCCAAGAGACACAACTCAGGAGGAAGAGTGTCCCAGGAGGGGAAGGGGGTTGTCCTGCCGCCGGCTAGGTCCAGGGGCTGAGCCTCCGTGCGGTGGGGCTCTGTGCAGGGCCAGCGTCAGCTGACCGGGGGCCTGAGAGCACTGGAATCATGACATCCCCGGGTCAGCCTCAGACGGCGGTGCTGCTTCTGTGAGAGCCCGTCTGTCTGGAGAACCTCTTGTCTCTCTGCCTGCTTTTGGGAGAAGAAAATCACATAACCTTTGGGGTACAGACTCTCCTCCAGGCAGGGAGAACCACAGTCCGTGATGTTGATGCTTGGGTACTTGGAGGATGAGTGAGCTCCCCTTGAGCGCCGGCAGCTCACTGGTAGTGGCTTGGCTGGAGGCTCAGGAATTTGGCCTGTTTTACATCTGGACAGAAGTGGGTTGTCAGAGTGGCCGCTAAGCCAGGAGCAGGAGAGCACGGTGGACGGCATCCTGACTGCAGCCTGCTGACCTCACAGCCGGCCGCTCTCCGGAGCGCCCACCTCTGCACGGGTGTCCAGGGCCTGCCCTACTGTGCACCACGTTTCCTCCTGATCCTTGACGCGCTGTGGGGAAGAAAGAGCCGCACCTCCCCCAGGAGGGGGCCCTGCTGCCGCCCAGCACTCGCGGCTCCTCGCTAAGGGTAGTGGCCGTTCTCAGGCTGCCCCAGGCGTCGCTCCTCCTAATCACCTGCATGCCCAGGTTGTTCCCAAACAGCCGGACAGCGCTGGGGACACCTTGCTATTTATAACCCCTGCTAACATTTAGACGGCTGCCCCTGGGGATTCCATGGCTGCTTTTGGTAAATTCCTTCTGCAGAGACGACAGGACAGTGGAGTGAAAACACCCAGGCTGTCGTAAACACTCAAGCGTCACCCACACCAAAACCCTTTGTGAGTGTTGTCTGTTTCTCTTAAAGCCCTTCAGCATCAGCTCGAGAGGGTGGCACATGCCCATCTCCCGAGGGGGAGCTGTTGCTGAACTGCTTGGTCAATACGAGTCGGGCATTTCCATGCAGAGAAATGGACGTCGGTGGATGGTGAGGGTTAACGGAGGTGGTGCCTGCCCAGACACTCCATACTGTTTGTGCTGGAGGTGACGGGCTTGCTGAGGACACAGGCTGAGGACCTGTGCTGAAGCTTGGCAGCCAGCTTAGTGACATGTGACATCACAAGGGGACAAGCGGATTTTGCTCAGCAGGCATTCATGGAGAGCTGCTCTCAGGTGATGGGGGAATCAAAGGTAACTCAGAACCTGGTCCTCCCTGGCTGTCTCGGTCAGCTCAGGCTGTGTAACCAGCGGCATGGGCACTTATTGTCTCACATTCTGGGGGTCGGAGATGGAGAAACTGCAGAGCTGGTTCCTTCTGAGGCCTCTCCCCTGGGGAGGAGGACGCCGTCTTCTCCCCGGGTCCCCACACAGTCCTCCCCCTGCGTGTCTGTGTCCCAATCTCTTCCTGGAAGGACCCCATTCATGCTGGACTGGGGCCCACCCTGGTGACCTTATTTAACTGGGTCACCTCTCTGAAGACCCCCTCCCCAAACAGAGCCTCGGGTCAGGGCTCTGACGTGGCTTTGGGGGCACAGTTCCAGCACTGGGTGGCAGTCACCTCCTTCCCCGGCTTGCCATCCTCTGGGGTGACTCTGGCCACAGCGTGGGCCCTTCTCACCTGCTCAGCTCTGGACGCCTCCCCTTCCCTCTCATCCTATGGCTCCTGTCTACTCTCCCTCGGCCTCTGACTCCGAAGACAGTGACAGGAGCCCCTCAGCCCAGAAATAGCCTTGATTCCTTCCGACTCGGAGCCCAGATGCACAGGGAGCCCTGCTCCCCTCTCCCCAGCCTTGGCCTTCCCTGCCCTCTGGACTGAGCTCTGTTCCCAGAGGCAGGTGTCGAGGCCCCACCGCTGTGACCATATCTGGAGGAGGGCCTTTATAAGCTTTCCTTCCTGAGCACATATGAGAAAAATACTGGGGAAGTGCCTAGTGTTCAGTTATGAGTGACTGCGGGACCCCCACCGCTTGCCTGGTGCTGACCTTCAGGATGTGTCCAGAGGGAAACCAGGCAGGAGGGAAGGGGGCCGGGCACGGCCCCTCCTCACCCTCCACAGCCTTTCCAGACCTGTAAAGCTGCCACATCGTCGTGAGGTTAAACTAATCTCCAGCAATGCCATGTGGCTTGTCTTATGCCAAACGAAAGTCACTTTGGGAAGTTCGCTTTGACAGCGGGGAAGAAGGGCCAGGATCAATACGCAAAGCCGGCTCTGGCCAGTGCCACGGTGACCGGCCCGCCAGCGGTCAATAGCACACAATTAAGATAAGAAAAACTGAGCCCCGGCAGAGACCTCCGGGCCCAGCAGCCCAGCCCCGGCATCGAGCAGACCGGGAGATGAGTCCCCACCAGGGCAGCGGCCTGGCCGAGGTCGCCGTCGCAGCGCTCAGAGGTGCACCCCTTCCTGGGGTAGCCAGCTCACCACCCCGAGTCCACCAGGCTCCGAATGCCCGGGGAGCCCTTGCGGCCCTGCCGTTACCGCACATTCCTGTTGAGGGACTGATTCACGAAGAAGGCGGCTTCGGCGGCTCTAGATCTATAGTCGCAGATACATGTGTGCAGAGTGGCCCTTCTCCTCCTCGGGAGGGGCCCGAGGGCCTGGGTGCTGCTCCTGGGGACCCGCATAGCACACAGCCCCCCGCGCGGGGAGCTCTGCCTGACACGCTGGGGCGATGGGGTGGGGTTTACTGCCGATCTGCCCCGGGACGCACACGAAGAACCATTCTGGTGCCTGAGGACTTCCGGCTCATCGACTCTGCTTGGAGCAGAGCTGGGTGTGTCTGATGCCAGCTGTACCGCGAGCGTTTCATCCGTATAAACGAGGCCCCCAGAGCTTAATCACCTGCGCTTCCCTGTGACACTGGAGCAGGGTGAATCGAATATTGTTGCTTTTGTTCGGGGAGATAACAGAGGCTGAAGGACTGTCAGCAGCTGATAATGACTCAAATCGTGCTCCTGTGAAATGGAAATGGCTGGAGAGACAGAGGAGGCTGCAGGAGACGGCAGGCTGAGCAGTAGGTGGAGAGCCGGTGTAAACAGAGGGCCAGGGAGGGGCGCCCCTCTGGAGTTGGAAGCGAGCTGACTTCCAGAGGCGGGCTCTACCCGGGATCACCGGCTCCTTTCCCCACGGGATGACACCGTTTGATCACATTTTATCTCAGTGACAACCAACAGAAGCTTGTAAAACCCGCAGCACAAAATGATTTATTATCTCGGAATAACTCCCCCCGCCCCCTCTGCATTTTGAGAGGCCTCGTGGCTGGAGACTTCAGTTACCCTACAGCAGAGACTCATCTGGGTGGTCAGGGCCCGGGGTGGGGGCCGAGGCTCCAGGCTGGGTGTGCCCGCTCCGTGCCGTCAGCACTGCAGCTCAGCACGCACTCCCACCCACAGCGCGTGGACCTGCCCTTTGGGGGTAAAGCTTGGGCATCTTTGCTTTCGCAGGGGCTCATCGTCATGGAGCTCATGCAGACCACGTGAACAGCAAGTTACATAAACAGGAAAACAGCAGAACCAAGACGGCCGCAGCAGCGGGAGACCTGCTCGGCATCACTGCTCGGGGGAGGCGGGGGCTGCAGACCTGCTTCAGCCTCCCTCTGAGGACGGGGCACAGCGTGTCTCTGAGCCCTGCCCGGCACTCCTGCATGGCCACAAGGAGGCAGAGGGCTCAGAAAGGGTCAGCCAGAGATGTGCGGTTGGGGGGTGTGTCCTGCAGGGATCCAGAAAACTCTGGGGCTCCCCCCACAGAGCGAGGGCAAGGGGGAGGGCCCTGTGAGCTGCAGGGACAGAGTCAGGAGGGCGCCCAGGGCCGGGGAGGCCTGACCTTCCAGGCACAGAGTCTTGTGCCCCCTCCGTTCGTCCCATCCCGCTGTGGATCTCCCAGGGCCCAGGCAGACCGGGGCCCTGAGGCCAGGCTGCGTGCTCAACTGTCTCAGAGTCTAAGCTCGGTCGAGGGGGAGGCACACCAGACCAGAGGCCCCATGAAGCTCCCCCAGCGTCGCCCCACTGGGGGCCCCAGGACGGGGCCTGGCGATGCCTGCGTGGACCTGCCTTTGCAGTGTCAGGCATCAGTCTAGGCAGCCCCCGTCTGCGCTCACATAAACATACATCTGTTTCTGCTTTTGGAAATTACATGGAGAGAAGGTCTCTGGAGCTGGTGAAGCTTGGAGGGCAGTGGGATGACTGAAATAACCTTCTGTAAATGGTCAGCCCCGACTCTGGGGATACACCCCATGCACGAACAGAGTGGGGAAGTGGGGCCTGAGGACAAGTCACTGCAGGCGGGATGCTCGGAAACCACAGAGGCTAATTTCTGCAGTTTTGGGGGCTGGGCGTCTGGGACCAGGTGCCAGCAGGTCGGGTTCTGGTGAGCGCCTGTCCAGGCTGCAGGGGGCTCTTGCCCTGGGTCCTCACACGGGACAGCCCTCGGGCCTTTTATAAGGACGCGGGTCACCGTGAGGGCCTCGCCTCCAAGCCCCCGCACGGCGGGGCTCCACGGCGGCCTCTTTCTGGTGTGCCTCCCTCCCACCTGGGTTCCAGCTCCCGAGACGGCTGAGCACCCAGCTTGGCGCCGCAGGCCTCAGGGCCCCAGGCCCCCGGCCGCCTCCGCGCCCGAGTCTGAGACTAGACGGTCAGGCCTCACCCGGCCCTGGTTCCCTCCGGAGTCTGTGCTCTGCAGCCTGGCAAGCACTCCAGGGCAGCAGCACCAGCAGGTGGGGGAGTCCCTGGAGGGACACCTGCAGGAGCTCCCTGTGGGGGGGACTCAGAGCCCAGCTGACCTAAGGCGATGCAGCCATTTGCCGTTTATGTTCTGAAGGTTATTTGTGATGGACTGTGTGAACCTATTGGTATAGGAGCGAATAGACCTCAAGCAAACAAAAAGGAAAACAATGATTGTTTCACGCTTATAGGAGACAGAATCTATAAATGTAAAAAAAAAGTAAAAATATACAACAGATGATCAAATATCAAAACACACAGGACAACTGGAGAAGCCGCTTGGAAAAACGAATGTCAGTGAAACCATAGCAACGGCCTTGGCATCTGAGCATGACGTGCAGTGTAAGTAAACTTGTTTATGTCACGTCACAGGAGTGATTCTCGGACACGCGCCCCTGAACGGGTGAGGATCCGTGTTTACACGGGGACACAGGAAGATACAGGCTTCCACCCGCATCACAGCAGGTGCGGTCAGATGCCGACGGAACACTCAGAGAAGTGACCTGGCCACAGCAGTCACAGGCGGCACCCAGACAGACTCACCGTCGTGTCTGACACTCGGTGAAGCAAACTGGAGGTCAGATATGAGCCAGAGATGGCAGGCGCACTGGACTCTGGTCTCTGGGGTGTGGGCGTCAGTGACGTTTGCTTACGGTGCCGGCCGGAGATTTCGCCCTTCTCACTTTCGTGTCCAGACTCCGGCCCTTCTGAACAGTTTTCCTGATGACACTCCAGACAAGACACTGAGCCAAAGCGATGCTTCCTGAGCATCCACAGCCTTAAGGCAGCATGAATGTTCCTTCAACCAAGGAAGTTAAGAAAATAATGGAGTATCCTGAATAACGCATGAGCAATCACTATTAAGGAAAAATAATAAGAAGAAATATATGAATTGGAAAAGAGTAGACTTTATAAACATTCCTCATGCTGTATACTTCAGAAATTAGAATTTCTAAATTCTTAAGGATTCTAAGCAGAAAGCAGACTAAAGCATAATTATGGCACGGACGAGGGTTGCATTTGTACACGTAAGCTGGATACGGCGGTAAATGTAAACTGATAAACTGGAGGACTAACCTCTGGTTAGGATGCGATTTCAGAAAACGTGCGCTCAGGTTGATGCCAAGAGGGGAGCCCCCAGGTTTCTAGGCGCCCACCTCCCCAGGCTCAGGAGGAGAGGGCTGACTGAAGGTCTTGTCGGAGGCGGGAATTCCAGGGAGGAGGGAAATACCTCCTTAAAACTGCCGATCGGGTGTCGGGAAAGCCAGTGCCCAGCGAGTGGACAGTCTGATGGGCTTGTTGGACTGAAAGGATGAATGAATAGGTGGTGAATGACTTCAGAATCGTCCAGAGCTATACTGATGCGTGGCTCTCAATCCCAATAAGGTCTTCTGTGCTTCTGGAAGGCTCAGCTGCCATGAAAGACTGTTATCTGGCAGGTATTGAGCACATCCTTGCTCTCAGGAGAGCCCTCTTGGAGGAGCCCGCCTGCTCAGGTATGAACCCCTGACAGCCAGGGGGCACCTGGTGAGCCCTTGGGTGGGCAGCAGCAGCAAGGCCCGCTGCCCCATCCCGTCAACCTCTGCCCAGGCTCTCCCCCACTGCCCGTGGATGACCAGCGAGCCTGCCTTCCTGAGCACTGGGGCCTGGGCTCACTCTTCTCCCACTCTGGCCGCTCAGACGACAGCCCAGCTGCATCCACCCGGCCACCCAGGAGAGGCGTGGGCCCCGCTCGGCTTGCTCCATCCGCGCACGCGGACCATGCGTCTGCCTGGGGCTGCCCCCCCAGCCAGGAACGTGCTTCCCGGGAGCGTCCACCAGCCCAGGCCTGCCTGCCCACGGCACGTCCAGGGCTGCGTTTTCCCCGTTTGTCGCCTCTGTGTTGGCTCCTTGGGGACCATCCTCTGCGGCCGAGGGCTGAGCGAGCGGCCGAGTCAGGGAGAAAAGGACAGACCGCCTTCCCTCCTCTGTCTTCGCTGGTGCTTTCAGTTAATGATAAAGGAAACGGTCTCCAACAGGGCTCCAGAGGGAACAGCCAACAAAGCCCAGCCTGGGTCAGCAGCTCAGACAGGAAGCGCTCCTAGGGAGGACGCGCGGCTGGGCGGCTTGATGGAGGCTGTGCCGGGGGCCCGACGGGCGCGGCTGCAGGGGAGAGGCCTGGGGTGAATGGGGTGTCCCCAGTGACCCCCAGCTCCCATCTGAGAGAGGATGATCCTGCCGCTCTGAAGCGCCCAGACACGCTTGTCATGTCCTGGGGTCTGTGCCAGCGCTGTGACTGACCACGTGGGGTCGGCAGGGCTGTCTAGGTCAGGATGAGGAGGCTCCTGGAAGAACACGGGGCCACGGGCACGTCCCAGGTACAACCAGGGATGCTCTGGATGCCCGTCCCCGGAGACGGTGATGGGGCAGGGTCCGCAGTTCCTACCCTGGCTCAGGGTGATGGGCTCGCAGCTCATCACCCCCAAAGTTCCAGAGTGGACCAGATGCCCTTTACTGTTGCTCCTCTGGCAGAGTGAAAGCCGGTGCTGAGTCTGAGGTTCACGGCCCCCTCACCTGGAGGTAATTGCTGGCCCCGCCTCCTCCTCACCCCCTCCTCCCATCCCAGCCACGGTGCCTCCTGGATCCAAGCACGGATGTCTCCGGATCCCCCGTGTCCCTCCCCACTCCCCTACCCTCCAGAGAAGCCGGAAAGCAGAGTGGTCCTTCACAAAGTGCAGGGCCAGCCGGACTCCTCTCTCCTCACGGCGCTCCAGCAGCCTCTGTCTGGTCCAGAACCGCGGATCTCCCCTCCTGGACAGCGTCCACCTCTCCGGCCTCAGCGCCGGCCACTCACCCTCTCTGCTCCAGGCGTCTGTGCTCCACGGATCTGCCCACACGTGCTGTTTCCTGTCTTCGGAAGATTGCAGTCATAGGGGAGACTAGATTCCTGTGAATGGAGCTGGGGCAGCCCCAGGATCAGTCGAAGGAGCCCATCCACCCCTGGCGGGCCCCAGAGGGCAGCCCCAGGCATCCCCTGGACGCGAGCAGCGGCGGAGGAGGTGGACGTGGATGAGGCCGGGCTGCTGTCCCAGAGGCTGCTCAACAGGCTTGGATAAAGGAGGGCGTGGGGATGGAGTCGTCCCTGGTCAGGGGTCTGGGTGAGACCGGAGCCAAACTGGCTCAGACAAGCTGTGCGGGTCAGAGGCTCCCCAGTGTGGGTGCCTCCCGTGGGCACAGGAAGGACCCCCCAGCTTTCTACCAGAGCGTCGAGCACACGGAGCTGAAGCAGCAGTCTGGGTCCAGGCTTCTTCCTGGGGCTGGAGTGAAGGACAGCGCCAGTCAGGGTCGGCAACCGGCTCAGGGGTGCCCAAGCCCTAACCCTGGGAGCGTGGCTGCGCGTGGGGCCCCAGGATGTGGGGACACCGCCCTGTGAGCAGGAGGAGGGCTGGGGCAGCGGGGGGCTCCGGGCTGGATGGTCCACCATCCTAGGAAACTGGGCTCCTGGTGCTGGGCCCCCTGAGCCCTGGGGAATGTGCCGCGGCATCTGTTTGAGAGAAAAAAACACGAGTTTACGGAACACTGGTCGATGTTCCGCACAGAGCGCATGCAGATGCCATCCAGATGGGCGCGCGGCGGGAGGCTGCGTCTCGGGAGGAGATGGGACAGCGAGGCCCTGGCTGGCCCGGCGCCTCGGCCAACCCAGGCTGCAGGGCCCTGGGGGCCAGACCTGTTAACAAGGCAGGGAGGCCGCCACCGGTTCCTGGAGGGCCAGGGGAGGGAGGCCATCAGCAAGGAGCCGGCTCAGGCACCTGCGACCGCCGGCTGGCGGGGCCCCGCGCATCATCGCACATCATCGCCCGTGTCTGCAGCCGCAGCACAGCGGCCTCTGCAACGAGCTGCCGCTGCTTCTGAGGCTGCCGCCAGTGAACGTGCAGACCAAACGCAGGGGCTGAGCCAGGCCGTGGCCAGGAGAGAGCGTGCGTGGCTGCCCTCCAGCCCATCAGCAAGTCAGACCTGGGAGTCACACCACCAGGGACATACTCCAGGCCTGCCCCCTCAGCCCTGATGGTTTGGTTTGACCTTAATGTGAAGAGCTGATTCATCTGAAAAGACCCTGATGCTGGGAAAGACTGAGGGCGGGAGGAGAAGGGGACGACAGAGGATGAGATGGTTGGATGGCATCACCGACTCAGTGGACATGGGTTTGGGTAAGCTCCGGGAGTTGGTGATGGGCAGGGAGGCCTGGCGTGCTGCAGTCCATGCGGTCCGGAAGAGCTGGACATGACTTAGTGACTGAACAACAACAACAAATTCCTTTTCAAGCAAAAGAAGGGAACGCACCTACCTTCTGGATGGAAGGTCTTCACAGGCAGATCTGGAGGCGGCGGCTGTGACCCCTGACCTCACGGCCCAGCTGCCCTCCTGGGGCCTGTCTGCCCCTCGCTCTGCTCAGCGAAAGAAGGGGCCACCCTGGCCGCTTGGTGGCTCCCTGTCCCCACAGGGTCGTGTGTTGAAGCCTTGACCCCAAGGTGATGGTGTTGGGAGGCGGGGCCTCTGGAGGTGATCAGGGTCAATGAGAGGGTCCCTGATGGGACCAGGGCTTCCTAAGAAGCGGAGGAACCAGAGCCCCGCCCCCAGGTGAGGACATGGAAGAAGGCGGTGTCTACACCAAGCAGAGACTCTCTCAGGGGCAGCATCACCTGGCACCCTGATCACAGGCTCCCTGCGGCCCGAGCAGCCTGAGACGGCACTTCTCCTCCGTCCTGTCTGGTCGTCCAGCTGCTGCCCGAACCCGTGCATGCAGGGCTCACGGGAACATGGCTGGGACCGCAGAGCAGGGAAGAAGGCAAACATCCGAACATGGCTCACCTGGAGGAGGCTCCTGCATGGCAGAGCAGGGAAGAAGGCAAACATCCCGTGGGCCGTGCTGCCCCCAGGAAGAGAGGCTGGAAGTGCTGCTGTGCAGGAGGGCACGCCCCAGAGACCCCTCCCCGCTGAAACCACCCACCCACTGCCGGGGGCTCCAGGGTGCTTTTAAGTCAGTTCTGTCCCTTTGCTTGAAGCAGATCTGAGAGTAGTTAGCATCTGCGATGTTGCTGCCTGCTGCTGAGAACAAACGCCAACCCGTGCAAAATTCTGCCTTCAAAGGCTCGCGGAGGCGGCCGTGGCCCCAGGCTCCTTCCGGGCCTGTGGCTTTTCTCCTCTGATCTGTCCCTTGGCTGGTGAAGGCCGTGCCCAGGAGAGCGGGTTCCTGGGCTGACTCAGTGCTGAAAGGACAGGGAGTTGCCAGGCCAGCCCGACCATCGGGGATGGCCATATTGTGGGGGCGTCCGCTCGGCCAGCACGTGGCTCGATCCCCCTAGCCGTGTGGGGTGTGGGTGTCTGGCTGTGGGGCTGCCCCCCAAGTAGGAGGCCCATCTGTCTGGGACAGCGGGAGCCTGCCTGGGGCTCCGGGGTTGTTCCCCTGAATTCCCGCCGGGCAATATCCCCAGAAGCAAGACTGAAAAGGGGTTGGGGGGAGGTATTGAAGAAAGGCCTGGCGGGAGGTCCACATCCAGGGCAGGCGGCTTCAGGGGGGCCCGGCCCCCACACAGGCTCCTGACCCGGCTCCTCCCACCCCCTGCCTCCCCTGCCTGAACGGGATGAAAGCCTGCCTGGGAGGCCCACGCGGAAGCCTGGGCCGTGGTCGTGGGGTCTCCCCCATCCCCTCCCCGGCTCTCCTGACACCCGTAGTGCGGAGTTGCACCCTCTCTGAGAGCTGGGGGCCTGCACACCCTTTACCTTCGCAGGGCCAGGACTCTCTCCTCCCTGGACCCCCCAAGACCCCCAGCAAGCCCCTCTGAGTCCCTCACGGCTGCCCCCGAGCTGCCTCCTCCCAGAAGCCCACCTGTCCAGTCAGGGCAGCTCTGAGCACCCATAGGGGTGGGGGCAGCCCTGTCTCACTGCTGTGTCCCCAGGGTGCCCACAGCGCCTGGCACTCAAGCGCTCGGTCAGGGTCCCTGGTCAGCACCTCTTTCGTGGCCATGGGTTCACTAAACTTCTAGCGGTGGGACCAGACTTCTCTGGGAGGAGGACAGGCCTGCTGGCCCCATGGAGGTCTCTGAAGACCTAGGGAGGCTGGTGACGCAGCCTCTGAGCTGCCTGGGGGCCTGGGCCGAGCCCCTGCTGTGTGCTGACCTGGCCAGTGGGCCCAGGACAGCCGCTGCCTCAGGGTCGCCCCTGCGTAGGTCGACACGCAGCTGGTTCCCATCCAGCTGGCCACCCCTGGAAGGGTCAGCTGCCCCTGCCATGGAGGAGAGAGGGGCAAGCCAAGGCCAGGGCTGCCCACACGATAACTCAGAGGCCCAGGACGCGGGTCTGCCCTGCACAGGGTTGGCTGTGCCCGACCCCCAGCCGTGGCTTAAACAGCAGACGTTCACTGTCTCAGGGCTCTGGGCCCCAAGGCTTTTGTGCTGAGTGACTTGGGCCAGCCCCAGGCCTGTGAATGGCCGGGACGTGTAGCCCACCGTGAGAGGCTGCGTGGTCCATGTCCTGGGTCTTTCAGGGGATGGCCAGGCAGGGAGGCTGAGAGAGGAGAGGGAGGCAGGCAGAGCTCCTCACCCGCCCGGTCCTGGGGACGGGAGGCCCTGGCCTCACGCAAGGCCAGACAAGGGGCTCCCGGCCTGCACGTCCCTGACCCCAGTGCCCCCAGCACCTCCCAGTGCCCCAGGGAGCGAGAGAACCAGGCCCACAAGGTCCCCGGTGCTCTGAGCTTCAGCCAACAGTGAAGGCGGCCAGGACGTCCCAGGATGCTAGGCAATCGAATCTGGGGTCCTAACAGGTGCCTGAGGAGAGGGGGACATTGGGAGCCAGCGGGGGCCTGACCTCCATGGGGGTGCGAGCTGGAAGCAAGGCCAGGGGTCCTCTCTGTGAGTGCTGAGGTCTCCAGTGGGCAGAAGGGAGAGGCAGCGGCTGCTGGGAGGGGAGGGCGGAGGTAATGGGCCGCGGTGGCCCCTGGAAGTGGCCGAATTAATGGCTGGAAATGCTCAGACAGTGGGCATTAAACAAACTCATAAAATCCCAAACCAAAAACCATGCTGAGCTTCCAAAGTGACTCAAACGCGTAACAAATAAAAGTCTAAAATTATTGAAAACCTTTTAAGAAGATTACTCTGGAGACCCGGTCAGACCACTTCAGCTCTTCGTGAAGATATTACAGCATTTTTTTTTTTTAAACATCAGGGTTTTTAACAAGAAAACATTTGGCAGCATTTTCCCCCCACTGAGCTCATCATTCTAGATCACTTTTGAAATGGAAGGCTGATTTTTTAATAATTTACCAAGCAGCTGAAGAATAGACGTGTCCCTTTCATAATATGGCATATCCAGCACCGTGGGGGAGGCTCCTCCGCGGGGGCCGACCCCTCGGGGGCCCACCTGCTCATCAGCACTGAGTGGGGTTCGCCCAGCCCACACCCGCCGCAGGAGATCTCCGCAGAAATGCCTGGCCCCTGGGAACAGGAGCTGCTCTAGGCGGGAAGGTACAGCCTCACCCATGCTCTCCCGACAGGTGACAGGTGGGGAGCGGCTCCTTGACCCTGCTGGGCTCAAGGGCAAAGGGCAAAGGGCTTGGGGAAGGCCAGCCAGGGTGGGCTCCTGAGCTCCTGGCCCAGAGGGTGCTGAGTCCCCGTGTGTGCTCCCCAAGGCTGTGGCACCTTCGGGGCCAACGAATCTGGGGGAAGACAGAACATTCCATCTAAATGTGACTTTCTCCATCTCCCCCATGGGATTCGATCCCCCGCAAAGCTGGGGAACGAGCTGGGTTTCTCTCTCTACTTTACAGTGAATGGTTCTATCTGTTTTTCCTTTATCAGAAAGCTAAGTGTGCTCGTTGCTCGTCGTGTCTGACTCTTTGGACCCCGTGGACTGCAGCCCACCAGGCGCCTCTGCCCGTGGGATTCTCCAGGCAAGAGTACTGGGGTGGGCGGCCAGACGGAAAGGTGAGCCCAGGGACGCTCGCCCCAGGGATGCTCGCCCCAGGGACACTCGCCCCAGGGACGCAGGCCAGTTCGCCCTCACGCAACACACACATCCCAATCCAGCCTCCATGGTACGCTGGGCTGTTTCCTCCCCTAGACGTCGACAAGCTGATTCTGAATCACCTGATGATCTACTGACTGGAAGGGCAGAGCTGAGGGTGACCCCGCAGACGCTGGGGCCACACGCCTGCATCATTACATCCTCATCACCGCGAAGCTGAGGGAAAGAGACGGCACAACCTCGGGGCAAAGACGCACACCTCAACCAATGGATCGTGAGCGAGCCCAGGAGCAGACGGGTTTAGGGCGAAAGTGAAGGTGAAAGTGAAGTCGTGTCTGACTCTGCGACCTCATGGGCTGCAGCCCACCAGGCTCCTCTGTCATGGGATGCTCCAGGCAAGAGTACTGGAGTGGGTGGCCATTTCCTTCTCCAGGGGATCTTCCCCACCAGGGATCAGACCCAGGTCTCGTGCACTGCAGGCAGAAGCTTTACCGTCTGAGCCACCAGGGAAGCCCATTTCTTTGTTTATGGTGAAGAAATCCCCTTGCAGCAGACGGGGCGTCTTCAGTAAAAGATCATTCACTGCAGACAAAGTTTCACGTCACCCCGCCCCAGTGGTTTACCGGGAACGAAAGCGGGGCGGGTGGCTTCGAGGAGCCCAGAGGGGTGTGACTTGGTTGCCTGGGAAACCCTGCAGGTGGAGTCCCCCTCCTGGACGAGGACAGTCACGTTCACACCAGTCTCTCCCGGTTCACGAGCCCGTGGTCCCCAGAGAGGCGCCTGTCGTGATGTTTGACACCGACTCTCGCCCCGGCTCCTGAGTCTGGGCAGAGACACGGGCCTCTGAGGAGAACTGGGGTGACCAGCCCCTTCCCCCCGATTTGAAGACTCAGGTGAGAACCCAGGGCCTGTACCATTCAGGGCTGCGCTCCTCGGGGAGGTGATCCAGGAGGAGCCAGTTAAGTGCGGGGACCTCAGACCCCTTCTTTCTCTAACAAGTCATCTCCCAGCCTCCTTATTTATGTATGCACCCGTGCACTGATCTGCATTTCTTTTCTAAGTTTTCTTCCATGCGTTGCTAGCATCCTCTGCAGGGCGCTCTGCTGTGGGGGAGGGAGCGATGGCTGACCCTGCGCCTTCCTTTTCTCCTCTTTCTGTCCCCAAAGTCCAACTGCACCCGCCTCCTCCAGTATGCCATAGGATGACCCAGACCATGGGCGCCACTGCGCTCAGCAGAGTGCCCATGCCACTGGCTGGGCAAGGCGTGGATGCTGCCCGGGGCCTCTGACCATGCCCACTGGGCCGTCTCCTCAAGCAGGGAGGCGTCCTTGACCTGGGACCAGGCAGCCATAGTCCTGCCCAAGGCCTGGCTGTGGAGTCAGCCATCACAGAGGGCTGGGCCGGCTTCAATGTGGATGGTGTGTGGGAACCAGGTCCCTGCAGGAAGGTAGGGATGTCCGAGTCTGAGCTCTCGGACGGGTGTCAGATGCCCACATCTTTTGGTGCTGGTGAAGCCAGAGAGTATCACACCCAGTGACCTGGCCACCCCTTTCCTGACCCCGCTCGAGCTAGTGGGCTTCGTGTCCCCTGCACGCCACCCCTCCCAACGCTGCTCCCTGCACGAGGCATTGCCAAGCTTGGTCTTCCCTCCCTCCAGCACAGCCATGACCATCTGTGTTCAGCTGCGCTCTGGCTGCTGGTCAGCAAAGGGTGCCCAAGTTGGGGGCTCAGGCAGCCAGCACTGGAGGGTGCAGAGGGAAGAAGGGGGGCTCGTCTTGGGGCCACAGGGACCGCGGGGTCTGGCTTAGTGCTTGGCTGGGATGTGAGTGCCCTGCCTCCTGCCTCCAGCTCCCTTCCTGCCTGGGCAGCGGTGCCTCCAGGCTTGGCCTCAGTGGACAGGCAGGATGCCCCACAAGGGAGGAAGCAGCCCCGGTCCACTCTGGGTGAGGGTGCAAGCTGAGGTCTGTCTAAGCCCGAGTCTGCACGTTGGGTGTTCATTCCACCACCTGAGCATCGTCCGGGCCTGGCCTCACTGGGAAACCTGTTATGAGCCCTGAAGTTTGCAGGCGAACAGCCTGGCCTGTCGGTTACACCAGGGGATCCCTGATGTGTGGGCATCCTTGTACACACAGAGCAAAGGACACGGGTGGTGCCGTGAGTGCGGGTTCTTCTGTACAAAGCTCTGGTCCTAACTCGTGGCCATATGGGAAAGGGTTGGCTTCCAGCCTGTCAGGCCCAGAGGGTGAGTCGTCAAGGCCACAGCTGCTGGGGGGACCACAGCTGGGTGAGGCCATCGGTCACTGAGAAGGCAGAACCCGGCCTGAGCCCTGCTGGCTGTGAGGGACGCAGGCAGCCTGCTTCCTTCCCTGCCTTGGGGGTGTCTCTGTGCTGACAACCCAGCCAGAGGGAGCAGGAGAAAGGAGCTTTGTTGGCCTGCAGCCTCAGGCAGGGCCCTCTCTACAGGACGGGTGCTGTCTGTGGGGGCCAGGGCTCTCTCTGGGGGGGGGATTGCACAAGAAGGAGGGGTCCTGCTCCATCACGAGGCTCCAGGCAACCTTCCCTGAGGCCCCACGTTTTCTCACAAGACACAGCACGACACGAGGAGACATGTGGCCCCCATTCCAGACAAGCCTGCCTGCTCCCAGAAGGTTCCAAGAAGACAAGTACATGGTTTTACATAGAGAGTGCTGTGGGTCACACCAAGGGCTGTGTGATCCGCTCTCGGATGGGGGAGGAGCTGCCAAGCACACAGAAAGGATCCCAGAGAGGCCCCCACAGTGCGTCCGAGGACCGATCCCTGAGGGATGGAAGCCGGGTTCTGGAAGAAGCTTCCTGGTGAAGTTGGAGAGGCAGCGGGAGCCCTGGATCAAGTCCCCGGACACTGCGTTGTGTCTGGATCCTTGGAGCTGAGGCTGTCCCATCTTTACCCGGAAATGTGTGAGGGCCTCGCCTTGGAAGGCTCCAATCTGCGTCTCGGTTTTGTCAGTCTGGAGCGTGTCCTGTACCCTGGGCCCTGTGACCTACGCATTTGCACCTGATCAATATGAGGCTGTGCTCTGTCTACTTGTCCTAAATAACGCTTTCTGTTTTTAGTCCAAAGCAAATTTTGAAAGTCTTAGCAAAGAGAAGTACAAGTATTCGCTCATAGTCCCCGAACACTGAAAGATACGTGATACATACATGCATACACACAGACACATACACAAAGACGCGTCTATATCTGCACACGTGGAGAGACGCATCTGTCTACATCTATTTAACCTGTCATCAATGTCTGCTAATCTATCGTCTATCTCTTCTCTTAGCAGTCTCCCCCTCTCTCTGTGTTTACCCAACTGCTCATGCACTCTTTCCTGGGGAGGCGCCGGGACGATAGAGGAGAGGGGTGTGAGGCCTTGGGAAGGGGCGGGACCTTGGGAGGGGCAGGGTCTATGAAAGGGGTGGGGTCTGGGGAATGGGCGGGGCCTTGGGAGGGGCAGGGGCTGAGAAGGGGCGGGGTCCTGGGAGGGGCGGGGTCTGAGGGGGCGGGGTCTGTGAAAGGGGCGGGGCCTTGGCAGGTTGCGGGGCGGGATCTGGAACCAGCACCTCCCGGATGCAGGCAGACGGATGAACAGACCAGTGGGAGAAGGTGAGAGAGGCGTGGTTGAGAGAACGGCACGGAAACGTGTGTACTACCGTATGTAACAGAGATGACCAGTGCCAGTTTGATGCCTGAAGCAGGGCGCCCAAAGCTGGTGCTCTGGGACAACCCAGTGGGATGGGGTGCAGAGGGAGGGGGCTCAGGATGGGCGGACATATGTATGTGTCCGCTTCATGTTGATGTATGGCAAAAACCATCACAATACTGTAATTATCCTCCAATTAACATAAATAAATTAAAAAAAGAACGTACAGGAAATGGTGCCTCACTAGGCAGAGCCGGGATCCCCAGCCTGCGCCTTGCTCCCCGGGCTCCTGGTGGCCACAGAGCGGGCTGTCAGACCCCATTCTGCCGCCCACTCTATTCCCTCCCGCCGCCCTCCCGAGTTTCCGCTTTCCCTGGCGTCCCCTTCTGGAAGCTTCAGGCTTGATCTTGGTCCCCTGCCCCGCCCATCTTCCCTGTGCAGGGGTGGGGGCCCCTCCCTGTCCACCTTGCCTCTGTCCTTGGTGTCCAAACAAGGGGGACCCTTGTCTGTTCTCACACCTATGGAGAGGCTGCTGCGGCCTGAGGGCTCCAGTGCTGGCCCCAAACCTGGACACACACCTGCCTTCCATCTTGTCATCTGAAAACCCACCGGTCGTGCCCAAGGGGGTGCCCTTTCTGGTCCCTGGACTCTCTTCATGTTGGCGAAGCCTGGACTCCAATACCCTGTAGCAACATCAGTGTTCAAAATCCACATGTGCTCACACTGGGGGCCACTGCCAGCCTGCTGTGCAGCCCTCGGAGCCCCGTGTGAGGCTTCCAGGACAGGGCTGACCCTCTGCGGACCTTTGAATGCTGTCCTGATGGCGACCTGGAGGGTGAAGTTCACCCTCCTGCCACGACACACAGATGTGAGGAGACCCCTGCCCAAAGCCAGGCGGGGGCCGAGGATGACCCCACTGGGCTGGGGAGGGGCCTGCCCCAGGCCCAGCCTCGTGAAGGGGTGACGGAGGGGCCAGGAGGGTGAGTCCCTCTTGTCCACGGGTGTCCCGGTTGGCTCCCCCGCCCGCCCAGCAGCTCACCATATGGAGGCAGCACTCTGGGAGCACGCGTCTGGGAGGAGGGCTCAGCAATTACGGCAACCGCTGCAGCGTGCTATCCTGTTACAACCGAGCACAAAAGTTTCTGAGCTTTGGCTTCCAGAGTGTCATGTCAGACAAGACCTGGATTCTCTCCCGAAATTTTTAATCTTCCGGGCAGAGCAGCCGCGCCTCCTAATACTACGTGCAGATCATTGTCAGCCGTGGCGGCTTCGCTGCCCTCGCCCAGCAGAGTGACAAAGCCGGGCAGCATCTGGACAGTGTCCAGTCCAAATCCCATTCTCGGGGCCTGGGTGGTCACACTCTGCACACTTGCAGTTCGAGAGGCCGCGTGTTTAGCAAAATGAGGCCAGAGGATTTACAGCTTTGGTGGCAAGGGCAATAAATACAGAAGCGGCTGTAGCTCAGTTCCTAGTATCATGCCTGCTGTGCTCCTGAAATAATAAGTCCCATCCAGGAATCGCCGTGTGCTCTGCCCAAGCTGGCCTACCATGCTCCTGTGTGTGCCCACTTCTCAACGAAGCAACTCCTGGTCCCTGGAGAGCCCACAGCCCCACCTCTAGGAAAGGGCTCTGGGCACTTGTTGCGACTCCTCTTCCAACCATTTTCCTTGTGGTATTTTTGTAGAGTTGTGATCCTGTCTTTATGGACTTTAATTCTCCTCTTCTCCAGCTAACATTAAAGTCTGACCCTTTTTGGTTCTAGCTGAGCTCCCAGCTGTCCTTTTACAGGACTGTGTAGTATTTCATTGCATGGACGTCTCATCCTTTACAGAGCCATCCCTTTGTCGTGAGTGACATTTCAGTAGCCATATCTGTGCATGGACTTTTTAAAATTGACATTCTGTCTTAAAACAGTTCTAGACTTACAGGAAAAATTGTGAGAGTACAGAGTTCCTGTGTAACCACACCTAGATTCCCCTGTTATTAACATGTTGCACTAATATAGTGCATTTGTTATAGTTGATGAACAATATTTATACACTGTGGTTAACTGAAGAAGCCTGTGTGTTACTTTTGTTACCAAACCAAGCCTGGGATCCTGCCATAGCAAAGCCCCTCCAGGGACACCAGGGGTGGTGAAGGTTGAGTACAGCGTTTATTACTGGGCCAAGGATGGAGAAGGGGCAGCTCATGCTCAGAAGACCCAGACTCCCCGGGGCTTTCAGGGAAGGTCTTTTAAAGACTGGGTGAGGGAGAGGGTCAGCTCCTGGACAGTCCTCTGATTGGGTGCTGGGGAGGTAACTGGTGATGTCTCGGGAATCTCAGGCATCAGCCTGCTGGTTCCGCCAGGTCTGGGGTCTATGTGCTGATGGGCAGCATGCAGTTAACCTCTCCACCTGAAGGGGGTTTCAGTATCTGCAAAACTATCTGCGTGACAGCTGAAGGACACGACTCATGATATTATCTAGAGGCCTTTTGTGTGCATGCTAAGTTACTTCAGTTGTGTCTGACTCTTGGCGGCCCCATGGACTGTAGCCCACCAGGCTCCTCTGTCCATGGGATTCTCCAGACGAGAATACTGGAGTGGGTTGCCATTTCCTCCTCCAGGGGACCTTCCCGACGCAGGGATCCAACCCATGTCTCTCATGTCTCCTGCGTTGGCAGGTGGGTTCTTTACCACTATCGCCACCTGGGAAGGAGGAATTAAAGGCCTGTGACTTCGCTTTTATGGATAGACTACTGTAATTTTGTCTCGTTTGGCTGTTTTCCTTTGTTTCTGCATTTTCCTTCCTCCTTTGATTAAATTTGCTCTTTGGAACTCAAGGAAGGCCGGGGAGGCTGAACTTCTTCTACAACGAGAGGTGAGGGGGATGTGGGGTGGGGGCTGTTCCTGCCCCTCAGATGGCCCTGAAGGTCCTGCTCATTTCATCTGATGTCTTTTTCTGCCCAGGACCCCATCCGGGACCCATATTATATGTAGCAGACACGTCTCCTTAGGCTCCTCTGAGCTGTGACTCTTCCTCAGAGGTCTCTTGTTGATTTTGAGGACCTCAGCAGTGCTGGGGAGCCCTGGGCATGCATTTTATAGGCTGTCCCTCGATGGTGATCTGTCTGGTGTTTCTCTCACAATGAGACGGGTTGTGGGGTGTGGGGACCAGATACAAACTGCCATTCTTATGACGTCTTACCAAGGACATGGTGTCACCATGACTGATCCCTGTGATGTTGACCTCAGTCACCTGCCAAGGAGCAGCGGAGCCCCTGGACTGAGGAGTGGGGCGGGGCAGTGGTGACAGACGCCTGGCACCTGAGAGGCCCTCGTGGCACAATGACCTCCAGCCAGGACGGTGGTGGGAGCCGTGTGTCTCAGTTACAATAAATCCAGTGGGGAAAGAAAGACACCTTTTTTTTTTTTAAGCAAAAGGTCAGGGAGTATAGGTGACATGACTAATTAGTTGAGGCTGCAGCTCTACCAACACAGAGAGACTCTTCTGGAGACGCACCTGATGAGAACTGCACTTGTTGGTTTGGATTTGGCCGCTGCGTGCAGGACCCAGGCAGCCCTGCCCCGTGAGCGCTCTCCCCCAGCGTGGCCCGTGAGCTACACACGGAATGTGAGGCTGTTCCGTTATTCAGGAACCCTTCCTGTTTTTCCTGCTGAAATGCAGCCTGGGTCCTCTGACCTCTGGCCAACCCCTACCCCCCACCTCCTCCCCAGCTCAGATCACAGGTCACATTTGAAATTCCAGCCAAGTCCAGAGGTCTTTCTGTTCCATCCGCTGGAGCCCACCTTGAAGGTGGTCCCTGATTCGGGAGCAGGGGCCTGAGTGCTGGCCCCTCTCCCACCTGACCTATGACACCCAGGGGTGCAGCTGAGTGGTGAGGGCTTGGCAGTCACAGTGGGTGGGCATTCCTGTTGGCTCTTCAAGGGACACTGTGGGCCCCCACCTGCCTGGGGCAGCCGGACATCCTTGACCTTCTGAAGACCGCCTGGGCTCTGGGGTCAGGAAGCCCTGGCCTTGGCTCTCCCTGGGTCCCTAGAGGGACAGATGGATGGGGAGGCTGTCCAAACTCTGTGACCCCAGGTCCCTTGTCTGCGTGGACAGCAGCCTCTTTTGTCTGGTTACCGTGATGTCTGATTGACATGGTGGCCAAACAGGACCATGCAAGACCCAAGGGTTGGCTCCTCTCCGATTAACCACCAGCCCCTCAGTTCCTGCTCTGGCCTTATCCCCCAAGCCTCTGCATCCCTCAACTTTGTCCTTCTGACAGGTTAACCTGGGAGGCTCTGTGGCAGGTGGGAGATCCATGGGCTAACCCTGTGATGTTCTCTGTCTGTCTGGGACAGAAGCACGTGGAGACTCACAAAGGTAAGTACCTCCTGGTCAATGAGCTGGTTCCCACGGCAGCTCCCTCAGGGCGCTCTCGGCAGAAGACACACTGTTCCAGGGTTGAGGAGGAGGCAGGCTGAGGTCTCAGTTGCCATGGTGACACATAGACGTCCTGGGTGCTCAGTTCCCAAAGACAGTAATAGCACAGGCATTTTGAGGCCCCACTCAGCCACGTGTGGTCCAGGCACACAACACACATGGTGTCATTCCATCCAATCCTCACGGCTCCCTTGCGAGGCAGTTAGGACCCTTCCCAAATTTCAGGTTCAGAAACTGAGGCTCGGAGTCTGAAGTGGTGGAACCAGGATTCCAGAGCAAGAATGCTACTGCAAGTAGAGCCTGTGCGTCTGCGCAGTGGGTGTGACCCCCTCCCTTAGGGTGGAGAGCGTGCGATTTGATCCAGGGATGTTCTACAGGAAAGGGACCCTCCTCTCACCAGGAAGCTGCAGGGGACTGTCCTCGGATTTGGAGAGGGAGCACATGGGCCATGTCCCACACTGGAGATGTGGCTGGAGATCTGATGTTGCTGCTGGTGGAACAGCCTCCTCTGTGAGCCCAGGTGGGTGCTCTTATCGGCCACACAGCTGCTCGATTGGGAGGCTCATGGGCCCCTAGGTTCAGTACAAACCCGACTGCATTTCTTCATTTCAAAGGTTGCCTCTTGTCATGTAGAGCCAGCATCAGAGTACACTGGAGACAAGGCAGACACAGTTCCTGAGTTTGTGAACTTACAGCCCAAGGAGAAGCAGTCACCTTCCCATGAAATCAGCAGCTCTTTCTGTCCCCCATTCCTGCTGAGGGCCCACGTCCTCTGTTCTTCCAAGTTCAGTGCCAGGGCCCTCCAGCATCCACTCACCTGGGCTCTGATGGGTCTCTGCATGCCTCTCCCCTCCCCCATGCTGCCACCTGGTGCCAGGTACCACCTCCTCTCCCAGACTTCTTAACCCCTCATCCCAGCAAACTCACTCCAGCACCTTGGAGAGCTCCGCAGCAGGGCCGGGAGTTGGGGAACCAGGCAGAGGCAGCAGAATGGCCTTTCTTGGTCCCCAAACCTTAGGTGGGGGCCCCCCAATGTGAGGTCTAGAGAAAATCAGGAGATCCAGAGAATCCCAAACCACAAGGTCCTTGGGTTGCTGGAGGCTGACAGTGAAGACGCCTCAGGGCGGGAGAGAGGGAAGGAGGAAGAGAGGATTGGGTGTGTGTGTGTATGTGTGCATGGGTGGATGGGTGGATGGATGGATGGGTGGATGATTGGATGGATGGATGGGTGGTTGATTGGATGGATGGATGGGTGGATGGATGGATGGATGGATGGGTGGGTAGATGGATGGGTGGATGGATGAGTGGATGGATGGGTGGGTGGATGATTGGATGGATGGATGGGTGGATGGATGAGTGGATGGATGGATGGATGGATGGATGGGTGGGTAGATGGATGGGTGGATGGATGAGTGGATGGATGGATGGGTGGATGATTGGATGGATGGATGGGTGGTTGATTGGATGGATGGATGGGTGGATGGATGAGTGGATGGATGGGTGGATGGATGGGTGGATGGATGGATGGATGGATGGGTGGATGGATGGGTGGGTGGGTGGATGGATGGGTAGATGGATGGAGGGACGGATGGACAGGTAGATGAACAGATAGATGGATGGATGAGCTAACAATAAAATTGGGGGGATGGATGAAGGCCATCCACACAGCCCGCCTTTCCTATACTGACCTTCCACACCTTGGTATGTTTTGCCATGATCCTAGGTAAATGGGTTTCAATCAATCTCTCCTACTCTTTTGAACTTGGAAACAGCAGTTGATAAAAACCTCTCAGTAAACAGATTCTTTTCCTTGGTTTTCCTAGAACTTTTGATTCTGTGAATGGGCAGAGGTCTTGGGCACCCAGCACTGAGCCTGCCTGCCTTCTGGATCCCGAGGGTGAGGACCCAAGCACACTTTGCTTTCTTCACTGCTGCAAAGCACTTCATGTTGAGGGTCCTCTCCCGGTGCCGCTGGGTGACGCTGGAGACCTGAGGGTGTGTCTCACTTGGGAAGAAGCAGCTTGTCCAGGCCATGGGCACAGTGGGGCAGCTGGAGCCTCAGGCTTCATTGAGACCCAAATGATGAAGGGCTGGCTTCCCAGGGATGGGGTGGGGACACTGGCCAGCCGTGAGCCAGCTCACCAGCCAGCCGCCTCCTCCTCAGCTTGCGCTCATTTATTCAAAAACTACCCACAATGAAAACGGGAACTTTAAGTCAGAGCCGAAGCAGGTAGCTGGGTTTGGACGCAGGCCAGACTGCTCTAAGCAGCAGCTGGGAACAAAGGGCTGGGTGTGAGACGCCACCACAGCCGCCCCTGCCGGGACGCAGTGGGAGCCGCGTGCTGGATGGCAGGGAAAATTAGTTGTTTACGGTCATTTAGGCTGGGAATGATTCTTTAAAAAATCTGCCCTTGTTTCGTTTGTCTGTGAATAGACGCGGGTGAGACGGTGGACAACTTCCTCCAGGTGCACCAAACGCATCCTTTTATTGGAAAGGGCCCGCGGGAGATGGAGATGATTAATGGTTGGCAAACACAAACTTGGAAGGGTTAGGACTGGGACCTGCTTAGCATGGAGCTAACAGGACGGAGAAATAAATTAATGTCCTCAATTACAAAGGGGCTTGTGATATAGAAAACTTGTCAACAGACCTCCCTGGAGGAGGAGGACGACGGAGCTTTACAAAGTCATCCATCACTCCAAGGGCATCCTGGACACGGGGAAGGGCCGTGGGTTACCTCAGCCTCAGAGCTGAGGCTGTGGAGGGTGTGGGGACACGCCCGGCCAAGTGGAAAGGGCAGCAGGGTGCCCCTCTGCACAGCTGCTCTTGACCCCCTTGCAGGGCATCATGGCTGAGAACCTTGGAGGCAGGGGCCTCCCCGGAGGGGCCTGGACATCCCCACTGCTATACTGGTTCTCCCCTGGGGTTTGGACAGGAGGCCAGTCACGGCCAGTCACGGCCAGTCCCCACATCTGCCTGGCTCTGCTCCTGTGGCATACCTGCCCCAGGACCCCCTAGACTACCCTGCGCTCCCCTCGGGGCTTCAAGAACCTCAGTTGGTGGAGAGTTGGATCCCTATTAGCCTGCGCCTCCCCCCACCCGCTCCCATTCCTCTGGAATCAGAGATTGGATTTCTTAATGACAGAAGAATTAAGTAATAGGCCTGAGCAGGGCTGTGGGCAGCCGTGTGAAGCCATGTGCAAAATTGATATTTCAACAAGCCTGATAACGTATTAGGGCACTGGCCGGCCCGCGCCGCAGCGTCCCACGGTAAATCTCCCGTCAAACGCCTGCGGTGCACGTCAGCCACACTCACACATGCGCTGGCCTTTGGAGCAGGCTGTTGGTCTGTCCCCGACGTGTCTTGGGAGCTAGACATCGGTGTGCAGAGGGCTCAGTCGCCCCGAGGGCCCCACTGCCCCACCGGGCCGCACAGACCATGGTGGTGTCGCTGGACGTGGCTTCTCGAGGGGGCCCTGCTGCCGACCTGGGGAGGGCCCGCCCCAGGCTCCAGACACAAGGTCATTGGCAGCCCGTCTCCCTCTTTGATTTGCAGCCTCCAGTGAAGTGCGGGGCCCAAGACAAGATGCTCGGCGACAATTTTATGAAGATCAATGTTATTAGGGACTGAATTCTTGTCCGAAATAATTTGTATAAAATATAGTCACATTAGATGAGAATCTGCGCTGAATTATTGGCTAATGGGGGTGTTGAGTTGAGAAGCGCCTCTGGCCTCGTTTCACGGGATAATTGAGGATGACGTCTTCTGCCTTGGCCTGCGAGGCTCCGAGTACAGGGGGTGTCTCAGGCTCTGCCAGGGCGTCCGAGAGGCAGGGGGCCCCACTCTGCCCCCCATGAGTGCTCAGGGCCCCACCAAGGTCATGAGCCCCCCACCTCCATTGACCCTCCCCCTGCCAGAAAGCACCCGAGCCTCCTGCTTCCACAGGCTGCCAAGACCCCAAGCAGTGACCCGGCCCCTCGCTGGAGCTTCCCACCAGCTACATTGCGGTGACAAGTGTCCCTTTAGTCCTGAGCTGCTCCCCTCTCCACGGCAGACACCTCCTGAGAAGTGAGCCCCTTTGGGAGGTGCCCCCCTGGTGGTACTGCCCACTGGTTCTGCAAAGGGCAGAGAAGCGGGAGGGGCAGAAGGCCAAGGATGGTGAGCTTGCTGTGGCCCCTCCTGCCTTTCTGGGGGGCTTGGGCTCCTGCTCCCTGGGGTCCTCCTGGGCCACAGGGTCCCCCGGGGGCAGTAAGCAGGCAGGGTCAGTGGGGGTGATGTCCACCTGAGTGTTCCCTGAGACCCCGACCCCAATGCTGAGCCCACCCCCTTCCTGGCATCCAGGGAAGGGGGTCCCTGGGATCCACCCAGCCAGTGGGGACAGGGCGCCTAGAAGCCCAGTGAGTGGACACGGGCAGTCCTGGGGGCCAGGCTGTGCCTTGGCCATGTCCCCTTTGTAGGCAGGCTCCTCCTGAATGCTGGGGGCCCCACTCTGGGCCTGGTCCCCTGCTCACAGCTGCTGTCCCGGCACCCAGAATCTGAGGCTGGGGGTCAGGGTGGGGACGGGGGCAGAGGATGCCCCACCCCACGCCGTCTGGGCAGCCCCTGACCCCGGGCTCCTGGCTTGTGCCTGGGCTCACCCTGGGGCAGCTGAGCTGAGCTCGCTCGGGGCTAAAGTTTCAGGATGAGCAGCACCTCCCACCCCGCAAACGCCCCCCATTCCCAGGAGCTTGGCCATCATCCTGTCAAGGCCGAGGGCTGCACGTAGGTCCAGGGTTCAGGGGTGAGGCCCTGTAAGTGGAGCTGAGGCCATTGGCTGGCTGACTTGAGGCTTGTGGGCAGTGGGTGGCCCTTCCCCAGTGGAGGCCTTGAGGGCTGAGTCTCCCCAATGGAACCCAGGGAGAGAAACTGGCCAGGCCCTGGGACGTAAGGTCACGGGGATACAAAACCACCCGTAGATGGGGGCAGAGCTGCCCGGGGTGGGGGTGGGTGTGCAGAACTGTCAAGACCCGCCTCCCCCCCAACAGGAGGGCCCAGCCAGGGGACTCCTGAGGCCGTAGGGCCCTGTGTCTGCACCCCAGACCCTTGACTTAACAGCAGTTGCTCTGAAAGCAGTCAGCAGAGGAGAAACGAGGCTGCGAATAAAGCTTTATTGACAAAGAGCCCCGACAGAGGCGTGGGGCCACTCACGAGATGTAAACCGTGAGCAGCACTTGCCCGGGGGCAGGGGCGGCTGAGTTACACGGAGCCCTGTCTGCTGTTCGCTGCTTGGCCTCACGTGTACACGACTTTGATGCATCTCTTATTATGAGAAAGGACTCAGAACATGGTGCTCGTGCTCTGTCCCGAGGCGCTCGGTTTGCGGGCACTGAGCCCCCTATGATGCTGAGCACCATTCCCACCATCGTCTCTGGAGCTCCTTCCTCAAGTCACACAGAACCTCGGATCAATTAAAGGAGAAATGAGAGTTGCCGTGAAAGGGAAGAGCAGCCCTTGGCCCCTGAAGCCGGCGGGGGTTGGTGCTCCCAGGAGACGCAGGGGCCCCGTGGACCGAAGGACTCCTCCGGGCCCGCTTCACGCTCAGCCAGGCGGCTTTGGCGGGAGCACCTCACCCCGGCGTTTGCTTACACGTGGGCTCGTGACCCGAGGCGGCTGGTGAGGCCGTGGTCCCTGCAGGCGGCCTCCCTCTCCCTACACGGGCTTGACTTTAGGGGGAGCCCGCCTGTCTGGGCTCGGCGACTGAGTCTCAGGCTGGCCTGGCCCTTGGGGGGCTTTTCCGTAGGACACTCAGCATGCAGACAGCAGGCCTCAGGGGCCAGGCGTGAGCTTCCTGGGGCTGCCAGTAAATTACTGTGGGCTGTAAAGGAGATCAGTCCTGAGTGTTCGTTGGAAGGACAGATGCTGAAGCTGAAGCTCTAATACTTTGGCCACCTGATGTGAAGAACTGACTCATCGGAAAGACCCTGATGCTGGGAAAGATTGAAGGTGGGAGGAGAGGGGACGACAGAGGATGAGACAGCTGGATGGTGTTACCGACTCGATGGACATGGGTTTGGGTGAACTCCAGGAGTTGGTCATGGACAGGGAGGCCTGGCATGCTGTAGTCCATGGGGTCTCAAAGAGTTGGACACGACTGACCAATGAACTGAACTGGACTGGGGGCTTAGGACGGCAGACACTCATCCTCTCACTGCCGGGAGCCTGGAAGCCTGAAGCTGGGGGCAGAGGGGAAGGCACTCCCGGTGGGCCCTGGCTCCGGGGTTCCTGGTGCCCCGGGGCTCCTGGTCTCGAGGCCGTGTCACCCGTCTCTGCCCTGTCTCCTCTGGGCCACCCCCTCTGAGCCTGAGTCTCCCTTCCGTCCCTAGCCCGGCCCCCACGGCCTCCATCCACAGCTCCGTCCTGGCAGTGGCTGGGGGAGGAGATGACCGCTGAGCCCGAGACCCTGCCCCTCTGCCCACGGTCCAGGGCAGCCTCTCCTCTGCTGGGACCTGCCTGCCCCTTCTGGGCGGAGCCTGGGCTCGGGGAACATACAGGAGGCAGCGGTCCCTCCATGCCCAGGGGCCGGGCAGCTGGATGCAGGTGAGGCGGGCGTTTCTGGGGGCAGAAGCCCACAGCTCAGAAGGTCCTGTGGTACCAGGCTCTGCAGCGGCCTGTGGCCGCCCCCTGCAATGACCTTTCTAGTCTTCCGGCCTCCGCTGCCGCCACCCCTGATTAATGAAGCCGTGGATCACTCTGCTCCCCACATAATGGGATGTGAGCACTGTCTAATTTCCAAATTAAAACTCAGACGGATGGCTCTGCTCCTGACGACATGAGTGGGTGGGGGTGTGCTGACCCGCGGAGGGCTCAGTCGAGGAGCTCAGCCTGGGGTCGGCCTCGCGGGGCCTATGACCCTTCCGTCCTCCAGGCTTTGACTACAGTTTCCAGATCTGTGAGAGCGGATGCCGAGGGCAGGAGGTGGAGGCCGCCCCCACGAGCCACGGACCCACCGCCTGTGTCCCTGGCCTGGTCCCCCTCCATGCTCCAGAGTGTGCTGGGCTCTGCGCTTGGGAACCGGTCCTCCTGGGGTCAGGGTCAGGCCCCAGCCACCCACTCCCGAGCACCCTGAACCCCAGTGGCCTCCCCCACGACCTGACCCTCCCTGAGAGAGGAGGGGTCGGGGGCCCGGCAGCACATGGTCAGCTTCACCCGGACAGCAATGCACACGTGAGCAGAGCCTTCGGGGGGGTGAGGCCACGGAGTGCCGGTGCAGCCTCTGGGGCCGGCGGCCCCTGGAGTGACGAGCTGGAGCTGGACCAGGAGGAGGTGTGTGCCCAGAGCGGGAGTCCAGGGAGCCCGGCGGCCCCTGGGGTGACAAGCCGGAGCTGGACCGGGGAGGACAGTCCAGGGAGCCCGCGTCCCGCCCAGCCCCCAGCTGCCCACGCTGGATGTGTGTGGAGAGCTGGGGAGGAAGCCGGCCGCGTTGCGTTGCCCCGGTTACTCCCTGCTGCTCTCCGCCCCGTGTCCCCTCTGGCGGCCGACCGTCAGGCAGCAGGGCTGAGCCGGGCAGATGGGCCCTCCGTCCCCCAGGGCACGGGGTCCAGGCCATGCCGCACCAGTGGGCTTGTGTCAGGCCCTAGCGGTCTGTGGCCCCCAGGCTCCTCCTCCAGGCCGCCTTCCGCCCTCTGCTTCCCAGACTCTCCCCCAGCCCCGGGGCCCTTCAGGCCTGCTCCCTGCACCCACCGGCTCCCCTAGTTCCACACCAAAGCCTCTTCTGCCAGAGGACGTGATGACACTCCCTGAGGTCCCCCACGGTCCCGTCTGACTGCAGATCTGGCCTGAGTCCCTGGTCCCCAACAGGGCGGGCGCCACTCGGCCAGGTCCCCACCCCCAACCTGTTCCCCTCAGTGCCCCATGTCTGGCTCCCAGGAGACCCACAGAAAGGGCTGGTCTCATGCTTCAGGGTTGACAGGGCACAGTCACTTCTGCCGTGTCTGAGTCTGTGACCCCATGGATTGCTGCCCATCAGGCTCCTCCGTCCACAGGAGAGGCTGCCATTTCCTCCTCCAGGGGATCCTCCTGACCCAGGGATCAAACCTGTATCTCTTATGTCTCCTGCCTTGGCAGGTGGATTCTTTAAGCCTAGTGCCACCTGGGAAGCCCAGGGTTAAAGGTCTCTGTGTATTGATCTGTGACTGTGTATTGATCCTGGACTGTGACAAGCAGCTGCTGCTGACCCACTGTGTGCAGGCACGGGGCCAGCGGAAGGACAGGGGACCGGCGGCCCCTACCGTCACCATGGCTACACCCCAGTCGAGGCCTCTCTGCTCTGGGTTTCTGCTTCCAGCCTCACAATCCGGGAGGGTCAGAAAAGGAAGGCCAGATGGAGGCGGCACAGGCTGTATGCTCCCTGAGCCCCGGGCCGGACCCGGCCGCTGACGGTGCTGGGGAGCCAGGCCCCGAGGGCCCAGGACTGCGGGCCGCTGCTCAGGACGCCTAGGATCAGTGGGAGGACGTGCCAGGCCCCCTGCAGCATGGTGTCCCTGGTGGGGCTCTGCAGGCCCAATCCATCATCTCCAGGCCGAGTTTGTAACAGGAAATAAAGCTGTAAATTGTGCTGAGCTGCTGCTGTCAGCAGGGGCCCGCGCCCGGAATGCTAACCGGTCCTGCCGGCTCTCACACCCCGGCAGAGGGCGGGGGCCAGGGGAAGTGCTGGGCTCCAGGGCTCCATGCGTGGGCCAGGGCCCCGCGTGGTGGGGCTGGAGGTGAGATTGCAGGTCCCTCTGGTGGCACAGGGGGGCCGCCTGTGGGTGAAGCAGTGTCTGCACCCGGCAGGCCGTGGGCAGGGTTCTGTGTGCCCCCAGAGGAAGCGGGTTCAGGGGCTGGAGGTAGAGGGGGACACACGCAAGGCCCCCGAGACCTAGAGGTCACAGCGATGCCCCGGACATCCACACCCCACACCAGGAGCCTGGGTGGGAGCCAGCGAAGGGGAGCCTGGGGGGAAAGGGCCTAATCCCAGCCGGCCCTGGGGCGTGCGGGGCTCCCCACGGTGCGGGTGGGGGTCCTGACTCCCCGCCTCAGAAGGCTCAGGGGACAGTTCTCCGTGCACTTTCTCCCCGGCCAGCCAGGCGGCTCCTCGGCAGGAGGGGCCCTCTGGGATCCTCTCTCCACATCCCAGCTGGAGGCTCAGCAGTGCGCGTGGGAGACTTTCACATCTGTGTCCAGCATCACATGGCTGGACGGAGAGCGGGGCTGGGCTGGAGGGGGTCTTCCCAGAGGCGTGGTCCTCTTCATTCAGCACTCAGAGAGTAACACTGCAGGGGGTCTCCTCCGACGTCCTTAAAGGGGCTCAGCTTCTCCCCTGGACAGAGCTGGGCCCCAGGAGACTCGGGGGGCTGGATGCTGGTGGTTTCTTGTGTACCAAGCAGCCTCCCTCAGCGCTGCACGGCCGTCTGAGGTTAAACAGGACTCGTCACAGCCTCCTCCTTAAAACGGTCCCCATAGCCACACACACGGGGAGATGGATGCAGTTATCCACCTGCCCTCTGTCTGCTCGCCCCGAGGCACCAGGCGGCGGGGAGGCGGGGAGGCGGGGAGGCGGGTGCGACTCTGCATCAAGGCACCGGGCGGCGGGGAGGCGGGGAGGCGGGTGCGACTCTGCACGCCGAGCACGCACCCCTCCGCCCCACACCCAGATCGCTGTTGGTGTAAACAAAAAACGTGGGGATTTATTAAACCCATCATTTCTCAATTTGCTCCTGCACGTTGCCGGTAATTAGCCGCATGCCGCCTGACATCTGCATTTGCTGCCGTGAGGGTCCCTGCCGCCTGCTGCGGTCCCCGGCGGGCTGGGAGGGTGCTCGGGTGGGGCAGGACAGGGCCGTGGGCACCTTGCCATCCGGGCACCTCAGGGAGGTCAGTCCTGACCCTGAAGCTAAAGGACAAGCCAGGAAGAGCCGGGCTGGAGGATGGCCCTCGGGCTGGACGCGGCTTTCTCCACCTGCGGTGGGAAAGTGACCTGGCCCCGCTGTGTCCCGGGACCCCGAAGCCAGCCTGGGAGGCGACCCTGTCCCCCCTGTCGGCTGCCCGATCCTGCACAGATTGCTGTAAGTACTGCCCAGGGGCCTGGAGTTTTGAACTTTAATGATGGGGTGGCCAGGCCAGAGCCAGCCCAGCAGAGGCGGACCCGCCTCTCCCGCTGTGGTCGTTCTCAGGAGAGCTGGGGGAAGTGCTCTGCCGCCCCCACTCCTGACTTCCCTCCTTCCCGGGGGGACGCTGCATCCTGAAATCATGTCACGTGGTCATGTTCCCCCCGGGGCCAGGCGCCTCTGTCCTCCCGTGCCCAGGCCTCAGGCTCCGCCCCTCCTGCTGGGACGTGGACCTGGCCCAGCCTGGGCGCGGGGTGCCCGTGGGAGTCACTCCAGCAGCCCCACTCGACTCCCAGCCCCATGGCGGGGCTGGATCCACGAGGGGGGCTCAGCCTGTGCCTCCCTGGGGAGGGTCGTCCAGGGCCCACGTGGGCACAGGGTCTCCCACTGCCTCCCCTGCTGCTGGCGGGGTGGGGGGAGCACGGCCCTGGCCTTGGGACGGTTTCCCATTTTCAGCTGCGAGCTTCTGGTAGAGACGCAGTGCCTGTCACCAAGACCTGGACGTCCAGGGGCTCAGTGCCAGGGCGCGTCTCAGATGCTCTGACTCACGGGAGGACCTGGGGACGCCCTGACACCGAAGTCCTGTTTGAGCCCCAAAGCTACCAGCTCTCCTCCCATTTTCTTTTCTTCTTTTTAAAATGCTTATTTTTTTGCATATGTGTTTGAAGGGCCCGTCTTTTGTACTATGCCTCTCTGGCCAGCACTTATTTGGGTGTGTTCTTAGGCCCCGAATCTGGGTCTCCTGCATCGCAGGCAGGCGCTTTACCATCTGAGCCACCAGGGAAGCTCCGGCTCTGTAGCTGAGGCCTCTGTGTCCGGGCCACAGAGTGTGTGCATGTCAGGGTAGCAGAGAAGCCTGAGAGTCGCCCCAAGTGCTGGCGCTGGTTCCTGCCCAGCCAGCAGAGTGGACAGACCCCGCGCCCTGACACCCTGCACCCCCACACCCCACGCCCGGACCCGGCTTCTGGTGGGCACGTGCGGTCCTGGGCCTGGCGGACGAGCTCTCTCCACAAGGTGCCAGCTCCGCCTGCCCTGCGGTCTGGGTGCCGCGTGACTGCCTTGCACACTCTGGCTGACCCCTGACCCTTCCGGGGGGGGCCCCCGGCTCGACGCTGAGGTCAGTGTTCACAGAGCTGACTGCCCCCCCTGCCTGGAAGCCGGTTTTCCCTCGGGGCCTGGGGCCCTGGGCGCCCATGCTGTGGCTGGTGGATGACTGACTCTGGTTTTGCGACCTGATCAGAGTGTATGGATCTCCCTGTAAAAAGGAGCTTCCCTCCGGTCCCCCAGGGGCTGCGGGACGCCCGTCCCCCGACGTGACCCTGGACACGAACATCAGCACCTGGAGGGACACGGAGCAGTTCTCACGGCGGGGGTCCCCGGGGAGGAGGATCCCCGGCACTTGCCCCCAAGTCAGCCGATGTGGACGGGGTTCACCTGCCGGGCCGAAGGGGCCGGCATGGCGGGGGCAGAGCTGGACGCCCGCGCAGCCCAGGAGGGGCCTGGCGGAGAGACTCGGATGGGCTGGACTGTCACAGGCTGGCCTGGGCGGAGGTGCTCAGAGGATGCTCAGAGCCGCCCTGCCCCCTCCAGCCAGACAGGGGTGGGGGAAAACCGTCAGCAGAAGCTCTGGGGTCTTGGGAGATAAGATGCAGACTGCAGCTAATTGCCTCCAGCCTCGGACTCTCCTCCTGGCCCCCCTCCCTCCGCCCCCATCTTTGTTACTATGGCAGCAGGAAGGGGTCATTTTCTCCCGCTTCTTGAGGTCTGCTTTCCATTTCTAAATCAAGTCCCCATCTCGCTGAGAGCTCCTGTCCATGAGGACGTGCTTCTGACCTGCTTGGGTTCCTGGACATCCAGGCACGGTCAGGATGACCCCCCACAGCCAGCCTCCCAGCCTTGTTCCCCCTGGGGCCCTCCCCTCCTCAGGCTTCAGCTTCTGGGGGCTGAAGGGACAAGATGGGTCAGGAACGGGGACTTCTCCAGCTTCCCCCAGGCTAGGACCTGGGCCAGAAACACCAACCAGCCCCGTGTCCCCAGCTCTGGGGTTCATCCAGGATCCTGTTTGCCGAGCATACAGTGTCCAAGCTTCACGGTGTGAGGGTACACCCGGCCCCTCACTCACCTTTCCCTGGACGGGGCTCAGAGTGTCCTGCTCAGACGCCCCTCGCCCCCCAGCCACGCTTGTGTCTCCAGAAGCCGGCTCTATGGTTCCCCTCTGCCAGGGCCCACCTCTGCCCCCAGGCCCTCATCCCAGGGGACCTGCCCAAACCACAGACGTCAGCCCCTGCCCTCCCCACCTCTGTATCCCTCACCTGCTCTCCACCAGGACTCTTGGGAGCCCAGACCTGGCTCCAGCATCCTTCCTACGGACGACCTCTCCCTGCTTGAGTGGGCGGCAGCTGCCCTCAGGGACCCAGTGTGGACCGGCCAGCTCCTGGGGGGCCTAGGATGACGATGGATAAGTCAGCAGACGGACAAGGGCCCTGGAGCTCTGAGCCTGTTGCACCAGGATCACCGCAGGCACTGCCAGCTGTGACTACCCGAGACCCTCGTTTCTGAGGCAGGTGTTTTGCAGAAGCTTTGATACTTTGTACGTGTGTAGGTGGGAAAGAGAAGGTTTTACATGAACGGCTACACCAGGCAAAGTTCCAGATGAGTTCCTGCCCCCAGTGCACCCCTTTTGAATCAGCTCTTCCGTGTGAGTGTGTGTGTGTGTGTGAGGGGAGGGCCACAATACTGTGGGAGTCCTCCCAGTGATTGGTTTCTGACAAGCTAACTTGAATTGATCAAAGGGAGGTGACCTGGCTTGGCCTGATCAGGTGGCCCCTTAAAAGAAGGTGAAGCCGCAGATGCTCAGCAGGCCCATGAAGGGAGGGAGGCGTACGGCCAGGCCCTGAGCAAACCCTGGCCCACAGCCAGCGAGAGAGAAGGGACCGAGCTCTATATTCACAAGGAGCTGAGCTCTGCAATCCCTGATGGGACCCGGAAGCAGATCCCAGGTTCCCGGTGGACCACATCCTGCTGACACGTCGCCTTCAGCCTCTTGAGACCCCAGCAGAGACCCCAGCCTTGTGACCTAGAAAGTCGTGGGTAGTAAGCGTGCTAATAAAGTCACTGTGTTTGTGGAGGTTCCTCACACAGCGTGCAAACCAGTGTAGCATCTGGTTCACAAGGTGACCTGCTTTGAAAGCACATGTTTAGGAGACACGTGTGCACCTGAACCACACTTATCTTAATTGAATTTGATTTTTCAAAACATAAATATAAAAATAGTTCTTGATTACAAGATATCAACTCATATAAACATATGCATATCTATGTATACCCACTGGTATGCAGGTCAGGAAGCAACAGTTAGAACTGGACATGGAACCACAGACTGGTTCCAAATAGGAAAAGGAGTTCGTCAAAGTTGTATATTGTCACCCTGCTTATTTAACTTATATGCAGAGTACATCATGAGAAACTCTGGGCTGGATGAAGCACAAGCTGGATCAAGATTGCCAGGAGAAATATTAATAACCTCAGATATGCAGATGATACCACCCTTATGGCAGAAATTGAAGAACTAAAGAGCCTCTTGATGAAAGTGAAAGAGGAGAGTGAAAAAGTTGGCTTAAAACTCAACATTCAGAAAACAAAGATCATGACATCTGGTCCCATCACTTCATGGCAAATGGATGGGGAAATAATGGAAACAGTGACAGACTTTATTTTCTTGGGCTCCAAAATCACTGAAGATGGTGGCTGCAGCCATGAAATTAAAAGACGCTTACTCCTTGGAAGAAAAGCTATGACCGACCTACACACCATATTAAAAAGCAGAGACATTACTTTGCCAACAAAGGTCCATCTAATCAAAGCTATGGTTTTTTCCAGTAGTCATGTATGGATGTGAAAGTTGGACTATAAAGAAAGCTGAGCACCAAAGAATTGACATTTTTGAACTGTGGTGTTGGTGAAGACTCTTGAGAGTCCCTTCGACTGCAAGGAGATCCAACCAGTCCGTCCTAAAGGAAATCAGTAATGAATGTTCATTGGAAGGACTGATGCTGAAGCTGAAACTCCAATACTTTGGCCACCTGATGTGAAGAACTGACTCATTGGAAAAGACCCTGATGCTGGGAGGGATTGAAGGCAGGAGGAGAAGGGGACGACAGAGGATGAGATGGTTGGATGGCATCACCGACTCGATGGACCTGAGTTTGAGTAAATTCTGGGAGTTGGTGATGGACAGGGAGGCCTGGTGTGCTGCAGTCCATGGAGTTGCAAAGAGTCGGACACGACTGAGCGACTGAACTGAACTCTTTTTTCTTGATTTCAAAAGTTAAGGGGATTTTTTTGAAAGGCAGGGGAGTTTTCACTGCAAACTGAAATCATGAAAGGAAAATTGGGAAAAAAAAAGAAAATTGGAAGATGGAGATAAATAGAAAGAAGACATTTCCCTAATTCAACCAATGTCACAGTTAACACTTGAGCCATGTTTGACATTTACCTTCTGCATGAAGAAAACAGCAATACTTTGGTCCAATTACAGCCTACTCTCTCTTTTTAAAATAGAAGTATGTTTTTGCACCCCATGTTCTTTGAAGCACTATTTACAATATCCAAGACATGGAAGCAAAGCAAATGTCCATCGACAGATGAATGGGTGCAGAAGGTGTGGTGCATGTGTGCAATGGAATATTACTCAGCCACAAAAAAGAACAAAACAATGCCGTTTGCAGCGACGTGGATGGATCTGAAGACGGTCCCGTGACGCCTGATAGCGGCTGCACCCCATCCGAGCAGGAAGTAAGTCAAAGACATACTGCATGTGAAATCTGAAAAATGAACTTGTTTACAAAGCAGAAATAGACCCACAGATGTAGAAAACAAACGCACGATTACCAAAAGGGAAAGGGGAGGACGGACCCCAGCTCCTCCACGACCTTGTGAGCGCTTGGTATTCCCTGCCTTGTCATCAAGCCATTCTCGTGAGTGACTCATGATTTTAAGCTTACTTTTTCTAACTGGTATTAATTCTGAGCACCCGGCTGTATGCTCCTCAACTATGTGGGTATCTTCCTTTGTGAAGAGCTTGTAGGGCCTTGTCTGTAATTTCAAATGGACTGTCTTTTCCCACAGACGTGCAGGCTTCCTTCACATGGTGTGAGTGTGTTGCTTTCATCCAGAATAGACTGAAAATCTGTCCAGAGCTTGTGGGAGATGGCTCACATTTTTAATGAGAGGAACAGAGTTCTTTAAAAAAAAAAAAAAGTCCAATATATCAACTACAAAGAAACTTGCATGATCACCTTATCTACAAATAAGGATATTTTCAGTTCCTTTATTTCAATTTCTATGTATCTTTTTATTTTCTTTCTCTGTTGAGGATTTCCAGGACACAGAATTTTAGTGTTCTGCTTAATAAACTGTTGCCTACCCAAGGTCATAACAATATCCTGTAAGTTTTCTTCAGACAGATGGATAGATTTTGCTTTTATGTTTAGGAAACCGGTCCTTTAGATTAACGGTGTGAGGTAGAAATAACACTCGTCGTCTCCAAAGGGATCAAATGCTATAAAACAAGGGCGTTCGCCCTCCGTGGTGCCCCTGCCGTCCGTCAGCGTCGGACGGCCCGCCTCAGTCCCCTTGTTGGCCACATTGCCAGGAGCTCACAACACAGCCATTTTACGGAAAGTCCTAGAGTCTGGGGGTCTGCCCCTCAGAGGTGGTCTTTGCCCCTCTGTATCCTTTGATCTTCTCTATTAATTTTAACATCAATTTGTATATTTTGATAAGAAATGACAATAGAAGGTGAGATGGACTTGGATGAATCTATGGTTCAACACAAGGGGACCTGGCGATGCTGAGTCTTCACTTCATGAGTGCAATTCATCCCCGTGTTTACGTAGACCCTCTTTAACTCTTCTCAGCCACATGTCGTGGTTTTCAGCCCAGATGTCATGTACATCTATCATTAAGTATTCAATTTGCTGGTGCAGTTATAAACGGTATTTTAAAAATTCAGTGTTTAATTGTTTGTTACTAGCATATGGAAATATTATATGCACTTTGCTAAATTCACTAGTTAGTTCTAAAGATTTGTTTGTGGATTCCTTTAGTTTCTTCTTGTTCGCAATCATGTTCTCGACAAAGATGTTTGCATTTCTTTACTTTCAATTTCTATATATTTTTTCTCATACTTGCACTGTTGAGGATCTCCAGGACAATGTTTATTATTATTATTATGTTATTTTAGATTTATTTTATTGAAGTATAGTTGATTTACAAAGTTATGCTAATCTCTACTATAAAGCAATGACTTGTAGAAACTTATGACTCAGTTATACATAAACACACATTCTTTTTCATATGCTTTTCCATTATGCTTTATCACAGGACGTTGAATATATTAATAGTGCTCTGTGCTCCGCGGCAGCACCTAATCCTTTATCCAGCCTGTATACGACAGGGCAGCATCTATGTATAAGTGGTGATGGTGGGACATTGATTCTCATGCCTGATTTTAGGGGGAAGTCCTTCAGGTTTGACCAGTAAGTGGCCTTCCCTGGTGGCTCAGTTGGTAAAGAATCCTCCTGCAATGCAGGAGACCTGGCTTCGATCTCTGGGTTGGGAAGATTCCCCTGGAGAAGGGAACAAGCGGCTGAGAGGAGCTACTGCACACCTGAGGTCAGGGGCGGCAGCCTAGATGAGCTACCCGACACTCGAGGTCAGGGGCGGAGGCCGAGAGGAGCTACCCCATGCCCAAGGAGCAGTGGCTGCACAGGCAAAAGGAGGGCCTAGAGGAGCTATTCACGTTCAAGGTAAGGAGGGGCAGCAATGAGGAGATACCTCTCGTCCAAGGTAAGGAGCAGTGGCTGCGCTTTGCTGGAGGAGCTGTGAAGAGATACCCCACGCCCAAAGTAAGAGAAACCCAAGTAAGATGGTAGGTGTTGCAAGATAGCATCAGAGGACAGACACACTGAAACCATACTCACAGAAAACTAGCCAATCTGATCACACTAGGACCACAGCCTTGTCTAACTCAATGAAACTAAGCCATGCCCATGGGACAACCCAAGATGGGCAGGTCACGGTGGAGAGATCTGACAGAATGTGGTCCACTGGAGAAGGGAATGGCAAACCATTTCAGTATTCTTGCCTTGAGAACCCCAGGAACAGTATGAAAAGGCAAAATGATAGGATTCTGAAAGAGGAACTCCCCAGGTCAGTAGGTGCCCAATATGCTACTGGAGATCAGTGGAGAAACAACTCCAGAAAGAATGAAGGGATGGAGCCAAAGCAAAAACAATACCCAGTTGTGGATGTGACTGGTGATAGAAGCAAGGTCCGAGGCTGTAAAGAGCAATATTGCATAGGAACCTAGAATCTTAGGTCCATGAATCAAGGCAAATTGGAAGTGGTCAAACAAGAGATGGCAAGAGTGAATGTCGACATTCTAGGAATCAGCGAACTGAAATGGACTGGAATGGGTGAATTTAACTCAGATGGCCATTATATCTACTACTGTGGGCAGGAATCCCTCAGAAGAAATGGAGTGGCCATCATGGTCAACAAAAGAGTCCGTAATGCAGTACTTGGATGCAATCTCAAAAACGACAGAATGATCTCTGTTCGTTTCCAAGGAAACCATTCAATATCACAGTAATCCAAGTCTATGCCCCAACCAGTAATGCTGAAGAAGCTGAAGTTGAACGGTTCTATGAAGACCTCCAAGACCTTTTAGAACTAACACCCAAAAAAGATGTCCTTTTCATTATAGGGGACTGGAATGCAAAAGTAGGAAGTCAAGAAACACCTGGAGTAACAGGCAAATTTGGCCTTGGAATATGGAATGAAGCAGGGCAAAGACTAATAGAGTTTTGCCAAGAGAACGCACTGGTCATAACAAACACCCTCTTCCAACAACACAGGAGAAGACTCTATACATGGACATCACCAGATGGGCAACACCAAAATCAGATTGATTATATTGTTTGCAGCCAAAGGTGGAGAAGCTCTACACAGTCAACAAAAACAAGACCAGGAGCTGACTGTGGCTCAGATCATGAACTCCTTATTGCCAAATTCAGACTTTTGAAGAAAGTAGGGAAAACCACTAGACCATTCAGGTATGACCTAAATCAAATCCCTTATGATTATACAGTGGAAGTGAGAAATAGATTTAAGGGACTAGATCTGATAGACAGAGTGCCTGATGAACTATGGAATGAGGTTCGTGACATTGTACAGGAGACAGGAATCAAGACCATCCCCATGGAAAAGAAATGTAAAAAAGCAAAATGGCTGTCTGAGGAGGCCTTACAAATAGCTGTGAAAAAAGAGAAGTGAAAAGCAAAGGAGAAAAGGAAAGATATAAACATCTGAATACAGAGTTCCAAAGAATAGCAAGAAGAGATAAGAAAGCCTTCCTCAGTGATCAGTGAAAAGAAATAGAGGAAAACAACAGAATGGGAAAGACTAGAGATCTCTTCAAGAAAATTAGAGATAACAAAGGAACATTTCATGCAAAGATGGGCTCAATAAAGGACAGAAATGGTATGGACCTAAAATAGAAGCAAAAGATATTATGAAGAGATGACAAGAATACACAGAAGCACTGTACAGAAAAGATCTTCATGACCCAGATAATCACGATGGTGTGATCACTCATCTAGAGCCAGACATCCTGGAATGTGAAGTCAAGTGGGCCTTAGAAAGCATCACTACAAACAAAGCTAGTGGTGGTGATGGAATTCCAGTTGAGCTATTTCAAATCCTGAAAGATGACACTGTGAAAGTGCTGCACTCACTATGCCAGCAAATTTGGAAAACTCAGCAGTGGCCACAGGACTGGAAAAGGTCAGTTTTCATTCCAATCCCAAAGAAAGGCAATGCCAAAGAATGCTCAAACTACCGCACAATTGCACTCATCTCACACGCTAGTAAAGTAATGCTCAAAATTCTCCAAGCCAGGCTTCAGCAATACATGAACTTTGAACTTCCTGATGTTCAAGCTGGTTTTAAAAAAGGCAGAGGAGCCAGAGATCAAATTGCCAACATCTGCTGGATCATGGAAAAAGCAAGAGAGTGCCAGAAAAACATCTATTTCTGCTTTATTGACTATGCCAAAGCCTTTGACTGTGTGGATCACAATAAACTGTGGAAAATTCTTCAAGAGATGGGAATACCAGACCACCTGACCTGCCTCTTGAGAAACCTATATGCAGGTCAGGAAGCAACAGTTAGAACTGGACATGGAACAATAGACTGGTTCCAAATAGGAAAAGGAGTACGTCAAGGCTGTATATTGTCACCCTGCTTATTTAACTGATATGCAGAGTACCTCATGAGAAATGCTGGGCTGGAAGAAGCACAAGCTGGAATCAAGATTGCCGAGAGAAATATCAATAACCTCAGATATGCAGATGACACCACCCTTATGGCAGAAAGTGAAGAGGAACTAAAAAGCCTCTTGATGAAAGTGAAATTGGAGAGTAAAAAAGTTGGCTTAAAGCTCAACATTCAGAAAACGAAAATCATGGCATCCAGTCCCATCACTTCATGGGAAATAGATGGGGAAACAGTGGAAACAGTGTCAGACTTTATTTTTGGGGGCTCCAAAATCACTGCAGATGGTGACTGCAGCCATGAAATTAAAAGGCGCTTACTCCTTGGAAGGAAAGTTGTGACCAACCTAGATAGCATATTCAAAAGCAGAGACATTACTTTGCCAACAAAGGTCCGTCTAGTCAAGGCTATGGGTTTTCCTGTGGTCATGTATGGATGTGAGAGTTGGACTCTGAAGAAGGCTGAGCCCCGAAGAATTGATGCTTTTGAACTGTGGTGTTGGAGAAGACTCTTGAGAGTCCCTTGGACTGCAAGGAGATCCAACCAGTCCATTCTGAAGGAGATCAGCCCTGGGATTTCTTGGGAAGGAATGATGCTAAAGCTGAAACTCCAGTACTTTGGCCACCTCATGCGAAGAGTTGACTCACTGGAAAAGACCCTGATGCTGGGAGGGATTGGGGGCAGGAGGAGAAGGGGACGACAGAGGATGAGATGGCTGGATGGCATCACTGACTCGATGGACGTGAGTCTGGGTGAAGTCCGGGAGTTGGTGATGGACAGGGAGGCCTGGCGTACTGCAATTCATGGGGTCACAAAGAGTCAGACACGACTGGGTGACTGAACTGAACTGAACTGAACCACTCCAGTATTTTGGCCTGAAGGATTCCATGGACTGTATAATCCATGAGGTCACAAAAGTCGGACATGACTGAGTGACTTTTACTTTCACTTTCATCATCTCTGCAGTTGATTTTTAGTAGCTGCCATTTGTGATATTAAGGAGGTTCTATTTCTAGTTTGTTCCTACTTTTTGTCACGTATAGACTGAATTTCATTGAGCAAGTTTTTATGAAATACTAGTACAATCATTGGTTTTCTTTTTTATTCTGTTAAGGTGGTGAATTACATGGGTCAATTTTTTGAAATATTAAACCAATCTTTCATTCCTGGGAAAAACTTAACTTGGTCGAAATATATGATCCTTTCAACATGTCCTTGATCTTGAGAACTTTGGCTCTCTCTGCACCGCTCTCCACAGGCGTAAGCCACAGCCTTGTCCAGCTGCAAGGATGGGAAATGGAGTTCTCCCTTCTACACGATGGGGGGAAGAGGACTTTGTCCCACCAAGACCCACAGGAGAGAATCCCATGAGAGTTACAGATATTGGAAGCAAAAGTCAAATAAAAGATAAGTGTCCTTTCCCTGAGAAACAGAGTCAAGTGTTTACACAAGTCCACCTTTTTATATTTTGTGGATATTTGGGTTATTTCAATTTTTATACTTTAATAGAGCTTTGAATAACGATTAAGCTGGCCCTAGAGTTATAACCTCAGTATTTATTATTGGGGTAAAATGACTCAGGCAAAAGGTATGCATGTTCTAGAACCTCACCCCAAAGCCTCCCCACCAGGCATGATGTTAAAGTGGCCAGCTGACTGTCATCAGACGTGCATGGGGTGTTCATGCACGTGAACACCTGTACCCACAGACCTCACACAAAGAAGGAGAGACCGCTCTCTGCCCTGAGGCCATGTTTCCTTTCCAAGTGACCACTGCCACAAGCGGGTTGGTGCGTTGCCTTTTTTCTGGATGATGCTCTCATCCACATGTGATTATCAACCCCTGTCCAGATTTTCCATGGATGGAATACTTCGCTTATCTTTTGGTTTTTACTGGTGATCTTCATTTCAGATACAGATTGCGTTTTACATTTTTGTGTCCTCTGACGATTTCTTCAATTCTCATTTCCTTGATCCCAACTCAGTGGAGGAAACAACGCATGAGTGTTATGAATGTGGGGTCTCCCAGCAGTGCCCTGGGAGCACGCACGAAGACGCCCAGGTCGGGGAGGTCTCCCTGCAGGAGTAGGTGGGGCTGAGGCTGGATGGCCGGGCACCTGGGCGTGAAGACAGGAGGAGCCAGGCCATCGGCAGGCGAGCAGCACCTCAGCAAAAGCGCAAAGGCCAGGACGGGGCATTCCGGCGTCTCACACCCGTGGGCAGTGGCTGGAGGGGCCACGGCGGGTTCCCCGGGGACGATGAATTACACGTTTCCATGTTAGAAAGTTACTGAGGAGGCGAGATGCGAGGGAAGGAGACCAGTGGGGCGCTGGTGTGGGCAGTCACCGTGGTTCACGATCACTGCCAGGGAGGGATGGCAGTCGAGGAGCAGTTGGGAGGCAAAATCAGCAGGACTGGGGGGAAGGGAGCCTGTACGATTGGCTTCTGGTCTGAGCAGCAGGGAGACGGTGGTTCTGTCCTCCAAGGCGGACTGACTGCAAAGGGTCAAACGGATGGAACTTTCGCTCTGTCCCAGAGGAGAGAGGAAGGCGGCTTGCCAGCGCTAAGCGAGGAGATGGAGGGGAATCACTGCTATTCGGACGCTTGAAAGAGGTGAAACAGAGAAGACTTACTGATGGATGGGGCTGGGGAGAGATGCAGGGTCAGGATGCTGACACTGTTGCCAGACTGAGGGATGGATGACAGCACAGAAACACCTGTGAGACAGAAGCACCCCCCCAAGCTCCCTCACGTGGTCTTAGATGATGGTTTTGGTTCTTGGCTCATGACCTACAGTGAGCGTCATGACAGGGACAGTCCCACAGCCCATGAGCAGGTCCTGAGTGCCACCGAGGCTTGGGGGTAGGGTTCACGTCCCTGAGGGGCCGCCCCCGGGGCTCAGATGCTCTGTGAGCATGCGTTGGCATGTTCCGGCATCAGAGCATGGACAGCGGATTCTGCAAACATCCGCCCATTCTCTGAGTCTGCCATTCATGATTCCAGAGGCGAGGCTGCCGGACCAGAGCAGCTGGAGAGGGTCTGCGCTGATGGGAAGGCATCGCGTCCATCAGCAAACAGCAAATTCAGATGGCTCTTCCCACCGTGTCCCTGCAAACAATTTTTTCAAGAGGACAGAAGCACCCAAGCCGGCACGGTAGGCTCTCCTCTTGCGGAGACGACTTGTGTCTGACAAACACTTGAGATGAGAAGTGTCTTCATCTCCATCTGAGAAGCGCCAGCGTGGCTGGATGGGCTGCGGTGGGGGGTGGGGGCAGGCGCATCTGCGCCAAGAAAGTGGTTCAGGGTAATTCGAGGCATAACAGGGGTGTGGATGATACATCTTCTCTTGTCAAGACACGGTCTCAGTGCTATTTTTGAAGGAAGCTGAGGAATTGGAGAAAAACCTGAGAGGAAATTCTGAAAGATAACAAAATTGGACTCAAATCAAAGCCTCTCCGAGGCTGGGAAGTTAATTATATCATCTGAGTTGTGTAGTCGGCAGAGACTGAGAAGGTAAAGTCTGTTTTTCCTTCCAGAGCAGATCTCAGGCAGCCAACTCAGCCGGGACTACTGGTACAGGATAATAGTTCTTTTTTTAATTGACAAAATTGGGCAAATTAAACAAAAAAATGTATTGAATCACATGACTCCTTGCAGACACTGCTTGCTGCCAAGATGAGTCTGATCATGGCCCCCACCCTCAGGGATCACGCGTCCCTGAGATTGAGACACGAGGTCAAGGCCATCCACTGTCGGGGGCTCTGAGACGCGGTGGCCCGGAATCAGAGACACCAAAGGGCAGGGGAGTCCGGGCGGCTTCCTGGAGGAGGTGTCCCCAGAGTCAGCATGGGGACAGGGGCACAGGAGGGCTCAGAGGCGGGTAAGGCCGAGTGGAGGCCACACAGCGTCAGCATGGGGACAGGGGCACAGGAGGGCGCAGAGGCGGGTAAGGCCGAGTGGAGGCCACACAGCACGATGAAGTGGCCCCTTGCCTGCTCCCTGCAGGGCATCGCAGAGACGGGGGAAGTTGTTCTGGGTCCACGATGGGGAACTGGGTCAGCGTCCAGGCATGTGTGTCCAGGTTCTGGGAGCTGCGCTGTGGCCCCAGGCCTGAGTGCTGCCTGTGGTCCACTGGTCAAGCCCCTGACTGCCCTTCCCCAGGGGCAGTCCGCTCGTGCACTGAGAGGCTGCAGGAGACCCTCATCAGCCCTGAGGCTGGTCACTGCCTCCGGACCTGCGTCCCGGGGGCTGGACCAGACAGTGCCTCGGGGACGGGGTGAGAGGCCGGGTCTGGGCCGAGGGCTCTGCAGGCCTCCCTGAAGCCCAGCCTGGGGCGCGCCCCCCGCCATGGGGAGTTCTGGGGCCCAGTGCTGCCCGGGGCCTCAGCCAGCAAGGGTTTGTCGGCCATCTGCCTCCTGCTCATTTATACCTGTGTGCTCACGTGTGAACGCACATGTATACACACACACACCTAACACACACATGTACACACACCAAATACACACATGTACACACAACACACATATACACTCACATAAATACACATGCATGACACACATATACACATATAACACACACATATCACACATACAGATACACACATAGATACACACATATAAACACACACATACATGCACACACACATAAACACACACATGCACACACACAATACACACATATACACACATGCAGATCCATAGATTAACATAAACACACACACAGCACATATATAAACACATACAAATGCATAAACACACACATACACACAAATATACACAGAGATAACACACACACACATATAGATACACATGTACACACGTAAACACACAGATACACAAGACACACACATACATACACACATACATAACACAGACACACACGTAACACACATGTACAGAACATGCACATGCACATAACACACACAGATGCTACACAAATAGCACACACACACACACATAAACATACATATACACACACTGAGCTTCCAGGTTGCATGCAGACTGTGAGCATGAACGCTTGTGTGCACATCTCTGTCCTCTACGCACTCACGCTATCCACCCTCCTTTCTTCTTGCCTCCCATCCACCCTCTGTCCTCGCGCTCGCCCGCCGTCCGCGCCTCTGTCTGCGTAGCTGTGGTCCTGCTGCAGCTGCGAAAGACAGCGGGAGACGCGTGCGCAGGACCTGCGGTTCCCCCCCGAGCCCCCCAGGCCTCGGGCCCTCGGTGCACGTCTCGCCCGCTGGCTCTTCTCTCTCTCTCGCTCTCTCTGCCCTGTGGTCACAGGTCACACCCGCCTACTGGTCCACAGCTGACCCGGGAGGGCCTGGCCCTTGCGCTGTCACAGTGCCGGCCGCAAGGGGTGCGGGCGGGGGGCAGGTGCTCGGACAGGCCCGCCGGGTGCACAGACGGAGGACACACGGACGCGGACACACGGACGCGGAGGCCCCTCCTGCCTCCTTCCACCGCCCGCCGAGAGCCGAGGCTCAGCATCCCAGTGCCGCCAGAGCTCTGGGCCAGCGCCCCCAGGCACGACCCCCAGCCCCCTCGTCCTGGGGAGCCCGAGGAGCAGAGGCTGAGGACGGGTTTCTGTGTGTCCACTGGAGCCATCTGGACAGGAGGGAGGAGTTTATAAGAAACAATGGGGCTGAAGGGCCCCCACTGTGAACAGACTTGTCTTCATGGGTTAGATGCCTTAGATGCGAAGGTTCTCAGAGCTAGAAGTGGCTTTGGACTTAATCGCCACACGGGCTCACTGTGCCCACGAAAGGCGGCGGTCCCTGGATGGGAGGGGAGAGCGGGGCCCGTGAGGCGCTCCCGACATTGAGGCTTTGGCCCACGTGCCCCATGCTCCCTGCTGGCTCCTTGGCGACAGTGTGGACACGAGGCCCTGAGGCATGGTCATCAGTGCCCTGTGAGGCCCGCAGAGACGGGGACAGGCCCAGGGAGGCGTCGTCCTGCCCTGTGGTTGGGAAGGGGCACGTTCCACCTGCAATGACCCTCCCAGGGGAGCCGCGGGGGCTCACTCTATGCCCCAGGAAGTGGGGAGATGGGGGTAACTGGGGTCTGGCCTGCCTTCCTCATCTCCCTCTGGACTCCAGCTCCTTCCGGGCTCACCCAGAACCTCCTCCAGGACGTGTCCCTCCACCATGAGGGGCTGCAGGGCAGGGTCATGGGTCCCAGGTGAGCCCGCCTCGGGCTGTGACTCAGGGTCTCCAGGTCGTTGGGGAGAGGACAGCCTGAGGAGGGTGGTGGTGGGGACACTGTGGAGACCAGATCACCTGTCCAGGTGGGCCTGAGTGCAGAGACATCACTCACCTGAGAGGCTGCCCACTCCCCCCGCCCAGGCCCCAGACTGGGACCCTGCAGCAGGCAGAGACCTGGAACCTTCTCTCCCTGGAAGGAGGGCAAGTCTGTGTCCCCGGCCGCCCCCCCCCCGCCCCCGCCAGATCACCAACACCTGCCTCGGGAGAGCTTGGGGGAACAGCTTCCACGGGTCATCCCCTGTGCCAGACCCAGCGTCACCCCACGGCCAGCTCACGCACTCACTGATTTATTCATTCTGCTGAGTCTGCCTTCAGTCAACGCAGAAGGTATTGGTGGGGCTGGGGTGGGAGCAGAGCGTTAGGGCGAGAGCAAAGGTGGGCAGTCCTGGCAGGAAGGGGGTGAGGCGGGAGGGGCAACGGGACCATTCGTGCAGGGTGGGCTCGGCCTGGGGGCTGCAGGCCGGGAAGATGCTGGAGACTGGGAGCGGGGTTCTGGGGCAGGGCACACATGGCCGCCTGACGAGATGCTCGTGGCCCCCTCCTCGCCCCTGCCTCCTGCCCATCCGCTCGCCCCCTCGGCCAGGACGGCCCCTTCCGCTGCTCCAGGACGTCAGGGCGGAAGGCTTCCCAGGGCTGAGCACCCCCTCCCAGACAGCTTCTGCAGGTGGGTAGCCAGACCCTCCATCGGCTCTGAGGGGATGGGAGAGCTGGGAAGATGGATGGAACTTGAACAAAAAGACAGTGAGAGCACTCAGTGGTCAAGTGCACTAGGAAAGCACCTTCCTAGAAACGCAGAGCAAGGTTTTCTCACTAACAGCCCCTCAGACAGGCAGCAGGGCACTGCGGAGCCTCGGGATTGTCCTAGGAGACACCGTGAAGGAAACAGTGGAAAAGCCAGGAAGAAAGTCTCAGGTGAAAAATCTGACACCGATTTAGGAGACCGAACCGTCAGATGGTAAGAGGTTCCAGGAGAGGAGCAGAGTCAGTAATTAAGTAAGAGGCAACACCTCTGCCAACAAGGACCTGCGCTGGCTGGCTCATTCTCACTGAGTCCCAGGTGAAACTCTGAAGAAAGGGTAAATTCTTGTGAGTGTTCTGGAACAGTTCCTGGAATCCGAGGATAAGTGCAGCATCTCGGAGGCTCAGAGAACGGGGGGTGGGTGGGGGTGGGGGGGTTGCAGAGTCATGGCTGGGGGGAACGGCTGACTGGCAGGGAGTGATGCCTGCACCCAGAGCCCCAGGAACCCACGCGGGCTCCACACAGAGGAGGTACGGAGGAGGGGAAATGGGAGAAAGGACTCTGGCCCGCAGCGCTGAGCTGGGATGAAGGCCCCCATGGAGATAATAATTACAAGTAAAATAATTACAAGATAATAACTACAAGCTCAGTCATATCCAACTCTTTGCGACCCCATGGACTGCAGCATGCCAGGCCTCCCTGTCCATCACCAGCTCCCGCAGCTCGCTCAAACTCACGTCCATTGAGTCGGTGATGCCATCCAACCGTCTCGTCCTCTGTCACCCCTTCATCTCCTGCCTTCAGTCTTTCCCAGCATCAGGGTCTTTTCCAAGTTGGCTTTTGGCATCAGGTGGGCAAAGGATTGGAGTTTCAGCTTCAGCATCAGTCCTTCTATTGAACATTCAGGACTCATTTCTTTTAGGATGGACTGGTTTGATCTCCTTGCAGTCCAAGGGACTCTCAAGAGTCTTCTCCAAGACCACAGCTTGAAAGCATCAGTTACAAGCATAAAAAATTATAATTTTCATTTTATTCAATTATTGTATTACTTACAAATATCATTATTTAATTACAACAATTAGGAAAAGCACAGAAGAAATCCGGATTGTCAATAAAGATGAAGAAAGGGGGAAAGTCAAGTCTGTCCTGTGTTTACCTTAAATGTTAGCAGACTGAACTCTCCTCTGAAACAAGTCAGGGGAGAACAGCAACTCAAACTGAGAACTAGTGACCTGCAGTTTGCATGAAACATATTCAAGAAAAATCACTGCTGAACAGAAAATCCTGGTAAATACAAATGTAAAAAAATAAAAAAATCAGGCATCCATGTTAATATCCATGTGCTGTGTGGAATTTTTAGTATTTGAGATAAAAAGTAGTAAATAGTCACAGACATATTATGTGATTTAATTATAAGAAGCCCAATTTCTGAATAAATTTTAAGTCTCAAACTTGTATGTATCAAAAACTCTGTAGTGGCATAATAAACAAATACAGCAGAAAATGGTTACAGATAAGAGATCTGAATAAAGGAGCCTGTGAGAAATTCCATCTTTCCAAAACTGAGTACATATCTTGGATGAAAACTAAAACAGACCAGAAATTGAATTACACCATAAATTAGCTGAATTCAGCAGATATATACTGAAGCTTTATTAATAGCCTGCTTTTTCATGTTTGGGGATTACCTGTAAAATCGATCATATATTTCACAACCGATGTCAGTAAGTGTACAAGTTATGATATCACAGGCCTTTTGTCCAATCCTAAACCAAGTAAGACGGTAGCTGTTGCAAGAGGGCATCAGAGGGCAGACACACTGAAACCGTACTCAAAGAAAACTAGCCAATCTAATCACACTAGGACCACAGCCTTGTCTAACTCAATGAAACTAAGCCATGCCCGTGGGGCACCCAAGACGGGCGGGTCATGGTGGAGAGATCTGACAGAATGTGGTCCACTGGAGAAGGGAATGGCAAACCACTTCAATATTCTTGCCTTGAGAACCCCAGGAACAGTATGAAAAGGCAAAATGATAGGATACTGAAAGAGGAACTCCCCAGGTCAGTAGGTGCTACTGGAGATCAATGGAGAAATAACTCCAGAAAGAATGAAGGGATGGAGCCAAAGCAAAAACAATACCCAGCTGTGGATACGACTGGTGATAGAAGCAAGGTCCGAGGCTGTAAAGAGCAATATGGCATAGGAACCTGGAATGTCAGGTCCATGAATCAAGGCTGATTGGAAGTGGTCAAACAAGAGACGGCAAGAGTGAATGTCGACATTCTAGGAATCAGCGAACTGAAATGGACTGGAATGGGTGAATTTAACTCAGATGACCATTATATCTACTACTGTGGGCAGGAATCCCTCAGAAGAAATGGAGTAGCCATCATGGTCAACAAAAGAGTCCGAAATGCAGTACTTGGATGCAATCTCAGAAATGACAGAATGATCTCTGTTCGTTTCCAAGGCAAACCATTCAATATCACAGTAATGCAAGCCTATGCCCCAACCAGTAATGCTGAAGCTGAAGTTGAACGGTTCTATGAAGACCTCCAAGACCTTTTAGAACTAACACCCAAAAAAGATGTCCTTTTCATTATAGGGGACTGGAATGCAAAAGTAGGAAGTCAAGAAACACCTGGAGTAACAGGCAAATTTGGCCTTGGAATATGGAATGAAGCAGGGCAAAGACTAATAGAGTTTTGCCAAGAAAAGGCACTGGTCATAGCAAACACCCTCTTCCAACAACACAAGAGAAGACTCTACACATGGACATCACCAGATGGGCAACACCAAAATCAGATTGATTACATTGTTTGCAGCCAAACATGGAGAAGCTCTACACAGTCAACAAAAACAAGACCAGGAGCTGACTGTGGCTCAGACCATGAACTCCTTATTGCCAAATTCAGACTTAAATTGAAGAAAGTAGGGAAAACTGCTAGACCATTCAGGTATGACCTAAATCAAATCCCTTATGATTATACAGTGGAAGTGAGAAATAGATTTAAGGGACTAGATCTGATAGATAGAGTGCCTGATGAACTATGGAATGGGGTTCCTGACATTGTACAGGAGACAGGGATCAAGACCATCCCCATGGAAAAGAAATGCAAAAAAGCAAAATGGCTGTCTGGGGAGGCCTTACAAATAGCTGTGAAAAGAAGAGAAGAGAAAAGCAAAGGAGATAAGGAAAGATATAAACATCTGAATGCAGAGTTCCAAAGAATAGCAAGAAGAGATAAGAAAGCCTTCTTCAGCGATCAATGCAAAGAAACAGAGGAAAACAATAGAATGGGAAAGATTAGAGATCTCTTCAAGAAAATTAGAGATACCAAGGGAACATTTCATGCAAAGATGGGCTTGATGAGGACAGGTATGGTATAGACCTAACAGAAGCAGAAGATATTATGAAGAGATGACAAGAATACACAGAAGAACTGTACAAAAAGATCTTCATGACCCAGATAATCACGATGGTGTGATCACTCATCTAGAGCCAGACATCCTGGAATGTGAAGTCAAGTGGGCCTTAGAAAGCATCACTACGAACAAAGCTAGTGGAGGTGATGGAATTCCAGTTGAGCTATTCCAAATCCTGAAAGATGATGCTGTGAAAGTGCTGCACTCAATATGCCAGCAAATTTGGAAAACTCAGCAGTGGCCAGAGGACTGGAAAAGGTCAGTTTTCATTCCAATCCCAAAGAAAGGCAATGCCAAAGAATGCTCAAACTACCGCACAATTGCACTCATCTCACACGCTAGTAAAGTAATGCTCAAAATTCTCCAAGCCAGGATTCAGCAGTATGTGAACTGTGAAATTCCTGATGTTCAAGCTGATTTTAGAAAAGGCAGAGGAACTAGAGATCAAATTGCCAACATCCGCTGGATCATGGAAAAAGCAAGAGAGTTCCAGAAAAACATCTATTTCTGCTTTATTGACTATGCCAAGGCCTTTGACTGTGTGTATCACAATACTGTGGAAAATTCTGAAAGAGATGGGAATACCAGATCACCTAATCTGCCTCTTGAGAAATTTGTATGCAGGTCAGGAAACAACAGTTGGAACTACACATGGAACAACAGACTGGTTCCAAATAGGAAAAGGAGTTTGTCAAGGCTGTATATTGTCACCCTGCTCATTTAACTGATATGCAGAGTACATCATGAGAAATGCTGGGCTGGAAGAAGCACAAGCTGGAATCAAGATTGCTGAGAGAAATATCAATAATCTCAGATATGCTATCAGATCAGATCAGTTCAGATCAGTCGCTCAGTCTTGTCCGACTCTTTGTGACCCCATGAATCGCAGTACGCCAGGCCTCCCTGTCCCTCACCAACTCCCGGAGTTCACCCAGACTCACGTCCATCGACTCAGTGATGCCATCCAGCCATCTCATCCTCTGTCGTCCCCTTCTCCTCCTGCCCCCAATCCCTCCCAGCATCAGGGTCTTTTCCAATGAGTCAACTCTTCGCATGAGGTAGCCAAAGTACTGGAGTTTCAGCTTTAGCATCATTCCTTCTAAAGAAATCCCAGGGCTGATCTCCTTCCCAATGGACTTGACGGATCTCCTTGCAGTCCAAGGGACTCTCAAGAGTCTTCTCCAACACCACAGTTCAAAAGCATCAATTCTTCGGCGCTCAACCTTCTTCACAGTCCAACTCTCACATCCATACATGACCACAGGAAAAACCATAGGCTTGACTAGACGAACTTTTGTTGGCAAAGTAATGTCTCTGCTTTTGAATATGCTATCTAGGTTGGTCATAACTTTCCTTCCAAGGAGTAAGCATCTTTTAATTTCATGGCTGCAGTCACCATCTGCAGTGATTTTGGAGCCCAGAAAAATAAAATCTGACACTGTTTCCACTGTTTCCCCATCTATTTCCCATGAAGTGATGGGGCTAGATGCCATGATCTTCGTTTTCTGAATGTTGAGCTTTAAGCCAACTTTTTCACTCTCCACTTTCACTTTCATCAAGAGGCTTTTTAGTTCCTCTTCACTTTGCGCCATAAGGGTGGTGTCATCTGCATATCTGAGGTTAATATTTCTCCCGGCAATCTTGATTCCAGCTTGTGTTTCTTCCAGTCCAGCCTGTCTCATGATGTACTCTGCATATAAGTGAAACAAGCAGGGTGACAAGATACAGCCTTGACGTACTCCTTTTCCTATTTGGAGCCAGTCTGTTGTTCCATATCCAGTTCTAACTGTTGCTTCCTGACCTGCATACAGATTTCTCAAGAGGCAGATCAGGTGGTCTGGTATTCCCATCTCTTTCAGAATTTTCCATAGTTTATTTTGATCCACACAGTCAAAGGCTTTGGCATAGTCAATAAAGCAGAAATAGATATGCAGAGGACACCACCCTTATGGCAGAAAGTGAAGAGGAACTAAAAAGCCTCTTGATGAAAGTGAAAGTGGAGAGTGAAAAAGTTGGCTTAAAGCTCAACATTCAGAAAATGAAGATCATGGCATCAGGTCCCATCACTTCATGGGAAATAGATGGAAAAACAGTGGAAACAGTGTCAGACTTTATTTTTCTGGGCTCCAAAATCACTGCAGATGGTGACTGCAGCCATGAAATTAAAAGATGCTTACTCCTTGGAAGGAAAGTTATGACCAACCTAGATAGCATATTCAAAAGCAGAGACATTACTTTGCCAACAAAAGCTCGTTTAGTCAAGCCTATGGTTTTTCCTGTGGTCATATATGGATGTGAGAGTTGGACTGTGAAGAAGGCTGAGCGCCGAAGAATTGATGCTTTTGAACTGTGGTGTTGGAGAAGACTCTTGAGAGTCCCTTGGACTGCAAGGAGATCCGTCAAGTCCATTGGGAAGGAGATCAGCCCTGGGATTTCTTTAGAAGGAATGATGCTAAAGCTGAAACTCCAGTACTTTGGCTACCTCATGCGAAGAGTTGACTCATTGGAAAAGACTCTGATGCTGGGAGGGATTGGGGGCAGGAGGAGAAGGGGACAACAGAGGATGAGATGGCTGGATGGCATCACTGAGTCGATGGACGTGAGTCTGGGTGAACTCCGGGAGTTGGTGAGGGACAGGGAGGCCTGTCGTGCTGCAGTTCATGGGGTCGCAAAGAGTCAGATACGAATGAGCGACTGAACTGAACTGAAATCAGTGGGATGAAAATTAGGTAATGAGGGGTTTCCCAGGTGGTGATGGTGGTAAAGAACCCACCTGCCAATGCAGGAGACACATGAGATGTGGGTTTGATTCCTGGGTCAGGAAGATCCCCTGGAAGAGGGCATGGCAACCCACTCCAGTATTCTTGCCTGGGGAATCCCATGGATAGAGGAGCCTGGCGGGCCACAGTCCATGGGGTCACAAAGAGTCAGACACGACTGAGCGAGTAACACACACACACACACACATGCGCGTGTGCACACACACTATGTAGTTCAATATTCTGAGGGAATAAACCAAGTGAACAGACCACAGAACACAATCCTAACCCCCTCAACAAGGCCCCTTCCCACCAACTAGAACAGGCTCAGCTCAGGTGCCCGAGAGCCCCCAGTGCTGTCCAATGCACGGCGGGGCGGCCAGTGGGCACCCTGCTTCCGTCTAGACACTCCGTCCTGCTCCAAGGGCTCTGCCCAGATACTGCAGGAACTCCAGGGGCTGAGGCTCAGGTCTCTGCAGCCTGCAAGTGGCTGCCCTCTGACCATGCAACGGCTCGGGGTGGGGGGTCTGTATATCTCAGCCCATCCTCTAGAGAAGTCCACCAAAGACCACCAAGGCCCGGAAGTGGGACATTTGCTGGAGACCCTGGGGTCCTGGGCACCTGAAGAGGACCTCCCCACCTCCTCCATGCACACAAAGATTGAAGACAGGAGGAGGAGGGGAGGTGGGGGACGCCACAGTCCTGGATGGACAGATGTGACCTGGGGTCCCTGGGCGTGGGAGGAGCCATAGTGGGCGGGAGTGGTGGGGGGGAGGAGGGTGCTGGGGTCAGGGCGGTGTGAGAGAAAACGTGAGCCACCAAGGAAACACTTGCCTTTGAGAATCCTGAAATCCTGAAGTGGGTTTATTAACTCTGCCAGCAGTCTAATGACCCCTGTGTAATACAGGAATGCAAACAGATGTGAACCATCAACCTCAGCCCACAAAGCAAGCAGAGACCCTAGAAACTTGCTCAAAAATACCACTTTCAGTAAGGCCCTGAGGTCAAATGGCTTTGCAGCTGAAATCTGCTGAATCATTGGTTGTGAATCACCACCATGTCATGGAAAACAGTAAGAAATGCCAGATTACACGTTTAGAAACCAGTGTAATGCCCACGCCTTAAAAAATAGTACACTAATTGTGATATCGATGTCAAAAATTCTAAGCGATGGGTTAGCAAATAGAATATGGAACTGCATCGAAAGACTAGAACAGTGTAACAATGTAGGGTTTATTGTAGAAACTAAATATCATTTAATGTCAGACTACTCATCACATTCACCCATTCTATAGAGAAATTAGATGAAAAATAAAATTTTATCCAAAAGGCTTGTAAAGAATTTTATTAGATCTGAAAGCATCCTTAATAATTGCTCTATAATATACAAATTCAAAGAAAATTTTGAATGCAATTGAAAGTACTTACCAAAAGCAACAGCAGATATGATTTTAACAGAAAAAACCCTTAAAATCGCTTCAATAAATGCCAGGAACCAGTTATTAATCCTGGTAGTCACATTGCTCTGTGAGTGTGTTTATCGTGAGTGAGCTTAGTATGATATGAACACATTAGGAGAAGTACGTTTTGTGTGTATGCTCAATTGCTAAGTCATGGTCGACTCTTTGCCACCCCGTGGACTGTATCCCACAAGCTCCTCTGTCCGTGGAAGTCTCCAGGCGAGAATACTGGAGTGGGTGGCCATTCCCTTCTCCAGGGGATTTTCCCAACCCAGGGATCAAACCCACATGTCCTCTGTCTCCTGCTTTGGCAGGCAGATTCTTTACCACTGAGCCACCTGGGAAGCTCAGAAGTACATTTCAGGAGTACTTTAAACAATAGGAAAGGAAAATTCTTAATAGCAACAACAAAAATGCTTGCTCATTTTACAACTGCCTACTTAGAAAACCAAGAAAATAGAAAAATATCTTCTAGAATTAAGGTAAGCTAACGAATTGATTCTACACGCAGGCCCCTACAAATGGATAATGTATCTAATTCAGAATTTGATAGAAAATAAAAACTCCTCGGGAATCTATTCAGAAACAGTATCACAGGGCCAGCAGGAATGAAGTTTAAATTTTGTGGAAAGACAGAGAAGATGTGGTGCTTCTGGTCCTGGGTCTGGGTGGAGTAATCATCTACACCCCATCTATCCCTCTAAGCGCTATTCTGAAACCCCGACCCAGTGCCTGGGGCACCACCTGAAGACTCTGAAAGTCCGTGCCTGCAGGCAGATTGGGGAGAAAAACCAGAACTCAGAGGGTGGCCAAGACAGTGGCGAGTCCTCTCCCTGACTCTGCGTACCCTTCAGCGTCTCCAGGCCTGAACCCAGTGCAGGCGGGAACCCAGACAAGGGTCGGGTGCTGACGCAGGGCCCAGGAGAGCCTGTGATTCTTCTTCAAGGATAGACAAGATGGGGACGAGGCTTCCTCCCACTTTGGTTCTGAAGGTGGTACAGCCGGGGGGCGTGTGCAGCCTCAGGCCTCAGGGCTGAGTACACAAGGGAGCCTCCGGGAACCAGAAAGGGCTGGAGACCCTGCAGAAAGAGATGGAATTGAAATTGTTCAAATAACTCCAAGGAAGGAGGAAAGGACAAACAGAGGAAAGAAAGATAGTTGGAACAAACAGAAAACCGATAATAAAACGGTAGCTATACATCTACAAACATATATACTGTTTTGAATGGCAAATTGTTTAAATAGCCTGACAGATGTTACTGAAATAGATGGGAAAGTTTGACCCAACTATACAGGATCCACAAGAAACTCATTTCAAACAAATGCCACATTCAGTTCTGAAGTGAAAGGACGGAGAACGTATAATATGGAAACAAATCAAAAGAAAGCTGAACGGAGTGGTTCCATTAACGTCAAACAAGGTAAACCTCAAAGGAAGCAGAAACAAGACGGGAGTGAAGGGTGCCTGTCGTGAGGACAGAGGTCAACTCATCAAGAAGAAGTGCCAGCAGCATGAAATGTGTGTGCGCCGAAAATGCGCTGCAAGATAAACAGAACCAAGAGGTAAGTGGACTCATTCACAGCTTTAACTGAAGGCTTCAGCATCCTTTTCTTGGGAGGGTGTTGACAAGCCTTGTACTCAGAGCTGGGCAGCACGCCAGCCCTCCCTGTCCATCACCAACTCCCGGAGTTCACCCAGACTCACGTCCATCGAGTTAGTGATGCCATCCAGCCATCTCATCCTCTGTCATTCCCTTCTCCTCCTGCCCCCAATCCCTCCCAGCATCAGAGTCCCTTCCAATGAGTCAACTCTTTGCATGAGATGGCCAAAGTACTGGAGTTTCAGCTTTAGCTTAACACCATGTAAATAGAGACCAACATACCAAGTATGCCCTCTGACCATAAAGGAATTAAATTTTCAGTAGCAGAAGAGTAATAGGAATGTATCTAAATGTTTGGAAACTGAATAACCCACTTCTAAATAATCTGTAGGTCAGGAGACAGCCCCAGTGGGAGTTTGAAGATATTTGAACTAAACAAATGTGAAAATGCGCCATATCACAATTTGTAGAATACGGCAGAAGGAGCTCTTACGAGGAGATTTACAGAATTAATCACTTACACTGAGAAACTAATGAGTCTAATGTTAATGTTTTTACTTTAAGAAATTAGAAAAAATGAGCAAGGGAATCAAAAGCAATAAAATGAAAGAAATAATAAGGATAAGTGATATTTCGGCATTCTGGCAATAAACAACCGATATCCAAAATTAATAAAACAATGCCATTTACAATAGCTTAAAAATGAGAGACTTAGGGAAAAAGCTAACAAAACATGTATAGAATCTTTGTGCGGAAAATTGCAAAATGCTGATGATAGTAATCAAAGAAGATTTAGCAAACAGAGAGACATATCATGTCAACAGAGTGAAAGTTTCAGAAAAGTGCCCGATTTCCCCAAATTTACTTACAAATTTAAATTAAGTCCAGTTAAAACTCCAGCACAGTTGTTTTGTAGACATAGAGAAGCTGATTCTAAAATTTACTTAGAAAGACAAAGAAACTTGAACTAGCCCAAACAAAAAAAATAAACTTGGCATTACACTAACATATTGTTAAGACCAGCTTCAAGCCACAGTAATCAGGACCTTATATTCATGGAGAGATAAATACACGGATCAATGGACCACCTGGTATGAAGAGCCCACTCCCTGGAAAAAGACTCTCACACAGGAAGTGATTGCGGGCAAAAGGAGGAGGGGGCGGCAGAGGATGAAACGTGAGCTGGCATCACCACCTTAGGGGCCATGAATTTGAACAGACTCTGAGAGACAGTGACGGACAGGAAAGCCCGGCACACTGGAGACCATAGGGTCACAGAGAGCAGGATGCAGCTTAGCCACTGAACGATGAGACGGAGGCTCAGAACACAGAGGCCAGAGAGGCTTACCAGAGGGGGCCAGATGATTTTTGACACGGTCACCAAGACAAGTCAGAGGAAGAGAATAGTCTTTCCACAAAAGATGTTGGAAAATTGGATCTCCATTTACCAAAAAAGTCACCTTTGGCTTAAATCTCACTCTTATGCAAACGCTAACCCCAAATGAGCCTCAGTTCTAAATGTAACGTGTAAGCTACACACTTTTTGAAAGAAAGCATTGCAGAAAGTCTTGTGACCTGGCTCCAAGAGCACAATACATAAATGGAAAAAAAAAAAAAACAACTAAAAATTAGAAATGATCAACTTAATATTTGTACTTACAGGAAGGAAAGTTATGACCAACCTAGAGAGCATATTGAAAAGCGGAGACATTACTTTGCCAACAAAGGTCCATCTAGTCAAGGCTATGTTTTTCCAGTGGTCATGTATGGATGTGAGAGTTGGACTATAAAGAAAGTTGAGTGGTGAAGAATTGATGCTTTTGAGTTGTGGTGTTAGAAAGGACTCTTGAGAGCCCCTTGGACTGCAAGGAGATCCAACCTGTGCATCCTAAGGGAAATCAGTCCTGGGTGTTCATTGGAAGGACTGATGTTGAAGCTGAAACTCCAATACTTTAGCCACCTGATGTGAAGAGCTGACTCATTTGGAAAGACCCTGATGCTGGGAAAGATTGAGGGTGGGAGGAGAAGCGGATGACGGAGTATGAGATGGTTGGATGGCATCATCGACTCAATGGACATGGGTTTGGGTGGACTCTGGGAGGTGGTGACGGACAGGGAGGCCTGGCGTGCTGTGGTTCATGGGGTTGCAAAGAGTCCGACACGACTGAGTGACTGAACTGAACTGAACAAGTATTCACCCGAGAGAGACGGAACTCACCGTCTGTGTAAAGAGTGTGCACCAATGTTAAGGGCGACTGTATTCATAGCCAAACACGGGAAAGAATGCAAACGTCTTTTGGCAGGAGCACCAGGATCCACACTGGATACAGCTGAGCGATAGTACAGCAGAGTGGAATATGACGGAATCCGGGCCATGGAATTGCCCTGTGGGAGAGGACTCGGCGTGAACGAACAGAACACAGACACACACACCAGGAGGTGGGATCTCCGAGGGACCGTGTGGGTGAAGGGAACTAGCTTCGACAGGCCCCCCATGCGGTGACTCTCTTCATGACATCCGGGAGGCAGACCCACGGGGCTGGAGGAGAGAGCAGTGGCTGCCTGTTCAGGAGCCAGATGGGGTGTGACTGACCAGGGGATCCCGGGAGGGACATGGGGGGACGGAATTCCCTCCCGGTAGATGATTGGATCCAGACATGTGCTGAAACTCGTGACTGTGCACACGTGCCCTCTAAAGTCCATTGTAACATATGGGAACTTTAAAAAGAATAAAATAAAACAGAAGCACCAGCCCACAAACTGTTTTTAAAAAGTCTAAAGGAATCGAAAGAGACAGCAAGCTCTCCCTAGAATAGCTCAATATCATCTCAACATATAAATTAATAACTTAATTAAAATGTCAGTAAACCAAAGAGTGGGGCTTCCCAGGTAGCTCAGCAGTGAAGAAGCTGCCTGAGATGTGGGTTTAGGTTCAACTCCTGAGTTGGGACGATCTCCTGGAGAAGGGCATGGCAACCCACTCCAGTGTTCTTGCCTGGAGAATCCCATGGACAGAGGAGCCTGGCGGGCTGCAGTCCATGGAGTCGCAGAGTCAGACACGACTGAAGGGATTAGCACACACTCAAGCCAAAAAGTCATGTCGAAACGGAGAAATTTAAAAATAGAATAATAACTGAAGGAGTTTGAAGGAAATAAGACACAGAAATTAATGAACCTGAAAATGAAAGTCAATGGAATCAAACGGCAGTTCTTGGAGCAGCTCATCAGGACTGCACGTTTCCTCAAGATGAATGAAGACGGAAGGGCTGAACCACAGGGTACATTTAGGAGGGAAAAGAGATCATAACTTCAGGAAGCAGCCAAGATTAAAAAGATAATAGTATGGATAATTTAGCACCAATAAATTTTAAAAATTAGGTGAAATAGACAAATTACAAGAAAGACAACAGATCTAATTGAAGCAGAGGAAAGAAAAAAAACATCAATTCTCACATTGCCATTTAGGGGCACAGATGAAAAATTCCTCCATCAAAGAAAGCACGACACCCAACTTTTTAAAAGGCAAATCCTACCAAATTTTTGTGGAACAAAACACACATTTTCCATCCCATACACAGTGTGCATTCACTAAATTGTTTTAAGAGGCTTGTACGATCTTAATAGTAGAAAAACTCTGATCTGAAACAAAAACATCATGAGAAAAGTATGAATAAGACAAAGTCACCCATAAATACAGACACAACGGTCTTAGTTAACCACGAGGAGAACGCAGCAGTGTATGAAAGAGAAAAGGTTACTTACTAAACTGGGCTTGTCCAGGGGTGAGAGAGAATTTTAGCTGTAGACATCAGCCTCTGTATTTCTTCACATGAATAAATTAAAGGAGCAAAACGATACCTTTTCTCAATTGATTCAGTTAAACTGTCTGATAAAGGTAAATGTTGAAATACCAAAAGCATCTAATAATATTAAAAATTAAAGTACCAGCAATAATCTAAGAAAACACACATAAGATATTCTTGGAGAAAATTATAAAATCTCTGAAAAAATTAATGAGAGATAAAAATCGGGAAAGATAAACCATATACATAGACCGTGGGATATTATTATAAAAATATTGATTTCCCTGGAATTAAATTATAAAATAGATTCAGTTCCAGTGAAAATTCTGGCAAATTCTTCTATTCTTTCTTTTTCTTTTCTTTCTAAGGAGAAGAGTCCTGATCAATTGCTTTTAAATAGAACCAAATAGAGTCTAGAAACAGAACCTGTGTGCGTCTCTTAATAAAAGGAAGAAATAGAAATGTCAGATATTTCAACAAATAATCCTGGTTATTCTCATCCCCCCAAAAAGTGGAGTTTGATCCCAATTCATACTGTGTACAAAAATGAATTCTGTTTAAATTAAAGACCAAAATATCAAAGATAAACTAGGGCATTTTAGAAGTCGATACAGAGGAATAATTTTATGCCTTTGGGGTAGGAAAGTATTTCTTAAAACGGAAAAAGCAACAATGAAGAAGCAAGAGACTTAAGATTTTAATGCTGATGAAACAAAGCAGCCTCCAGCCGCCGACACCACAAAGTCAGGGAGGGAACAAGCAGCAAGGTGGCGGAAAGCATTGTGAACGCGTGCCTGGCGGTGCATCGGGGATCAGAACGCGAGACTCCCCACGTCGGGAAGGGGAGAAGAAAGTGGGCCAAACAGAGGGCAGGGAGAGCCTGGAAGACGCGTGCACGCCCGAGACGACGCTCAGCGTTCCACGTAAGCGGGACGGTGCAGGCTTAAGTGAGACCCAGCACACGCGTGCACACAACGGCACCCGGCCACGCACACCAGGAGGGCGCTGTGGGTGGCGCTCGCCGAGGCTGCTGGGAAGAGGGAGGCGTCTGCTGCCCGAGCCGGCCTGGCTTCACCTTGCGCTGGGATCACACGTCTCCTGCAGGCCGGCCGGTCCCCTCCTCAGGCTGGAACACCTAGACTGCGCAGTGTTCACACATACGCTAGAGACGCGTGTGAGAACGCACACAGCTGTGCTGTCCACGGCACCAAAGTCCGAGAGGATTTCTCTGCTGCCGGCAGGAGGCGGATGTCTCACGTGGAGCACACCCATGAACATAACATCACGTTGTGCTGAAAATGAGTGACTTTCAGCTGCACACATGGAACACGGATGGTTCTCAAAAGAAGCTCTTGGAACAACAACAAAATGAGGCATAGAGTACATTCAGTATGGTTCCTTTTATAGAGGGTTCAAAACAAGGTAAAGCTAAATTATATGTTATTTACAGACGTGAGTCACGTGTGTCAAACGCTCTTATCTCAAAAGCGAGATGATTAAGGCAACACTTAGGTTAGATTTTATTTTTGTAAAGAGGCAGCAGCAGCTACGACCACAGAGGGCTTCGGAAGGTGTAAAGTACTGGGAATGGTCTCTTCTGGGCCCGGAGGTGGGTGCAGTGCAATCAGACATCATGACTGGTGCTTAGCTCAGAAGGCCCCTGAGCAGAGGCGGAGTCTCAGAGGAGGGGCTGTTCCGAGTCCCCGGGCTGGAGGAGGAGCGGGAGGGCGGTGAGGCTGCAGGGAGGGCGTGGGGCCGTGGGAAGAGGAGGATCCAGGGCCTGGGCCACCCCCTGCGTTAACACCCCACCGTGGTGGTCGTCCCAGCACAAACGTAGCAAGACCCAGGTTTCCTGAGTTAAAACCGTGATGGTTTATTTAGACATGCGAGGCGGGGTCAGATCAAGCCCCGTGGTCCGGCTGTCCTGGCGGGTGTGGAGCCTGGTCACTGCCTCGGCCGGACAGGCAGAGCCCCGGCCATCAGAGCTCCTGCGAGGGGCCTGGGGCAGGCGGGGTGCAGACGGCTGTGGGCCAGCGCCGAGTGCCGCGTCCGGAGCTTGGCGGGTACCTGCTGTCCTCACTGCCAGGGGAGAGGTGGGGGCTGCTCCGGGTGGTGGGGGGCGGCCTCCCACACCCAGTCTCCCTCCGCAGCCCCTCCTGGAATCGCGTCTTGACGAGCGCGTGACTGCAGAGCTGCGCTGAGGGAGCTGCCCCGCAGGTCTCGCAAGGGGTGTGGGCCATTCTCCCATTCCCTGAGGTGTCTGGAGGCAGCAGGGAGATGGTCAGGAGGGTCCCTGGGGTTGCCTGGCTGGACCTGGCCGCAGAGGCACAGCAGCGGGAGCAGGCCGGTCTGAGGACGGCCCGCTGGCTGCGCCTTGAGACGGAGGGGCCCAGGAGGCCCGGGGTGGGGGCTACAGGCCACCTGGGGGATGAGGGCTGCAGGTCTCGTCCACGTGTCCGTGTCCTGGTCACTGGGGACTCGCGGGAGGGGCTGCAGAGCGGGTGTGCGCACAGTCAGGAAGCCCAGGCGTGCGCGTGCACACCTGTGTGGGCCTGTGCCCTGCCTGGACCCCCGCCTGCAGACGTGGGCTGGAGAGGCAGATATACCCTAAAAGTAAGAGTTGCAGTGCCCGCATCCCAAGTGCTCACAGCCCTGTGAGCCTCTCACCCCGGATAGCTCAGGACCCGGCCCCTGGCTCCACGAAATGCAGCCTCCAGGGGCCCGGGCCCCACCCAGGTCCCCGAGGGGACCCGTTTCGGCAGATGTCTCACTCCAGTTCACCAAGTTATCTCGAAGCTGAGGAGCCCACCTCACCCTGATCACTCAGGACTGACTGGGACGAGGGGACAGAGACCCTGTCACCGGCCGCTGGCTGTTTTCTGAGACGTGGATGGAGTGGGCATCTCTGGGCGGCCGAGGCGGGTCTCCCTGCAACAGGTGGTCTGAGATGCCTGGCAATCCTGGTTTAGTGCTTATTCAAGGGCAAACCTGCTTCCTTTCTCTAGAACCGATTTGGAGAGGTTTTCTGGGTTGGGGGAAGATTTTGATTTTTTAAAAAATAATATTTCCCCAACAAGCTGGGTGCCTGTGTGTGTGCCTGTGTAAGTGAGTGAGTGTGCATGTGAGGGCAGGTTGAGGGCGCAGCAGCCACGCTGCCCCCGCACACGCTCCCTGGCCTTGAGCTTTGGTCGCAGGAGGAGGGCGGCACTTAAAGACTCAGGGCCTACGTGGGGAGCAGGTTTTCAGGGGAGGCCCAGCATGCCCAGAAGCTCCTGGAAGGCGAGCCAGGGAGAGACTCCAGCACCCCGATGCCTGTGCCAACCCTGGGCCTGCCCCGGCGCTCTCAGCAGTGAGTATTATTTAATGAACTCTTGAGAGCGTGCCCTCAAACAAGTGCATCTTATTGTGAATATCTCAGTGTTTGCTTATATTCATTCAGCTTCGAGTATTCAGTGCTTCAAGAAAAGCAATTTCAAAATAGATTGGAAAAAAAAAAAAAAGATAGCCCTGATCCTGGGCCTGAGAGGATAAGAGGGAAGAAGCCAAGGAAAGCAAGAATAAAGACCTCAGAAGCGGCTCTGAATTCATGGCTCTGTTTGTAGCAGCACTCAGGCTTTTGGGAGAAATTACCACCTATTTCAAGCACACAAGAAAGAATCAAGAAAAATGCAACAGGTACGTCGGTGCTCACTGCCACGGGACGCCTTTGGTCATATTTGCTTCTGGTTCTCAGGAAGAGAGCTGTTTTTAGAGTAAACGAACTCCTATGAAGCTGACTCGTGTTCTTTTGCTCTGAGCTTTATACTCCACCCCGTCTCTACAACTTTTATTATCCTTTAATGCTGCACTTTTTAGAATGATTTCTTCGGGACTTCCTCTTCCTCTTCTGCCGCACGTGAGTTCGCTCGCGTTAATCCCCATGAGCTGCACCTCACGCATCAGTGAGCAGCCCTTCGCTCACCCTTTCTTGCGTTGGTTCCCAGCTACTCTTTGTTGTCGTTGCTCAGTCGCTCAGTCGCGTCTGACTCTCTGCGACCCCAGGGACTGCAGCACGCCAGGCTCACTGTCCTTCATTATCTCCCAGAGTTTCTGCAGACTCATGATCATTGAGCCAGTGATGCCGTCCAACCATCTCATCCTCTATCGTCCCCTTCTCTTCCTGCCCTCAATCCCTCCCAGCATCAGGGTCTCTCCAGTGAGTCAGCTCTTTGCATCAGGTGGCCAACGTACTGGGGCTTCAGCTTCAGCATCAGTCCTTCCAGTGAATATTCAGGGTTGATTTCCTTTAGGGTGGACTGGTGTTTTTGGCAGAAGCAATCCTGTTTGTGTTTCCGTGTGACAGTACTTTGAGATCACTGGTCTTTAAATTTTTAGTTCTTCTTCCTCCAGAATGACTTCAAAAATTTATGAAATGTCTCCAAAGTTTTCAAGTCGAAATCCAGATTTGTTACTGTATGTCTAATGACATAGACTGTAAACTATGATGCTGGATTTTGTTCACAGGCCACCTCAGAGACACTATGGTTTTGGTTCCAGACTGTTGCAATTAAGTGAATATTAAAATGAAGGGAGTCACATGAATTCTTTTGCTTCCCAGTGTATATAAAAGTTACATTTACACTGTACTGTAGCCTATTAGGAACTTTGTAATAGCATTAAGGCTAAAAAAAACCTATATATTCCTTAATTAAAAATACTTTGTTGCTGAAAAATGCTAAGCATCGTCTCACAGTGCAGGGTGGCCACAGGCCTTCAACTTATTAAAAAAGCAGTATCTGTGAAGCACAGGAAAGCAAAGCCCAGTATAAAGAGGTGTGCCTGTGTGTACTCTGCGTGTGCTTTCTCAGAGCTGCGTCTGTCATTTGGGGGGTTTAAGGAAAACATCATAATTGGCGAGGGCAGTCATCGTTCTCCAACTTACCTGGCAAAGCAAACTAAGCTTATGTCAGAAGAATCTGACTTCAAGTCAGACGTTCAAGGCAAACTTCCTCCGTATGAATTCTGATTCTAAGACGGGTCGTCTGAAAGAGAGAGAGACGGAGACAGAACCTGGGGATGAAGATGGACACGGAGAAGGAGGGAGGAGACCGAAGTCCGCCGTCTTTGTCACCTGGGGGACGTGGGTGAGCAAGGTGTTGGCACTTTAAAGATTTCTTCCCGCCGCTCTCAGAGGAATCCACCCCAGCGAGGCTGAGGTTCATGCTGGATGGTGCTTCCGTTCTGCTTTGTGAGGAAGCAGCTGCAACGGGAAAGGAGGAGAGGAGGAGGGCGTCCTCACCAGGTGGCAGCTCGGCATCAGCGGGGACGGCGGATGCACGCACGGACGGCCAGGACCCCACGGACAGAGTGCTGAGGATCTGAGGCTGGAAGATGCATATGAAGGAAAAGTAAATAAGAAATGCAGAGGCCGGGAGGGAAGGGAGACCACTGTTCACATGACTGACTATCTAACAACCTTTAATGCAAGTGTTATCAAAACCCCAGCAAGATTTTTAATAGATATAAAGAATATTATTTCAAAATGGATAAGAAAAACCAAGGGACAACTAAAATAGCTAAAAACAATTTTGAAAAAGAAGAGGGAAATGGAAGGAATGAGGTGATCCGACTTCAAGGCTGTAGTCATGGTCATGAGACTGTGGTCCCCACAGACAGACAGACTCGTAGTTAAGGGGACTGGACAGAAAACCTGGGAAGAGACCCAGGAAGTGCACCCAGCTGATTCTTGACCAAGGCACAAAAGCAATTCAAGAGGAAGGTTTATCTTTTTAACAAGTGGTGCTGAAGCAGTGAATGACTGCTGCTGCTGCTAAGTTGCTTCAGTCGTGTTCAACTCTGTGCGACCCCATAGACGGCAGTCCACCAGGCTCCCCCATCCCTGGGATTCTCCAGGCAAGAACACTGGACTGGGTTGCCATTTCCTTCTCCAATGCATGAAAGTGAAAAGTGAAAGTGAAGTCACTCAGTCGTGTCCGACTCATAGCGACGCCATGGACTGCAGCCTACCAGGCTCCTCCATCCATGGGATTTTCCAGGCAAGAGTACTGGAGTGGGGTGCCATTGCCTTCTCTGAGTGAATGACTGCATACCCAAAATGAACTTGACCCAAACCACGAGTTCTGTACAAAATTAACCTCGAATGAATGGCAACCCATTCCAGTGTTCTTGCCTGGAGAATCTCCATGAACAGAGGAGCCTGGGGGGCTATGGTCCATGGGGGTCACAAAGAGTCAGACACAACTGAGAGCCTAAGCACACAGCAACCCAAAACGCATCATGGATTTACCAGTAAAGTACAAAACCGCACAACTTTTGGGAAAAAGAAGATAAAGTATGTGGAACCTAGGACTAGCTTCCCAGGCAAATTCTTTGATTGACACCAAAAATACAATCTATTAAAAAAAATGACAAATCAGATGTCTTCAAGATTTACAATTTCACGACTTGAAACACCCTGTTAAGAGGATGAAACCGTTACTTACAGACTGGGAGAAAACATTTGTAAATCACATGCCTAACGAAGTACGAGCATCTAGAAGATAAACAAACTCTTAAAGCTCAACACTAAAACACAAACACACCAGTCACGTTAGAACGCTGGCAGAGACATGAAGAGCCCTTTCACCAGAAAGGACGTACAGATGCCGAGTAAGCGCACGAAAGGGTTCCAACATCAGGAACCAGAAGGGAAATGCAAGTTAAAACCACAGTGAGATACCGGATCGGTCAGAACGGCCGAAGACTTCCAACGTGCTGTGCGGACGCCGAGAATCCCGGGCACGTGACGGGGCAGCCACTCTGGGAAGCGGCGTGGCGGTCTCTGTTTCTTTCCTGTTGAGGTTCAGTTGGTTTACAATATATTAATTTTGTATTGTAATATAAATACAAATTTATATTGCTTATACTCCAGCCCCAGTGCCCACGCAGGTGAAGGAGCTCCCAAGCAGGGCTCCCACCAGTGCCCGTGTCCCCCGGGGGAGCTGTCACTGGTGCTGCCCCGGCCGCCCCGGGAGGCCCTGCAGGACCAGCAGGTGGGTCTGGGCCCCGGGTCTCGTCAAATTACTGCTTCTGCCCTGGGTCCTGGAATGTGTAAGATTTGTGTGCATCCTTCAAGCATGGGGTCTCTATTTCCTACAACCTCACGACTTTCTTGAAAGTAAACTCTGCTGGCTTCAGAGATAAACAGTCTGGAGGCTCAACTTCCCAGTGTGGGACTCCAGGGCCGAGGAGCCCAACGTGGATCTGAGACCCCTTGGTCAGAGGGGAGAACCTCTGTAATCGTGATTATTCTCTGGATTTGGGGTCGCTCACCCAGGGCTCTGGGATTTGACTCTACCCTGACTCCACCCCTCCTACCCGCCTTGCTGTGGTTCCTTCTTTATACCTTTAGTTATAGAAGATCCGTCCTGGTAGGTTCCAGTCTTTTTCACCAACAGTTGTTCTGTAAATAGTGTATTTGTGTGTGCCCATGAGAGGAGGTGAATTCAGCGTCTTTCTACTCCACCATCTTGGAAACTCAGCTTCATTAAAGAACTGAATGTACAATTATCCTAGGACCTGAAGATTGCATCCCTGGACATTTATCCCAGAGAAATAAAGACTTCACACCCAAACCTATGCACAAATGGTCACAGAAGCTCTATTTATATTTGCCAAAAGCTGAAGGCCACCCAAATGCCTCTCTATGCTTGTTGAGGTCATGCACGAGCAAAGCTGAAGGTGTTTTGGGATCAAGCTGGAAGAGCAATCCAGACTTCCCTCACTCAGCCACTTCCTTGAACTCATCAAGATGGAAGTGAGAACACTTGGGTCCCATCTCGCCTTGATAACACTGGCCACGAGCATTTGAGGGCGGCATAACCCCTCTGGGATCAGCTTCCTCGTCTGTAAAACAGCAATGTGTGTGTGCTCAGCTGCTCAGGCACGTGTGACTCTGTGCAACCCACGGACTGTAGCCCACCAGGCTCCTCTGTCCATGGGATCTCCCGGGCAGGAATACTGGAGTGGGTTGTCATTTCCTCCTCCAGGGGATCTTCCCGACCCAGGGATCAAACCCGCGTCTCGTTTGCCTCCTGCTTTGGCAGTCAGCTTGTTTACCGCTGAGCCATTGGGAAGCCCCAGGTGGTGCTAATATTGCTTAAGTCTCAGAAGCGAAGATGACCAGTAAGCAAGTCTTTTGTGAACTTAGAAGGGCCCCATGTCTGTAGCTTCCTTCCTCAGGGTGAGGATGATGCAATGGCCCTTGCAGGCCGGGTCACTGGGCACGGGATGTGTCGCGTGAGGCTTGCTTTGTCTTTTCAGAGCTTCTCTCTGCTCGTGGCTCCTGACCCATCCCCTGGACCGTAACTGTCACCATCTCAGACCTGCCAGCCCCAGCTGCTAGCTTGACCTTTGTTAAAAATCTTCAGAGCCTACCTTGACCTTCTCTCAGCTGTCGTCTGCCCATCTAATCTATCAGAAAATTCAGGTCAACTCTGTCTTTAACATACATCAAGGTCCGGGCTGTTTCTCACTCTTTCTGTCACTGCACGCTACCCGAGGCCCCGTCGTTCTTGTCTGGAGTGTCGTGGGCCTCCTGACTGCTGTCCACAGCCCCTCCCTTAAGACCGTGTGACCCTCAGCGTTTTGCTCCCTGTAACAGCAGAAACAGTCCCCCTTCCAGGTCCCGAAGCTCCCCACCTGCCCACAGGAGGTACTCTGGCTCTGTTGAGTAGAGCCCTGGGTGGGTGTCAGCTGGCCTCTGTGAATAGAACATTCTGGGTGGACCAGCCTCTTTTCAGAACAAGCACCATCCGTGTTCCTTGAGGCCAGATTGATGGTCTAACTTCACCCTGCCTCATTCCCATGTCCGGGCTGTTAGTCTGGATTTACAGAGCGGTGAGGAGGTGTCCGGAGACGTTTGCAGGTGGCAGCCGGGAGGGTGGAGACATCCCACCCCCATGTCTCACCCACAGCGTGGTGGGGCCGAGGGTGCCCTGGGGTGGACTGAGGATGGACCGGCGTGGACGCCCAAGTGAGCGCAGACTGGAGGGGTGGGGGGCTCAGTTAGCTCATCTGCTCCATCGTGTCCGACTCTGCATCCTCAAACCTGAGGGGCGGGGGGTGGACTGGGATAATGGCCGTCTTCCTGCAGCTGCCTGCCTGAGGCCTGCCTGGGTGGGGAGCAGCCGGACTCCAGCAGGAAGCAGGGGCCAGGAAGCATCACCGGAGTGACTGCGTGATTCAGCCAGAGCCTCAAGCGGGCGCTCCAACGTGACCTGAACTGACTCCTTGGGGGACTGAGCAGCAGGGCCCTCTAGACCCAGGTCAGGGGGCGGCTGCACCGTCTCCTGGGGGGTCCTCGGCCTGGCCCTGCCCAGCAGCTGCCCTGTGTCCCTCCATGGGCGGCTCTCTCAGCTGTCAGAGCCAGGCTTCCCACAGAGGAGTCACAACATGACGGGTCGTCCCCTGAAGTCACAGCTGGGGCCAGGCCTCAGGGGTGCCGGCTGAGCTGCAGCTGGGCCCCCTGGTCCCGTGTTCCTGCAGCCAGAACGCATGGTCCCAGGGCACCTGCTGAGTCTTAGCGGGGCCTCCCCCCAAGCCCAGGCTCGCTCTTCACAGGTGGCGCGTCTGCCTGGAGCTCCCGGGGCCGAGAGGACGGGCAGGTGCCACCCGCCACCTGTGTCTCACCTGAGATGCTGAGGCTCTAAAGCGCCCAGCTGATGACACCCCATTTCTGATGCTGATGACATGTCCTGCTGGGGTGGGGTGTGGAGGCAGGCAGAACAGACCCCCAAACTTCCCGAGGCAAATGGGGCTCAGCGTGTGGCAGGTTAGAGAAGCTTGGTCACCTGGCTCCCAGCCTGTCCACGTGTGTGCGTGCACACACACGTCACACACACACATGTGAGCGCTCCCAGTCACACTGCAGGCACTCAGCCGTGTGCAGGCAGACTCACACTCACAGGGCACAAAGCTTGCATTCCGAAGAAGAAGGAGCCAGACGGAGGAGGGAGAGGAAAGGAGGTGGGTCCCCGAGAGGCCCCAGGACACCGGACACTAGAGGACAGAGGGACCGAAGTCAAGGAAACTTCTTGGGCCCAGACTCGCAGAAAACAGAACTGTGAGGCAGGTGCGTTTCTGCAGGGGCCGGAGCCCCAGGACATGGCGAGGAGGGGCCTAATCACTCCACGCAGGGAGCACCTCCTAATGGTCACTGTCCCAAGTGGCCAGTGTCCTGCCACTGGACTCGGGGGTGCCAGACACGGGGGGCCCTGGACTCAGGGAGAGTGTGAGCTGGATGCTGGGGGTGGGCTGCAGTCTCTGTGTTTGGTGGCAGGTGCCGGGGGTTAAGGGGGCTCCAACTCACATCGCCCACCAGCAGTCTTGCAGCAGGACAGGAAGGACGCGTGGGGAGGCGCGGCGCTCCCGTCCCCGGTGATTGTCCTTGTCTTGCGCTCATGCAGTATGCATGCGGCTCGGGCCGCCACTTAGCAGGCATTTGAGAAGCCGATTGAAAAATCCACTTGTGCGGCTTTTCTGTGAATCTTCATTTTCCCCTTTGCTCGTGGGGGCCCCTGGGGGCAGAGAGTCTGCATTGATTATGGGCGTCTGGGCGCGGGGGACGGTTTCAAGGTCAGGAGAGCCTGCCCGCCGCCCGTCTCTCCGGGATCGTCGCGAGAGTCAATCTCCGGCCTCAGATCCCCACTTGGGAGCTCTCTCAAGCATGAACTATCAAATTATTGTCAATTCCGGCTGATTTTCTAACAGACGATGGGAAAAATTTGCCATCGACTTCATATGTGACTTTTACCCACTTTCTTATTTATTCAGAAATAACAGGGAAAGGTCACGAGCCTGGCACATGCAGTTAGCTCTTTGCTGTTTATTGAGTTTTTATGCTTCGTTTAAAACTGAATTACTGGGGCATCAAGTGAAAATGCATTTATGCCCTTCAGAAAACTCTGTACACAAAAATTAAATTGTATTATGAGAAGCAGAGAGGGCTGTCTGGGAAGCTCAGAGCAGTAGATTAGGAGATCAGCGTCTGGGAGGGCACGTTCTAATTGTCCACCTGGTCACCGTGCCTTTGCAGTCATCACCTCCTCTTTATCCCCTTCCGGCGGCCTGTCCCCGAGGAGCCCCACTTAGAGGGGTTGCGAGCCTGGACACTAATTAAGGGTTAGGTGGGAAGGCCACAGCAGAGCCCCAGAGCAGTTCTCAGGTTCACTGGAAGCTGGACTGTCAGCCCGGGCCCGCCCACGAGTCCCTTTCTGTGGGCTGTGAAGGGGGTGTCTCTGGGAGCAGGCACCCCAGAGGCGACCCTGGTGATGTCAGCTGAACCGGGAAACCTGGGGCGCAGATGGGCTCCCAGGGGAACCTGGCTCTGGGCAAGGGGTCAGCCAGGGCTGATCTGCAGAGAGGCCAAGGAAAGTGATTTCCCCCCAAGCTGGTGTTTGGGAGGAGAGATCAACTTCTGACGGCCTCTGAAAGTGAGAGAGGAGACAGTCCCTTCCACCGAGGGGGTTGGGGTGTAGACGGTGTGTGTGTCCCCGCCCCGCCCCAGCCCCCAGCCCCGGGGCAGCCAGCTCCCTCTGGCCCTGATGGGGAGGGGCCAGCAGGGGCCCTGGGGCGTCCCGGCTGCCTCGGCCTGGCTGGGAGGACACTGACTCAGACGCGTCATCACATCGTCACCTCTGCTTCTGTTTCCAGAGCCCCGAATGTGGACACCCAAGCTCCCAGACACCACAGCCCGTCTCCAGAGTGGACGAGTCCCCTCTGTGGGCGACGGGCCCCACTGTCCTGGTGCGTGTTTGCAGCACCATCCCTGGTTCTTTGTGCAAAACATTAAGAAATGTGAGTAAAGTTAACGCCCAAACAGGTCCACCCCATCTGCGTGGCGCCTGCCTCGTCCTCCTCGGTCAGCTAGAAGGGACCTCAAATACACACCCGGCCAGACCGTGCGACTTTAGTTTTCCTTCCAGGAAAGCTTACTCTCTCCCAATAATAGGGTGCCTCTGAAGCTGAAGCACTTTTCCAGCCAGGGCAGGGCTACAGCTCCAAGGCTCACTGTTGGGCGTAAGGGCGGGAAGCGACCTGCTGCTAATGAACCGTCCTGACTCTGAGATGCTGGCTCCCTCTCGGGCTTCAGTCCATGGAACACGCTCCGTCCCTGGCTGGGGAATAACAGGTCCCAGTCTGGCCTTTCCAAGGAGCTGTGACTCGGGGTGGTTGGGCCATGTCTGCCCTGAGCTCATGCCCTGGAGCAGAGACTGGCTTGTGTGAGATGCTTGGTCCCCGGCTCCTCAGAGGCTGATGGGGTGATGAGTTATCCCCCTTCACTGTGGGCAGAATCCCATTTAATCCTGGGATTGTGATGGCTAACGAGACGTTCAAGACAGCCAGCCCCCTTTCAGACAGGGAAGCAGTTATTCAGACACATATAACTCTGGTTCACGCTGTGCACAGAGCAAGTTCAGCAGGAAAATGTAGGACGATTGTGGATGTTGCTGCTGACGACAATGGGGATGACGAGGACGAGGACGAGGAGGAGGAGGACTTCATTTCTGCCATCTTGGATTCCACTGGCGGGAAGATGAGTCCCTGAGTCCATCACTTCATGCCCATTCAGACATTATTAAAACCGGCTTTGCTTCTCTTGGGCTTCCCTGGTGGCTCAGCAGGTAAAGAATCTACCTGCAATGCGGGAGACCTGGGTTCTCTCCCTGGGTCGGGAAGATCCCCTGGAGAAGGGAATGGCTTCTCACTCCAGTATTCTGGCCTGGAGAATTCCATGGACTGTGTAGTCCATGGGGTCACACAGAGTCGGACATGACTGAGCGGTTTCACTCACTTCCCCTGAGAAAATTCAGATACACTAGGCTGTGGCCTTGACACTCATCTAGTTTGTTTAAATTGAAAAATGAGTCCATATCATCTGATGTCAAACCAGACAAAGATAGTACCAAAAATAAGAAAGAATACTAAAGACCAATGTGTCTCATGAACTTGGGTGTAAGTCTCCCACAAACACCAGCCAACTGAATCCAGTGGTTTGTAAGGAGCACAATGCACTCTGACCAAGCAGGCTTTACTCCCGGGATGCAAAGCTGGTTGGATATTCAAAAATCAATCAGTGTAATCCCCACAAGGCAGACTGAAGAAGAAAAATCATAGGAGCACATCAATTGCTACATAATTGCATTTGACAAAATGTAACACCTGCTCAACTCATCTACCTTCTTCCTTTTCCTCCCTTCCCCTCCCCCTCTCCCCCGCCCCCTCCCTCGTCCCCCACCGCCCCAGCCTCTGGCACCCAGACACCACCCGCACCTCCTGGGAGCCACAGGCTCCCTCCCACCCTCTCCAAGTCCCATGGGCTCTTCCCCTCTCCCGGGTGGAGGCTGTAAACCTCCCTTCTGCTCCGTCTTCCTGGGGGACTTCCTGCCATCCAGTAGTCAGGATAGCTTTCATCAGACATTTTCTGTCTGTCCTCTAGAATCTTACGTCCTCGTCCTCGAGGGCAGAGTCTGGGGGGGTTTGCTATGCATTCCCAGTGCTAGGAAGGTGCTGCACAGGTGAGCGCCTCCTGCATACTTGAGGTCCGCAGGGATGGTCGCGGGCTTGTTTCCTTGATTTAGTCCACCCCACACGCCCAAAGAGCTTTCTCTTCTCTCTAAAGGTGTCAGAGCTTCAAAGCAGAAACGCTCCACCCTGCCGAGGCTGTTGCTAGCGTCTATTAAGAGCATCCTTCTATCAGGAGATGGCTTCTCCTGGAGGAGCTGGGCGTTCACTCCCTCACACTGTGCTGTGGATTTTAATTATGCGGCTTTAATTCATGTGTCAGGGAGGAGAGGATGGGAGGGACTGGCAGGCACTGTCCTTCCATCCTTTCAAAGAGCAGGTAAACTCCTCGCAGCCGACACCGCTCAACAAGGGTGAAGCTGGCGGGTACAGACTTGAAGCGGGAGGGGCTGCGGCTCCAGCCTGTTGACCCCTTTTGGTTCCTTGTCGGGCAGACGTGGCTGGAGCAAGATCAGGGCAGTGGCGACAGGGGCCTGGCCGCCGCTTCGGGGACAGGGGACAGGCTGTGGACCCTGGGTGTCAGCAGGCCCTGCAGGTGGGATGCAGGCTGGCGGACCCTCTTTGAACTGGCCCTCAGCAGACAGATGCCAGGGTCGGGGCGCCCGCATACCCCACCCTCCACCTTCTTACCCTTTGTAGCCCGCCCAGCACTGACCCTCCGCACGCACCCAGGGTCCCGTTGCCTTGCCGGGGTCCTCCTTGCAGTCATCCCCCTCACACAGGCCCGGGGATCTGCCCCATGTGTGTGGGGTCTGGGACCCCACTCGGCAGGAATGGGGAGGAACGGAGGTGGGGGGACTCCTGCCTGCAGAGGATGGAGAAAAGTGAGGAGGCCGCTCACCCCGCCTTGTGCGAAGCGCAGGGGGACTCGTCAGCGGGTCTGAACTGGGCTCCCATCACAGACTGCAGTGGGCATGTAGTGGCCTCGATACCAGGCCCCCTCCCCACTTCCCAACAGCCCATCTGTGAGAGAGCTCGCTGGTTGGGGTTCACCTGTGTGACCTCCTCACCGTGACAGGTTTGGGGACCAAGTTCTTGCTCTCTCTCTGGGTTTAGGTCAAGAACTGTTATGTTATCCCAGAGGTGCCGCCAGAGAAAAAGAACCAAGTACGGTGTTTTATGAAACGACTGAGCTGCTGGATCAAACCGATCCTGAAGCTCTTCACTCAGAATGTTTTACTCTTCTGGGATGACACCTTCCTGATTGTTTCATTGGGATTTCAGTAACTTGGAAAGTCAAGTGCCCTTCTCATTAACACCAGGTTTGGCCAGGAACCCGTGTTCCCTCCATGGCTGCCGTGGCCTCATCCTGGGATTCTACCATGATTGAGGAGAAGACCAATCTTCTACCAAGATTGAGTGTGTGAATTTCTCAGTCAGGTCCTGGCTCGCTGCACTGGAACCGTGTTTATTGATTCAAGGGTCACTTTACTGCAGGGCTAGGCTTCTGAGACGTTTCTTGTATATCTTGGTTTGTTGCTATTGTTTTTATTGGGTGATTAGATTTTATTAGCACTGCCCAAAGGAAACTGCTCCTTTCTGTCTTGTGAAGCGAGTGTCTCGTGAACACCGGGCTCTGGATGGGCCTCTCTTCTCGAATACTCCCTTGTCTAGGGTCAACTTTGACCCCTAGCCGTGCAGGGCAATCAAGCTGATGTTTTCACACATGTTTCAAGGGCTCCTGTTAAGGCAGGATTTCTTCTTACACGTGTATTTTGCATTTGCTGTTTGGAGTCCGTTCTTTCCATCTCTGCGAGCAGCGCTGACCTTGAAGTCTGCCCCGGGCCCTCCTGTGACACAGTCTCGCCTTGGACACGGCTCTCTGTCTGGCGCCTGGCCTCCTGCCCCGTGTGCAGAGTGGGCAGAGGCGCCGAGGCCCCCAGGCCCCGAGGCCACCCCCACGTCCCCCGCCTGCTCATCATATCACCGGCCGGGCTCCTGGGACACCGTGGGTGGGAGGGAGCTGTCAGAGGTGGGCTCCGGCCTGGCCGGGGGACAGCGGCCACCGCCCTTCCTGTTTCAGCCCTGAGGCCTGGGCACTGCTCACTGTGGGATGGGGCAGGTCCCAAGGGCCCCTGTAAATGAGGCCGTGGGGATGGCTGGGGAGGGTCCTCAGGGTAGAGAAGGCTCACGCCCGCCCTGGAGGGTAGCTTCCACAGCGGCACCCTTGAGGACACAGTCCTGCCGTTTTCTGAGCCTCCACTCTGTCCCCGCACGCCTCCCGGCTGAGGCCCTGCTGGACGGAGCTGGGCTCCAGGCAGGGAAGGGCCGACCGTGTGATTGCGTGTCCAGTAGCCACGCCGGGTCTGGGGAGAAGAGTAAAGCAGGAGCAGCGGAGGGGCTCTCCGCGAAGGACGGCCAGCGCCGCTCTGATGAGATGGCCGGGGAGGAGCTGGGCTGGGTGGGGAGACGCTGGGGTGAGGGCGAGCCGAGCCCAGGAGGACTTCACGTCACTTGGAAGCCCCGGAGGAGCCGCGGGGGACGCAGGGCTCAGGGAGGTGGGGCTCAGGGGAAAGCGGGAGACAGAGGGGTCGGGGGTCCTGGGGCTGGACTGGGGGCAGCGGCTGGACACGGATCCGCACGTGGTAGGTAAAGCTGGGAGGAGCTTAGCTCCGGGGGAGTGGGCACGGGGCGAGAAGAAAAAATGCTGAGTTTGCACCTGGATGATAGTCTCAGGGGACAGAAGGCAGCAATGGGGGCCCTGGGGCCAGGACATGGGGACACGGGGGTGGGATGGGGGGACGGGACACAGGACGGAGGTCCCTTTAATGGCAGGAGAGACCCAGAGCCTCTGCACCGGGAGCCCCGCGGAGCTGCTGTGGGATGATGTTTCTCTTTGTGTTTTCTGAGGATGTACATGAGTCTACATGGTTAAGATATTTCAAACCTGTTAAACGCAAAATAATTAGAAGCAGAAAGAGCCTGTATAACCGTATTCTGAATTGAGGAAAGTAAGTCGGTGAAATACAGAAGCAAAGACAATCCTTCCAGGACATTTTTCTAATTCCTGCACCTGGGGTTCTCAATGACCCAGTTTCTTGGAAAGAGGGATACGTGTTTGCATCTTAAACTTGCAGCTGGCCTGATGGAGCGTCCCCAGTGTTCCCAGGACTGGGGAGGTCTCTCTCCCACCCTGATTCTAGGAGAGGCCAGGTGAGAGAGAAGCTTTGGCCACTGTTTCCAGCTGGACCCACCTTGTTCTCTTCTGGGGAGGATTGTGTCCTGGGGCCCGGGACTGCTCAGCTGCAGTCCAGGCCTTGGCGAGGTTGGGGGCCGGGGGCCACAGTCAGGAGGGCCAAGCAGACACAGCAGCTGCCCTGGGCGATGAGGAGGTCTGCGGCCCTGGAAGTTTTGGGGCCCAGCTGTGGGCCTGCCCCGGCTGGAGACTTTGTCAAGAGATGACTCAGCGCCAGCACTGCATGAAGACACCAGAGGCCCAGCTGTGGCCGCCCCCGCCCTGCCGCCGCCTCCAGGGGCCCCTCCTGGCCTCTCCAGATTCCTGCACCCACCAGGCGGGTCAGGCTGAGCCCTCAGCCCGGTGTGGCTTTGCGGTCAGGGCCGGGCTAGCAGCCAGCGCTCTCCCACCTGCGCCCAACTCCAAGGAGCGGCGGGGAAGGGGCTGCGGTCCCCTGTTGCACCCTCCCGTCCACGGCCGGGGCCCCTCTGATGTGCTCTGCCCTCGGCTGCCCGCACCGCCCTTGGGACAGCCAGCTCCCCTCAGGGAGGAGGACTCCTGAGCACACGCGTGTGTCTTCTCTGCACCTGCAGCCTTGGGCCCAGTGTCCCGTGGAGCACAGAGGACTCCGTCCTTCCACACCTGCCAGGGAGGCCGCCCCTCAGAGTCCTGGGTTGGGCAGGGGCTTGTCATCCTGACCCACCCGCCTCTTTCCACAGCTGACCCCGACACACAGTGGCCAGAACGTGGTCCCCTCCCTGGAATGGACCCCAGTTAGTCAATCGTCACGCACATGAATTTCTAGAAGCTACTATTTCCCCACTTGCCAGAAACAAAACAACAAAAAGCAAACTAAATGAAAGCGATCACACAGGCTTCAGTCAGGCCATGTTTTCCAAGCCCGAAGCTCGGGGATGGTCTGGATGCTGGTCAGCGGCCGCTCAGGCGCCAGCTTCTCCCCCCAGGGCATGGTTCCTCCCCTTTGGGCTCCGGCTTCTCCCCGCGGGGTGCGTCCTCATCCATCTCACCTACAGGCCCTCCCCATCGGTGTCCTGGCCTGTCTCTGGGGGGGACGGTGCCAAGACCACGGAGCCAGCTCCCGGATGGAAGGAGACAGACGTCCATCATGACTCAGGGTTGGGGCAGGGGGCTCGCAGTCCACCCGGCCTGCAGTGCCCACGTGTCCTGTGTACAAGGCCACCGACCGCCCTGGTCAGGACAGGGCTGCGAGCTGGAGGTGCTGGCCTTGCAGGGTCCCCAAGTACCTCTGTACCTGGCCAGTTACAGACGTGGGCGCGGTAGGGGCTGACTCCCGGACCCCAGGCTGTCTCCTCCAGGTGGGAGGGTGGCTCCTGGACCCCCAAGGCCATGTCCTCCAGGTGGGAGTCCTGACTCCTGACCCCCCAGGCCGTCTCCTTCAGGTTGGGGGGTGACTCCTGGACCCCCAGGTGGGGATCCTGACTCCTGGACCCCCAGGCCATCTCCTCTGGGTAGGGGGCTGATTTCCCTGGATCCCCCAGGCCATGTCCTCCAGGTGTGGGGAGGGGTGACTCCTGGACCCCCAGGCTGTCTCCTCCAGGTTGGGGTGGGCTGTAGATGCAGGCAGATCCCAGAGCTGCTCCCCTGAGTTCTGCTGCCCCTCTCGAGGGCGCTGGATGACTGGAGGCTGCGGTGAGACTGAGGCCAGGCCAGGGGCAGGAGGGCCTCTGGGGCTGGACCCAGCACCTACGGGCCTGGCGCTCTCCGTTCAGCAGTAGGATGCCCGGCCGGCCTCACAGACGCAGGCGGAGGCAGTGCCGCACGAGTCTGCTGTCAGCTCTGCTGTGTGAGTGTGAGTGCCCGAGAGAAGTGGCGGAAGAAAGCTCTCTGGGCCCCGGCCGTCAGCTCATCTGTCAGAGGCTCAGCCCCCGGGCCTGCGGTCCCTCGGCGTCTGCGGAACAAGGAGCAGAGCTGCCCGTGAGTGTGCCGGGGACAGGGCAGGGCTGTGTGTCCACGGAGTTCATTAGCACTGGTCTGCTCTGCCCAGCACGCCTCCTGCTCCACCAGGGTCATGAGGGGCGGTCAGAGAGCAGAGATGATGACCACCTGGGCTCTCCGCCTCCCAGGCCCCTGCCAGCTCTCAGGCCATTAGCGAGACCTCCCTGGAGGTCAGGAGGCGGGGGCGCCGGGCAGGGCTGAGGGCCCCGGGGAGGGCGCAGGGTCTGCACAGAGGCCACGAGCAACCCTGCTGAGGCTCGTCTCAGGACCGTGTGCACAGAGCCCTGAGAGCCTGCGCACGGGCCGGACGTGGGGCAGCACCATTTAACAAGTGCTAATTAAGTGTCTCTTTGCAGACACCCGACTAATCACGGGGTTAAGAGGATGGGAAGATGCTGCCACCGCGAGCGACCACAATCTGTCACTGGCCGTCTGCCACTGTGTGTGAATGGTCATCTGGAAGAGCTGTCCAAACCGGGAGACCCTCATGGCAGTTCCTGGGGGAGGCGGCTGGGAGGGTTGGGGTGTCCTGTCCAAATTGGGAGACCCCCATGGCAGTTCCTGAGGGAGGCGGATGGGAGGGTTGGGGTGTCCTGACCAAATCGGGAGACCCTCATGGCGGTTCCTGGGGGAGGAGGCTGGGAGGGTTGGGGTGTCCCATCTAAACAGGCGAGACCCCCATGGCAGTTCCTGGGGGAGGCAGCTGGGAGTGTTGGGGTGTCCTGTCTAAATTGGTAAGACCCCCCCACAGTGGTTTCTGGGGGAGGCGGCTGGGGAGGGTTGGGGTATCCTGTCCAAACTGGGAGACCCCCACAGCGGTTCCTGGAGGAGGCAGCTGGGGAGGGTTGGGGTGTCCTGTCTAAACTGGAGAGACCCCCATGGCAGTTCCTGGGGGAGGCGGCTGGGAGGGTTGGGGTGTCCGGTCTAAACTGGCGAGACCCCCATGGCGGTTCCTGTGGGAGGCGGCTGGGAGGGTTGGGGTGTCCTGTCTAAATGGGAGAGACCCCCATGGCGGTTCCTGGGGGAGGTGGCTGGGAGCGTTGGGGTGTCCTGTCTAAACTGGAGAGACCCCCATGGCGGTTCCTGTGGGAGGCGGCTGGGAGGGTTGGGGTGTCCTGTCTAAATGGGAGAGACCCCCGTGGCGGTCCCTGGGGGAGGCGGCTGGGAGGGTTGGGTGTCTCTGTGTCTTTGCATGTGGGTGGCGTGGCCCCTGCTCCTCCTGCTCAGGCCCCCTCGCCCTGGCCCCTGTGTCTTGCATGTGGGTGGCATGGCCCCTGTTCCCCCTGCTCAGGCCCCCTCGCCCTGGCCAGCCGCAGGGGAGGGCTGGCCCTGGTGCACCTGCGCGTCCTGGTCCCCGTCGGTCCTGTTTGACCTCCACCCGCCCCCACCCCTGCAGTCCGTCCCAGGGAGCCTCCTGCAGACCCCTCCCGGGGGCTCAGCCTGTGGCCTGTGCGAAGGTTAAATTCTGAAACAACGGGGCACCACTCACGAGGGAGCACCCGCAGGGCCCCCGAGAGGCTCGATATTATTTATGAAAGATTTTTCTCACTTTGTGTTCCCTAAATACTGTTTCCTAAGCAATCTGCTAATTTTTCACTGGGGTCTTACACGTTCCCTGCCTCTCGCCATATTGACTCATCAGATTTTTCAACTGAGTAACTGATGAATTAATAATTCCAAATAATGGATGGTGTTACAGAATGTTAATGCATCTCTGCGGGGCACATGAAAGGCAGTGCGTCGTCAGAGAAGAGGAGCGGCCTCCACGCTTATTAATTTAGCCATCTAAATGAGAGTCAGAATTTCAGCCTGAATAAATATCGGGAGTTTGTTTAGGTCCCAGAGGTCTTTCAAAAAGTCAGTGATTGAAAGGCTCGCTTGGAAAGCTTTTAACCTCGGCGTAATTACCATGGCGCTCGGCACCATTAATACAGAATGGGGGCGATTCTCCTGCTGTCATTAGCCCAGGTTAAGTGAGTTTGTTTTTTATAATTGTGTCCTGGTGCGGTGCACGCAGATAAAGGCAATGCCATGTCGGCCGGGAGCCCTCCTGCTACGGGCAGGCTTCCTCCAGGGCCTCGTCCTTCTGGGTCCCTGGCCATCACTCCAGCATCTTCTCAGTGAAAAGCAAAGTGTTGACACAGAGCTAAACAAACACCACCGCCCCCAACACACAGGTGAATGTGGGGGCGTCTGAACGAAGTTGGTGAGTTGTATCAGTATTAACGCCCTGGATGTGATACGAGATTACAGTTTGGGGGGAATGGGTAAAGTTACATGGGGTTTCCCCATGGCATTGCTGCTTATAACTGTGTGCCTATTCACAGTGATCTCAATAGAAAAACCTAATTACAAACGTTGGTTCCCACCACCCTCACTGGGATTCTGATGGACCCACTGCATTATAGACTTCCCTTGAAATCCTTCCAAAAGTAACTTCAACGGGCCTGTTGAAACACAAAGCATTTAATAGACATAAGTAAAACAAACCAAAGCCTTGCGTTGGGGTGTTTGCTCTCTTATTTCCACTTGACTTTGTGTAAAATTAACCAAACAGAAGTCTGTTTTTGAGACATTCCAGATGTTGCTAGGAAATGACGTTGAACTCTCGCCTTATATGCACAGTCTGTGTGCAAAGCCGTCCGTGACTTCCTACCCGAGCTCAGGTTGGCATTCAGAGTCAGATGCACGAGGGCAGGCCTTGGGAGACCACGTCTCTCAGCTGGAGTCAGACCCTGCCTGCTTTGTCAGTGAGATTCCCTGGAGTGTGGACATGCACGCTCGTGGGATCTAAGTAGTGGCTACAGAGACCCTCATGGACCATGAAGCAGAAAATATTTACTATCTAGTCATTTGTAGAAACAGTTTGATGACCCTGCATCGGGCCATCTGCTCTCACCAGCCCTCCCAGAATGAGATTGATAAGTTGGCCCACTGTTCTGGGCGGACGAGACTTTAGCCCTGGCAGCACCCCAAGGAATGCGGGTGAGGGGCTGGGATCCCCTGCCCACAGGGAACTCACCATCTGCCACCAGCACTACCTGGACGGGGTGTGGAGCCCAGCCACTGGCCGTCTCGGCCGTGGCGTCTCGCCCCCTCCCAGGCAGGCCCTCCCAGGCAGGCCCTCCCAGGCAGGCCCTCCCAGGCAGGCCCTCCCAGGCAGGCCCTCCCAGGCGGGGCCACTGCTGTTCCTTGGGAGACCTGGATCTGGGTCAGGGGCTCCGAGGGTGGGGGGTGGGGAGCAAGAAAGAAAGAAGAGGAAAGAGAGGGAAATAAAACAAATCCTCCAAATGTGGTTTCACCCGAAATTTCCAAAATACATAAAGAAAAACTAATATTGAAAAAGAGTCAACAAAACAAATCCATCATCAACACATTAAAAGACTTCAGCTGCAAGTGGTTTTCAGAACCATCTGTCAAACATTTAAAATATCTGTATTCAGGATGCTCAAAGAGGCTGATGAAGGCAAAACTTTTATTTAAAAGAATGAAAACCAACAAGGTATCTTATGAAAAAGTTGCAACTGGAAATATTAGAAAAATTAGAAATTCAAAGTATTAGGACTGGAATACAGACATTGATGCCGGTGAGACGTGGCCCCGGGAATCAGACGGCGGAGGAGGGTGGGAGTCCTGCTTTGCTCTGACATGGCGTCTGCGCAGAATGGAGCCTGAAGGGCGAAGGAAAACAGAGTTAAGATGCACGAAGGGCAAGTTTGCAGAGCCCAGTGTTCTGATGAGACGTTCAGAAGATGAAGGGGAGGGCGATGGGGAAGCAGACTTTGCAGAGGGAATGGCTGAGCACTTCATGAAATTGAAGATGGGCGTGGCTCTTCAGATGGCGTGTTCCCCGCGTAAGCGTGAAGACAAATGAAGCAGGTGCCGGACCCCCGGGAAGGTGACTCTACAGAGCAGGAGGGAGGCGGACAACCTTAAACGCTGCTGGAGTGGAAAAGGCAGGTGCAGCCTGAGGGGATGGGAGGAGACCGATGGAGCCCCTTTCCACAAGTCACAGGAGACGGGCTGGGGAGGAGACCGATGGAGCCCCTTTCCACAAGTCACAGGAGACGGGCTGGGGGGCAACGTCTTCCAAGAGTTGGAGGAAGGAACCGTTGCCCTAAGATTTAGACCCACCCAGGTTGTAATTTTTATTTGAGGCAAAACTAGGTCAGTGCTGGTCCTTCAGGACTAAAGAATTTACTGCCTTATAGCTTTATTAAGAGCTATCAAAAGATGTTCTTCAAAAGAAACATTACAAAAGTGAATGCAGAAGGAACAGTGTAAATTTTTTTAAAAATCAAGGAAATGTAAAGAATAGCAATCAGAAAATACAAAATAAACTCATCAGTATTCACCATGAATATAATCAAACTCTACTGTAAATAGACAGAAGTTACATGATTGAATGTCTTCAAAACCTTATACAAAGCATGAGCAAAGCAAAACTGCAAACAGCTGAAAAACAAAGAGACTGAAAAAATGTGCCAGGTAAATATTAAAGTAGCAATATTAGTATTAGACAAGTCCAAATTTAAGATATATACTAGAGTTAAGAAGGTACATTAAGTAATGAAAAAATGAAGTAAAACATAAGAAGATATAAGAACTGTAAGCTCATGTTCACTTAATAAAAGCTTCAAAATATATACAAAAACCTAAAAGAATTATAAGAAGAAACAGGTATACCCAGTAAGATAAAAGATGAGTTTAACACACATTAATTTTTTAGGATAAATAAAAATTAATTGTGCCTCTAAAGATTTACATGACAAAGTGAACACATTTGACAAAATATATACTTATCTATATCTATTTTGTGCATATATGTGTGTTTATATATAGGATTATGCCTGCAGAAATAAATTATACACACTGTATATACACATGTATAATTAATGCATAAAATGTATATGAAACATATAAAAGTAGCACTGTAATAAGTATTAGTGAAGTCTGAATATTTTAATTGACAAAATTTTTCTGTTTACTATAAATAAATAAAATTTAAGTCTCAGTTCAGTTCAGTCGCTCAGTCGTTTCCAACTCTTTGCGACCCCATGAATCACAGCACGCCAGGCCTCCCTGTCCGTCACCAACTCCCGGAGTTCACTCAGACTCACGTCCATCGAGTCAGTGATGCCATCCAGCCATCTCATCCTCTGTCGTCCCCTTCTCCTCCTGCCCCCAATCCCTCCCAGCATCAGAGTCTTTTCCAATGAGTCAACTCTTTGCATGAGGTGGCCAAAGTACTGGAGTTTCAGCTTTAGCATCAGTCCTTCCAATGAACACCCAGGACTGATCTCCTTTAGGATGGACTGGTTGGATCTCCTCGCAGTAGGAAAGCATAACTTTTGAAACTTAAAAACATGCTCCTAAATGCTACAGATGTGATGAGAAAGACTGTCACTGAGAGGCCTGGTGTGGTCATCACATCAACACATGCTCCAGCTGAACAAGGCCTCAGGGGGAGTCACGGTCTTACCCGGATTTATTAATGAAAACAAACAAATGTTCAACTCTAGGATAGAGTAAAATGAATATAAATCTAAAGGAAGTGAAAAGAAAGAATAAAAACAAAAGAATGAATCAGTACAACACCTTATAAAGAAAAAATCATGAGGTTCTACAAACGCATTTTTTAATTCAAGAAAACAAACCTTCTTAATACGACTGATAAGAAACACACACTAATAAGAAAAAGTGAATATGATTTAAAAAAAACTAGAGATGTTTGAAACTCAAAAAAAGTACTGTGAAAGACTTTAGATTGTGAAATAAATATGTTTGTCTCAGAATCAGAAAGTAAACTAAGATCAGAACAGAAAAGTCATTAGCTTCTCAGTACATGCAGTTAGAAGCGTGTGACAAAAGTCAGCACTCACAAGTGGTAACAAAGCCGGGAACAATCAGGCACATAAGACGTCACACTTAAAGAAGGGGCTACAGAGCATCTCCATTTATGTTAAGAACAACATAAGGCTGCTCGCGATGAGCTCTTGAATTTCACATGGCAGGGGAGGGCAGGGAGGTCCTGCTGCTGCTGCTGCTGCAGCTGCTAAGTCGCTTCAGTCGTGTCCGACTCTGCGTAACCCCATAGACGGCAGCCCACCGGCTCCCCGGTCCCTAGGATTCTCCAGGCGAGAACACTGGAGCGGGTTGCCATTTCCTTCTCCAATGCATGAAAGTGAAAAGTCAAAGTGAAGTTGCTCAGTCGTGTCCGACTCTTCATGACCCCATGGACTGCAGCCCACCAGGCTCCTCCGTCCATGGGATTCTCCAGGCAGGAGTACTGGAGTGGGAGGCCATTGCCTTCTCCGAGGGAGGTCCTAGCTGCAGTAATAAGACAAAAAACACTTTGACTTGAAAAGAAAGCACTGAATCACCATGTTTGCAGGTAATGAACAATAGAAAATCAGAATCAATAAAGGACCCAGGCCCAGGAACAAACCTACCCCCAAAATGTGTGCAATTTCTATGGAAATAAAAAGAAAATTTATGACAGAAAAGAAGGTCTGAAAACATGGAGACAGAAGCCGTTGGCAGATTAGAAATCTCGATATTTCAAATCTGTAAAATCAAAACACAGTCCCCACAGTGTCTTTCCTGGACTTGAGGATCGTACTCTGAGGTCCCCGTGATAAGAGTGAAAGGCGGGAGTGGACAGAGTCGTGCAGAAGGCGGGGCAGAGGGCTTCTGGACCAGCTGCGTCGGGGCAGGGTGCAGGCGCGGTCTGTCTGGGGGCTGAGGGAGGGGGCGCGGGCTGCGGCAGGCAGGGGCCTGGCCGCGGGGTTTTCTTTCTTCCGAGAGAGGTGCCTGGAGCAAAAGTGGCCGAGCGTTCACGCGGATTAATCTTGCTGTGAGTCAGGAATGTCCTCTCGATCTCTGCAACGTGTCCTTCTCTCAAAGATACTTTTAGAGACAGACTCTGCTCACCCGGGGCTGTGGACCTCTGCGTCCTTACCTCTCAGCCTCCAGACTCTGGACGCCCCCAGCCCGTATCTGCCCCTCCCCGCCCCACATGCTCTGGTCTGCTTCACCTCCTTCCCCCAGCCTTTCGGCTGTGGGAGCTGCCGTGCTTCCCCAGGGCCCCAGAGCGCGTGGGGCCATCCGCACGCCCCGGGCACGCAGCCCTCTGCTGTGCCTTAGAGGCACTGCAGCCCCAGCCTCCCGGGGCAGCCTTGAACTCTTCTCCATGGCAGGGCTTTGCGGAGGAGGTCAGTTCAGGAGAAAACTGGTTGCCAGACAGCAAGCGGGCACGTTGCTTCACTCACGGAGCAGTCGGCATCGAACACTTGCTGCACCTGGCTGAAGGCTTCTGAAGTCTCCATGGCGACATGAATGGTGCGGTGCGCCTTCTGGAAGCTCGCCGCGGCCGTCAGGAAGATGCTCTCCTTTACCCTCCCCTGGAGTCTGCAGACAGGAGAGGGTTTTGCGTGGTCACAGCACAGCACAAACAACACGAGCGGCTTCTGAGACCCCAGTAACCGTTAGCTAGGGTCCAGGGTCACACGGCGAAGACATCCAGCACCCCTCCAGACCCGAGTGAGCCAGGCTTGGGGCCAGGTCCTGCCTCGTAGCCACCTGGGCAGATGCCACCAGGAGTGGAGACAGGACGTCCCAGCTGGACCTCAGAACCCCGAGCAAGGTGAACGTCACCCCCGCCCAGGTGTTAAGAGGCAGAGCTTTGTCTTGGCCGTACAGATTCAGCTCCTGCGTTTTGGAAAGTCCGCTCCTGCAGAGTACAGGTGTGACACCTGGAGGGGTCGGGGGTCACCCCCGGGTCAGAGGGGCCACGCCTGAGAGACCGCCAGGGTGATAACAGCAGGAAGGGCCGAGGCGCTTGTCGCTGGAGCCCTCAGCCCGGGAGGCTGTCGGCGAGGTCCATGGCCATCCTTCAGCACAGCCGGACCAGCGGCTCACGGCGCCCGCGGCGGGCAGGCTCAGAGGAGGTTAGTCTCTCGTGGCTGACTCAGCGGGCATGCGGACCCTGCGCTCGGGTCTTCTTCACGTCCAAGGTGCCCCTTTCTGCTCCCCCGGGTGTGTCAGTAGGAACCCGAGCTTTGTCTAAGCAACGCGGCCCCCAGACACCCTTTCATCCCCATGTCGGGGCTGTAGCGCTCGCCCCTCTTTTCCTATAAGGTGACCACATTTATATTTACAGCTGCTCCTTCTGAGCCAACTAAGTAGTAAACCAAGCCAGTCTCAGGAATAAAATCATCAGGAGAAGATTACATTTGGAAATGTCCCTGAAGACTTAGGGTTCCCTGACACGTGCGTCTGGCACCTCCCTGAGCTCTCCAGGGGCGGGACCTCTAACCCTGCGCTGGGAAAACCTACGCAAATTAGCCGAATAAAGCCGACGCCCGGAGCCGAATCCAAACTCCGGGCGAGAAGTGGACGGCCGTCCGAGTGGAGGTGGCGTTTGAGCCAGGGTCCTGACTCGGAGCAGGTGAAGTGTCTGGCGATGCCCGACTTCTCGCCACGTGGCAGCCTTGTTCGGGGGGACTCTAGCCTCAAGTCCGGCTGATTTCGGGTGGAAACCGGCTGCTCTGATGTTGGCAGATGAGGCCGCCGAGCATCTCAGCCCCCCACCTTCTTGGGGTGAGGACCCCTGTTCTGATTGTCTCCCTGAAACATGAGGAGGAGGGGGGCAGGGACTGGACCCTGGGGAGACGAGGTCGACAGCCGATTATCACACACACTCACAGCCCGCGAGGAGGACTCTGCCCACAGCATGGGGTCACTCGGAGTGGGACGAGGTGGGCTCACAGGATAATTCCAAGGCCAGATGGGGAGCGGGAGCCCTCTGCCCAGGGACAGCACCCCCGGGTCAGGGTGGCCAGGGTGGAGACCTGGTCCCAGGAGCAGAGAGGGGCCTGCAGGTGCGCCGTCCTTTTTGCTGTGAAATCTCCTCACTCTCCGCTCTTCCTGTCCCTGGGAAGCGGGAGCAGGTTCTGGAACGGCCTCGTCTGAGGGCCTTTTGTGCTCACAGGGGAATTCCCGCCCCTGGCCCCCTCTGAGGTCTGCAGGTGTGTGCCCAGACAGGACCTCAGCAGAGGCGGGCCGCGTTCCGGAAGGGGAGGGATGGGAGTGTCTACCTGGGAATTCGCACGGCACCCCTACCTGGTGCCTCTGTGCGGGGCCCTGGCAGAGTCTTCCTCTTATAAATGAAGCCAAGTGCTGCGGACACTTCCAGACGGGGCTGCGAGGGGGCAGGCGCTCTGCTGCTCCTGGCTGGGGATGCTGGTCCTGGGGGAGGGGGCGCGCCCAGCTTCAGTGACCACCCCGCCTCCCTTCCCTCTTGCTGTGGGCAGGCGGTCTGGTCAGCCCACGGTCTTGCCAACACCTGGAACTGTCCTTTTTTTAAATTTTTGCTGTTGAACTTGGTGCCCGACGGTCCTTCCCTGGGGTTTGATCTGCAAACCTCTGGGGTCGCATAGAGTCGGACACAACTGAAGCGACTTAGCAGCAGCAGCAGCAGCAGTGATTGAAGGTGTGAGCGTCTTTTCACAGGCTTACCGGCTGGTTGTGTATCTTCTTCTGCCAAGTTCCTGTGCATTTTGAAACCTTTATATTTCATGGAATTAAAAGGCAGCTTTGTTCATTTCCCGCGTCTGCCGAGCACAGCCCACAGGCTGGCAGCTTACAGAGCAGACCTTCCCAGACCTTCCCTCTGGAGGCTGGAAGCCCAGACCCAGGTGGGCAGGGTGGGCTCCTGCTGCAGGCGCAGCCGCTCCAGGCCATCCGCACACCGGCCCCCTGTGTTCTGTGTCCCCACCTCCTCTTCTTAGGTCGGACCAGGCCCACCCATGTGACCTCCCTTGACCACCGTCACCTCGCCTCAGGCCCTCCCCACCAAGGTCACACTCAGACTCTGGCTACGAGGACTCAGCATGTGAATCTGGGGGCACAGTTCAGCCCACAAACAAGGGGACCCCAAGTCCTGGCCAGGGGAGTCCAGGGTCGCAGACAGTCTCAGGCGTGCTGGCTCTCCTGAAGCTCAGCTCCCAGGGCTCAGGGTACAGGCAAGGGTGTCCCTCTCCCTGCCTGCCCGTGTAGATGGCACCCTTCCCATCACTCGCACCTTCAGGGGCAACAAGGAGCCTCCTGTGAAGGTGAGCCGCTCAGGACCACAGTGAAAGCGCCATCTGGGAAACCCGATTTGGGGAGGAATTGAGGGTTTTGGCTGCTGTAAACAGCTCATTTCTGCCCAGGCGATCGGATCAGCTCTCAGGATAATCTAATCAGGGAGGACATTTGTCAGCTGGCCGCTCTGATTCCTGCAGGCCTGGGGGTCCCCAAGGCCTGAGCGCAGGTCCCCTGCTTGGAGCGTTTGGACAGCAGTGGGGTGGGGGACAGGCACCCTGACCCCCGAGAGGTGATGGTGCACCCCCAGGTGGTGGGGCAGCACAGATCCACCCCCTGAGGCCTGCAGACCCCACCGCTGACTTGTGGCGAAGATCCGGCTTTGATTTTAAATAATCCAATTAAAAATTCCACCTCTGAAACATGGTAATTGTAATCTGTCTCATCTCTAAGTGTAATTATATTAAACTCCAATTTTCCCTCAAATATGCATTCTAATTCAATTTTCCTTTTTTCCCCCTTCTTAACTAAATCTATTATCATTCCCTCAGTTAAATTATGCTTATTTAATCTTTGATGAGACCTTTCGCCGGCAATCAGCTGTTTTAAATTAATGCCCCCAATCTTGAGGACAGTGGCACTCAGTTCAGGCAGACTCTGGGGAGGTGCAGGGGGTGGGTGACTCCTGGGTCCCCACCGAGGGGCTCTGCTGCGCCTCGGTGCCCCCAAACCCACGGAGAGGGCGGCGCCCAGGCCCCCACTGTCCCGCTGCCCCTGCAGGTGGCAGCCACTGCGGACTCAGCAGCGCCCTCACCTCCAGGGAACACGGTCGGCCTCAGCCTGACGGGATCTCACAGGCAGACCTTCCTCAGAGGAGCAAATAATTACTGCCAAACGCCCGTGCTGACCTCAGAGACGCTTACTGTATGAATTAAGCACAAATCCCACAGGTTTACAGCTTTGATGCAACCATTAAACCAAATTAACATACGAATTAAGTGCAAAAAGTCATCAACAAACACAGCAGTCCATTGCCACCCCTCGGTTTGGAGACACGCAACGGTTCAATGACGGGTCCTGCGGCTCAGGGCTGCTTCAGGTCCACCTGCCTGGGTAGACGCCCACCTCCCTGGTTCCCCCCACCTTCCCGGTTCCCCCCACCTTCCCGGTTCCCCCTCCTCCCTGGGTTCCCCCCTCCTCCCTGGGTTCCCCCCACACCTCCCTGGTTCCCCCCACCTTCCTGGTTGCCCCCTCCTCCCTGGGTTCCTCCCCACCTCCCTGATTCCCCCCCACCTTCCTGGTTCCCCGCTCCTCCCTGGATTCCTCCCCACCTCCCTGGGTTCCCCCCTCCTTCCTGGTTGCCCCCTCCTCCCTGGGTTCCCCCACACCTCCCTGGTTCCCCCCACCTTCCCGGCCCCCGCTCCTCCCTGGATTCCTCCCCACCTCCCTGGGTTCCCCCCTCCTCCCTGGGTTGCCCCCTCCTCCCTGGTTCCCCCCACCTTCCTGGTTGCCCCCACCTCCCTGGGTTCCTCCCCACCTCCCTGGTTCCCCCCACCTTCCTGGTTGCCCCCTCCTCCCTGGGTTCCTCCCCACCTCCCTGGGTTCCCCCCTCCTTCCTGGTTGCCCCCTCCTCCCTGGGTTCCTCCCCACCTCCCTGGTTCCCCCCACCTTCCCGGTTCCCCCTCCTCCTGGGTTCCTCCCCACCTTCCTGGTTCCCCACCTTCCCGGTTCCCCCTCCTCCTGGGTTTCCCCCACCTCCCTGGTTCCCCCACCTTCCCGGTTCCCCCTCCTCCCTGGTTCCCCACCTTCCCGGTTCCCCCACCTCCCTGGTTCCCCCCACCTCCCTGGTTCCTCTATGTGAGCCTTCCTGCTCCCACAGGCTGCACTGGGGGCCCCTGGCCCCATCTCCTGCAGTCACCTGTTGGTCCCAGGTAACCACAGCACAGATGAGAGAAGCGTTCATACCCTGGGCCTTCAGGGAGGGAGAATAATTTCACACTGGAGCGGGGAGGGCCTTTTGAGCACCTCAGGCCCTGCTCCTCTGCGAGACAGGCTGATGGGAGGCAGGTCGCAGGTGGGCTTGTGCCCCTCGCCCCACGGCCCCCACAGGACTGGGCGCCCTGCTCGTCACCGCACACGCACACGGTGGGGACACGGCAAAGCCAGCGGCCCCTCGACCCTGGGCTTGCGCCCGCTCCGTTGCCCGGCTGTGGTTTCCTTGGTCAGAAGCAGTGCTGTTGGGAGATGGTGTGGGGGGTGAGGCCTCCCTGAGTCCAGGAATGGGGGCTCCCAATAAACCCCCAGCTTCAGCTCCCTGCTCATCTGCACAGAGCGTGGGGCCCAGGGCTCCTTCTGCCCGATACCCCGGCCTCGAGTGACCCAGGCCTCGGTCATGGAGGTGCAGCAAGTCTGGGGGTGGCTGCCCCAAACACAGAGGGTGTTAGACCTGAACGCTCTCGGGGAGACCTCCTGCTTGGGGAGCAGCAGGGCCAGGCCCCACTGGAGAAGGAAAGGAGCCAGCCGTGCTGAGAACTGACTCCATCCACAGGCAGTGAAGATGCAGCGGACGTGTCTGAGCCCGAGCAGTGCTCTTTTGCTGCCTCGGTGCTGGGTCTGGAACTCGAGGCGTGGAAAGTGCAAACCTTGTTATCAAGTTTTAACGTCCACATCATGGCGAAGCGCGCACATGGGTATTATTTTTAATTGCACAAACGTACCCACTGGCATGTAATTTTTTCAAATAATTAAAAACGCTTTGTAAACTGTGACATTTCACTGCCGCACTGAGAAAGCTGACTATTTAACTCTTGAGTCTCATTGTCCTGTGCTTCACAGCCAAGAGATGGCCAGACGTTTTTCAAATGAGTGAAGATGTTCCATAAAGTCACTCATCATGTAAGACTGCCTGTCAGGAAGCTACTGTCACAATAGCATCACTCACATGGAAGAAGCTGGGATGAGACTCCCACGGCCTGATGCCACCCGTCTCAGATGTGCACACACTGGCTTTCCTCCGGGGCGGGGCGGCTCCCTTCCCAGGAGCAGAGGGCCCTGGGTCTGCAGGCAGGAAGGCCCTGGATACTTCCCGCTTACCCTTCTGCAGCAGCAGGAGAGACTGAGTAGTTGGTGGGGCCCTGGGAGAGCGGAACATGCGGGGCTCTTGTCCAAAAGCGAGGAAGCATCTGGGGTGCGCCAGTATGCAGCCCACGAGAGCGCGGGCCCCTGAGCCGGGCTGTGAGCCTGTGCGCTGCGGCTCAGTCCTCCTCGACGCTGGCCTGCGGGACCGTGTCGCCGTCACAGCTGCGAGGCTTCACCCCCACGAGCGCCTAAGTGGCCAGTGCAGTTTGTTGCACAGAATTCCTGTGAAGTCCGTCCTTTGTGTGCATGCGTGTACGTATGTCTGTGTGTGTGCACACATGTGGGTGCGTGTGTGTGCCTGTGTTTGCATGTCAGTGTGTGCACAAGTGTGCAGGCACACACGTCTGAGTGTGCCCACACATGTGGGCTCACATGAGTGTGTGCTGAGTGTGGGCACGCTCTGAGTGTGCCGACACATGCAGGCTCACATGAGTATGAATCGAGTGTGGGTACACTCTGAGTGTGCCCACACATGTGGGCTCACGTGAGTGTGTGCGTTGAGTGTGTGCATCCTCTGAGTGTGACCACACAGGCAGGCTCACATGAGTGTGAGCTGAGTGTGTGCACGCCTGTTGAAGGAGCCACGTCACCCGCACCCCAAGGTCACCTTGCATTGAGGATGTTCCCTTCCAGACAGTGTCCCAGGACCCTGCTGGTCCCACCGGGACCCCAACCACCCTGATGCAGCCAGCTTTCAGGGGAGCCCCCCTCTCTCACTGGGCTTCTTGGCCCCCACTGATTCTTGGGGGCCCCTGGTCCCAGGACTTCACTCTTCACATGGCTTGTTTCTCAAGAAGGTCAGTGCCTCATTTGAAAAGCAGACCTTCGTGACTACTCCTCACCTGTCTACCTCCTGCAGACCCTGCCAGGACGGAGTTCCCTCTCCAATTTCAGGGTCCAGGGAGGGGGCGGTGGATTCCACAGCCATCCCTGCCTGCTGGGAGGGGAGGGGGCACCTCACCTGGATGAGGGGGGTCCTGTGCATCCCCGCTGGCCACACCCCGACAGATGCTGCTGGAGCCCCACGTGCGCCCCCAGGTCGTCAGGAAGGTCAGGGCCGGGAGGGGAAGCAGGGACCGGGCCTGATGCTGACGCAGCCTGGGGACAAGGGCCCGCCTTGGCACGGCTGAGCCTCAGTTTCCAGCCCGGGTGAGGGGCAGGGCTCGCGGTCACCACGCACGGAGGCCCTCCGCCAAGGCTGTGGGTGCGTGGGTTTCATTTTCACGACCCCGAGTCATGAGGGGGTGCAGGGGCGCTCCCTGCCTCCCATCAGCGTCCCAGGACTCCAGACAGTTGCCAGGCGCGTCTGTCTGCCTCCAACAATCCCTTTCAAAACAATTACCATCATGTGAAAGGGAGTGAAATATGCCACCTAATTTATTAAACTTCCACCCAAACTTAGACATCAAATGTTTTATTAATATTTTCTATCATCCTTACAAGTTAAACCAGCCATGAAAATTACCTTCAACAGAAAAAAAAATGTTGAAAATGTATTCATTTATAGGAGACGCCGAGCTGCCCTTCTTGGGTAATTTAATCAGAAATAGCTGAGGTCTGCTCCAATACTCTCTGATACAAATATTGAAATATCTAATTAATGTCAATCAGGCCTGGAGGAGTGCTTCATACGCGTGGCAGCAAGAAAGCCAGAGCTACCACCAGGACAGAGTGAGGCCGAGGCCTCGCCCAAGTCCCAGTGGGGAGCCCGCCACGAGGGCCTCCCAGTGCCATGCAAGCTGAGGGCTCGGGGTCCCCTCAGTGCAGGGGGGCACTGAGGATGCAGCCTGGACCCCTGCCTTCGAGCCCCATCAATCCCTGCCTCCCGTTGCTCTCTCCCCCGCCACTCTCTCTCCCCCCTCACTCTCTCCCCCTCCCCCTCACTCTCTCCGCCTCCCTTTCACTCTTTCCCCTTCCCCCTCCCCCCCTCCCCCTCACTCTCTCCCCCTCCCCCTCACTCTCTCCCCCTGCCCCTCACTCTCCCCCTCACCCTCACCCTCTCCCCCTGCCCCTCACTCTCCTCCTCCCCCTTACTCTCTCCCCCTGCCCCTCACTCTCCCCCTCCCCCTCACTGTCTGAGCATTGGCAGGGCAGCCCCTCCAGGCCTCTGCTCTTCATCCCCGTAATGGAGCTATGCCTGCATCTCCATCAGGGTCTATAAAGCTCCGAGGACTCCAATGGGCAGCGGCTGTCCCCCACAGCCCCGTGCTGAGCTCAGGGTGCGGGAGCCTTGGGGGCCTCTGTGCTCCTGAGCTGCACCCCTAGGACGAGGTTCACCATGAGGGGCTCCAGGCTCATTAGACCTATCAGGATCATCATGGTGGGCCTGGCGGGCAAGGGCTTGTGGGTGACTGGGGGGTAACTGTTACACCCAAGATCTCAGGGCCGAGGAGGCCAGAGCCGCCTCACCTCCAGGCCCCGGGAACTTCTCCAGGGGACGTGGACCAGCAGGTGGAGGCGACCGTGGCCTCCGGGCAGAACTGTAAGGGAATGGATCCTGCTCCCGTGTCCCATGCGTCGCACACCTGTGAGGGCACAGGCGCCCTTGTCAGGGCGGACGTCCAGCCGGGGGGTGCCATCCTGGACGGGGCCCTGGAGGGCCTGGAGGCCTCAGCCAGGTGGGGGGCGATGCCCGGAGGCTGCGGTGGGCTGTGCCCAGGCCCGCCCTGCAGGCCTGGGTCCAAATGGGTGTCCGGGCCCCCTGCTCCCGGGGCGGGGCAAGACGAGTGTGACGATGATGACACCGAGGCCACCAGGCAGAGGGACTCGGCTGGAGCCAGAGGCCGGGTGGCCGCAGCCTGTCCTGCACACACTGTTGCACCTCCTTTCCAGGGTCCGAGGGCTCGTCTCACCTTCCTGCCCTCCCCACCCACCCCCACCTCTGAACGAATTCCTGCCTCTTGCAAGACGACAGAAGTTGCACCGTGAAGACGTTGGTTCATCCGTAAACATGGTGATTTCAGGTCAGCATACAGCCTTGTGACCATCAGAGATGCAGCCGGCTCACACCCCAGACCTGGGGCCGCGGTTATGGCAGGAGGGCCCACTGGCTCCGGGCAGGTGCGTCTCCAGGGCCCCGCCACCTGTCGGGCACAGATGCGCTGGGGCTGAGTCTCCCTGTCTGCCCTGCAGCCACTGGCCTCCCGCCTGGCCCTCCTGACTGGTACGTAACTTGCGAATGTGCGTCGGGGGCTGGAGCCTGCCGACAGCCGTCCAGCTCCCCCACGAGCCCGTCCAGACTGGAGCCCCCGGCAGCTGCCATCCATCACGCTTGGCCCGGGCCCCGCTCTCCGGTGACGGCCGTCCTGGCGCGGCGACCAGCGGGGCTGGAGCCCCAGCGAGGGCAGTGATGGATGAGCGTGCCCAGCCGGACTGCGCGCTGTAATGGTGATGAATACGGCTTGGACCTTTCTGGCAATAATGGTTGTTTATCCATTTTCAGACCCAGGAACAGCAATCAAGTTCCTTCAGCTGGCTATTAATTACCGCACCGGCCCTGCGGTGGGCGGGTGCGGGCTTTCTTTCCAGGGGTCCCGTCTGTCGCGGGAAGGCAGTGGGGCAGGCCCGCTCTGCGTCTCTCCTGTGAAGAGAGCTCTTCCAACAAGCTCTCCTGCAGCAGATGGGCTGGCGCGTGGGCTCCGAGCTGGACCACACAGGCCCCTCTGGAGGAGACCAGCTGAGTCCTCCTGATGCTTCCTGCGTCAGGGGGCCTCAGCCCCTGGTTTTGAGAGGCAATGGCAAAGAGCCTTGAAACCACAGCACCCCCTTTCCGCTTTGGTAACTGTGAGATCGTTTTCTATGTCTGTGGGTCTGTTTCTGTTTCATGTATATAAGTTCATTTGTATCTTTTTTTTTTTTTTTTAGTAAATTAGGAGTTTGGGGTTAACATACACATACTACCATATATATTAAATGGGCTTCCTTGGTGGTTCAGGCGGTAAAGAATCTCCCTGTAATACAGGAGATGCGGGCTTGATCCCTGCATGGGGAAGATTCCCTGGAAAAGAGCATGGCTACCCGCTCCAGCGTTCTTGCCTGGAGGATCCCATGGACAGAGGAGCCTGGCGGGCTGCAGTCCACGGGGCCACAGAGAGTCAGAGACAATGGCGTGACTTTCACACACACACACACATAAAACAGGTCCTACTGAATAACACAGGGAGCTCAGCTCCATATTTTGTGATAATCTATAAGGGAAATGAATCTGAAAAGAATATCCGTCTCTCTGTCTATAAAACTGAATCATTTTGCTGTATACCTGAAACTAACACGACTTTCCAAATCAACTGTATTTTGATTTAAAAACCACAGCGCAGCAAGACTGGATGGGATCTTGGTGGTCTGGAATGTGGGGTGTGGGATCCGAGGTCCTATGTGGGGCTGTTGGGGGACCCTCCCCGTCTCCCCGGACCTGAACTTCCCGGCCACTGTCCAGGCTCCGTGTGGGATTCTGCTTAGGGCCGCGTTTACCAAAAGCCTGTTTTCAGCTCCTGCAGCTTCTGGAGAGACAAGCAGAGCCTAGTGAAGAGGGTGTCCACACAAGGGGTCTGTACTAACCCCCCTGAATTACTAGTCTCCTTAAAACCTCTGTTTACAGGTGGGGCTAAGTTCCATGGGCTCCATCGCCCCCTCCCTGTCCGGACACCACTCCTGACGGGACCCCTGTTTGCCACCTGGGCAGCACGGATGTGGCCAAGGTTTGTGGCCAGCACGGGGTGGTTTGGGGAACATTTAGGGCTTCCCTGGCTCCCTGTCACTAAGTAACGGGCCTGAGGTCTCCAAGCTCTGTGTGGCAGGACTCAGGGGTCCCACGGGAGGACGGATTTAAAAGGTAAAGCAGGCGGAGACGATCAGCATGCCGGGGAGCGCTGGTCCCTGCAGCATTCCTCATACAGTCTTTGTTTGGGGGCCGTGTCTGGGTCATATCAGGAGGGGCACTAAAAGCCCTTGTGGTTGTAAATGGTTCTCCTTCTTCAAAAGATGTATTTCCTTCTTAGAGCATCACCTTCGAGGAGGAGAGGAGGAATAAGGACCATCTACTTATCTCCAAGCCACAGTCCAGGAGCACGTGATGTATGGAAACCTGGGTTTACAAAGGAGATGCATTTAGGGACATTATTTATCTGCAAAGGAGCAGGAAAATCTATAAAATCTATGCTTGAAAGAGGACACGCAGAGGCTTTCTTCAAGTGGCAGCTGTCACATGCATGCAAGTATTTACTGACAGTTCACAGATGCCTGGGAGAAGCCTCGAGGGAGGGGCAGGCGGGTTTGTGTGGATCCATTGGGGAAGTGTCGATCCATCAGCAGGAGAGTGGAAACTGCATAGAAATTCTCAACCACGCGTGGGGCACATACAGGAAGTCAAACCTGACGGGACCTCACGGGGCTCAAACCTGACGGGACCTCACGGGGCTCAGAGAGCTGCGTGGGGGCCGGGGTGGCTCCTCAGGGAAGGGCCTGGGGTGCGGGAGGCCCCGCGGTCACCCAGGGTCCCGGAGGGCGGAATCAGACACATGGACCTGTCGCCCACCTGCCCCAGCCTGCGGTTTCCAGGGAGCATGCCGCCCTGCAGAGTGGCAGCCCCGGGGGCTGTGTGCCCCCTCGTGGAGCAGGTGTGGCCACCCTCTGAGCGGCCTTGGACTGTGGAACGAAGGCTTGAGGCCCAGGAGGACCGGTGGGGCTGCTCTACGACATCTCCAGCCGGTGAGGGAGGGGGCCTGGGGCCAGCAGCACAGGCTGGCGGTTACCCACGGCTGGGCCGGTGTGTCCACGAGGCGCCTTCAGTCCATGTTTATCAAGCAAACCGCCAGGTAAGGCGGCTCGTGCCGAGCACTGGGGCAGAGCAGGGGCAGAGTGAGGGGGTCTGTCCATCAGGCGTCCATCCTGGCCCGGCGGGGGCAGAGGACCCAGACACCCGCTCAGTGACCCCCGGTGACACCCGCAGGGCCCCGGGCTCGCCCAGGAGGAGTTCTGTCTGCGTGGGGTCAGGGCGGCCTCGCTCCAGTAGCAGAGCAGACCACAGGGGTGTGGCGACCCCACAGGGGAGGCCTGGCACAGGACAGCCGTGGGGGGCTGCGCTGGGGGGCTCTCAGCAGGAGGGGTGCCTGTGGTCTGAGGCCTTTAGGGGTCTCTGAGGCTGCTGTGGTGAGGACTGGCCCCAGCAGGTGGGGTCGGGGGGTGCCAGAGGAAGGCTCCCTTCGCAGAGAGACTGGAGGGGTCTGTGGGCGGAGCTGGAAGAATCCAGGGCAGCCAGGGCTGGAGGGCTTGGAGATGGGCCTTGAGGTGGGAGGTGGGTGTGACCGGCCTTGGATCCAGGGGAACGAGCAGCTCTGTCCTGCCTTCCTGGAAATGTGGGGCGGAGAGAAAGACCGAGAGGTCCAGTCTGGACAGCCCCTGGTCTGCCAAGTGGCGGGCAGATGGGGCCAGGATGTTGCCAGCCACAGACATTCGGTTCCTTGCTCTAGAGGACCTCGCACTGCGGAGGGAAGCGTCTCCAGGTTACGGAAGCCCAAGCCATGGGAACAGTTCACGGAGGACCAAGCGAGGGAGACGCCCAGGCTGCAGGCTCCCCACGCGGACGCCAGGCTCCCCACGCAGACGTCCCAGAGCCTCTGCTTGGATAGGAAGATCCTTGTCCCTGGAGAGAATGTGCCCCCACCCCCAGCCCCCAGAGCCGTCTGTGTGTCCCTCTAGAGGAAGCAACTCCATCGAGCCCTGCAGGGAAGCCCGTGGCTCCTGAATGGGGTGCCAGGGATGTGGGCAGGCCTGGAGTAACTCCACTGAGCAAGGATGCTTGTGGGGGGCAGTGGGCGGGAGGGGACCCAGGACCTGGACGCGAGGACCCATCGGGCGTGCCTGGCGGGGCGGGGCTGGGGCTGTGCTCCCTGACCCCCACATTACAGAGACCCTGCTTTTCAGAGAACCGTAGTTATTGTTGTTACATATTTTATTTTTATCAAAATAATGCATATAATTATCTTAAACCTTTCAATAGGCCAGTGCATCCCAGACCCACCCCTCAGAGTAACCTCCCCCACACTCAGCCAAAGGACCCCATTCATCCTGCCGACATCCTGCGATCACTTCCATCTGTTTAGGGAACAGGTCTGGGCTGATTTCTCATTTACCAGCGCTGACGTGGAATATTGACTTTCTGCTACAAAGTAACTCTGCTCACTTACGTCCTCTCTGTAAGATTAGGTTGCAAGTCTAAACCCCATAGCCATCTGCTTTGTGGACGATGCACCCTTACTTCCTGGGTCATGGACGCAGATGGACAACCTAACAGCCGTCCTCCACCCCCTCGATGCCGCTTCCTGGGGGCCCCGGCTGGCTGTCAGCCTCGCGCTCCTGTGTTCTGTGTTATTAAGCTTTCAGGGGGGCTGAGTCAGAACTCAGGTGTTGTGCCAGCATCATGGACGAACCAGCAGATTTCCAGACCTGGAGCCAAGGCACAAGTTAGACTCACATTGCCTTCCTCACAAGGCTATTTTGGGTTTTCTCAGCCAGTCTTTCTCTTTTCCTGCTGTTCTTTCCTTTTATAACACCGGTAAGTGCCTTGAACATCTCAAGTGCTCCTTGCTTCCTCTTGGCCAACAGACCCTGTTCATCCTGCAGATGCCGGTCTCCCGGGACCCTCCTCCACTAGGACCCTCGTGATCCCTCAGGGGACCCCTGCACGTCCGTGGACTTAGGACTCTCCCTCGAGGATGGTCAGCAGGCGTCCGCCCTGCCCCACGCACTCAGCACGCAGAAGTTCAGGGGGCAGGGCGTGCACCTCAGGTTTGGCTCTGGGTGTAGAGATGTGGGGGAGGGCCGAGGAGCGGACGGGAAAGGAGATGAGGGAGGAAGCCCCAAACAGACGGGTGGGAACCTCACGGGCAGGGGCTTCTGAGCCCGGACTTGCCCCTGTGGCCCCTGAGGGACCCTGAGGGACCCTGAGGGCAGGAGGCCAGGCCTCTGCTTCCGCCGCCCGGGACTCAGCCGAGCAGGTGGAGCCAGGACGAGCCCGAGGGGGCCTTGCCTGTCCCTGCCCCTGCTGGTGCCTCTGGCACCTCAGCCCTCTCCACACAGCCTCCCCTGGAGCCTCCAGGGTCACCTTGGGGACCCCCGGTCCTCGAGCACTGCTCTTTGGGCCTTTCCCTGCCCCACCTCTGCTGGGCGTCTGGTGCCCACAGCCCTGGGCTTACCGCAGAGGCCCTTCTTGTCACTGCGGTCACTCGCCTTGCCCGCAGTCTGGGGAACTGGACAAAGAAATTCATAAAACTTTTAAGCAAATTCTGAGCAGCTCCCCTCCTTCACTGCCCTGACCCCTCAGGAGGCCACGTCCCCATGGCGGTCTGCCCAAGGACACTCAGCCCCTCAGCAGGATTCTCTGTGTGTACACAAAGGCGTGTATACATGCACACCACGCGCACAGCACAGACACGTGCGCACACACACACGCACCCACGGGGTGCCCGCCAGGCCTCCTCCGGTCATCTGATGCTCAGCTGTGCGGTGGGCTGTCTCTCCTGGGAGGTGTCTACGGGGCCTGTCAGGGCAAACGTTTTTCTCTCTCTGTGTGTCTTATTTAAACAAGAGCCCAGCAACCCCTGGAAGGGATGTATCCGAGTTTAAGCTCGTTGGGCCGCGTCTTCGCGGAGGGCTGCTGTCGGTTCCCATCAGCTCTCGCGCGCGGCCCGCAGGTGTCCGGCTGAGTCCGCAGCTGCACCTCCCGCCTCCTAATTTGGTTCTGAGAGGAATTAGGCCTCGTGTTGTCACTTGCTACATCAACACTGACGGTTTCCAAGATGACTTTGCCAATTGCTGCTTACGCCGAATGCTGCTCGCTGCTCGCTTCCCCTGGAAGCTCCCCGACTTAATTACCCGGAGTCGGAAAGCCCCGTGGATGTGCGGGCACTCACAACACACTGCTTCACTCAGGGCGGCCGTGGAGCCCCGTGTCTGCGGCCGTGGAGCCCCGTGTCTGCGGCCATGGAGCCCCGTCTTTTCCACAGACACCTCTGCACGTGGCTGGCCTTCCTCTCATTGATTTCCAGGAGGCTTTCAAAAAAATTTGTCCTGAAAATTAACCTGGCTTCTGTTTTATATCTCAGATATTTTTCCCTGCAGGTAGCTGTCTTTTGCACTTCATTTATGGACACTCCGTTACCTAGCCGGCATCCTTCTTGTGAATTCTGGGTTTCAGGTTTGTTTTGGTTCAGAAATCTTAGCTTGTTCCACGATCACAGCGTCTCTCAGCATCTCCCGACCTTCGTGTGCAATGATTTGTTCCCCTCTGAGGGAGCATCACCGGCCTGAATCGGTGTTGGGGTGTCATCTCCTGACAGCTTCACGTAGGGAGAGGGCAGGTCCCCTCATCTCTGGATGTGGGGGCTGCAGCTCAGAGAATGTTTTCCCTTTTTTCCCACCAATGGCTTCAATTGAACAACCGGAAACAGCCGATATGGACTCGTGATGGCAGAGGACTCCGTGCCTGAGCTCTGTAGCCTGAGACGGGGTGGAGGGGTCACGCCGCCCCCATGGCCCTTTCTGCACAGACGTGCCCGTGGGCCCCAGCTCAGGGGGAGAGAGGCCGGCCTACCACCTGACCCACCACCTGACCCACCACCTGACCCGCCCAGAAGCCCCCTCTGTGTGGCTGCGAGGGCGTCACCTGTGGGCTGCGGGGGAATCGTCTGCTGTGTTTGCAGCTTCTCAGCCCAGCGTGCCCAGTTCTCCTGACTCTTCACGTCCACCTGAGCGCTGGCCTGGTGGTCAGCCATGGCCTTGGACCCCCCACATCATCTCAGAGGCCCTTTATGCCTCGTGGCCTCGCGGGCCCTGGAGCCAGGACAGGTGTCTGATGTGGGGTAGGGCAGGGAGGTCTGGCTGGTGTCTCGGGGGAGAAAGATCCTCCCTGCAGTGCCCCCGCTCTGGACACGTTTGCTGCCCGCCCATGTCAACCCGCAGCGACGGCTCTGCAACCACATGGGTCGCGACACGGGACCCCATCCGTAGTGTCCAGCCCGGTGATGGTGGGGTTTGCTTTCCCCGCTTACAGCACGTCTCTTCCGTCTTCCATGTCAGACGCACAAATGGGCTGTTCTCTGGACCGTCGAGGGGTCCTTAGTACAAACTCTGACTGATACGACGTGAGGGGCATGTGGTCCTTCTCAAAGAGGGGCTGGCGTCCCAGCCAGCCGGCCCCCGGCCCCGAGCGCCCCTGCGGATGCACACAGGTGACAGGAGGATGGGCCCGCCTGCCTTTGCCCTGCAGGGATGGGCGGCTGAGCCCTGTCCCAGGCCGAGTGAGGACCCGGGTAGGTGGAGCCGCATCCTGCGCTTGCGGTCACGAGGCATCTCTGATCACTGCTGCCCACCCCGCTGCTCTGGGGTTTCCCGCTGACAGCTCAGGGTCCCCTCTGATACCCAGGGGAGGCTCACACTTCCCGCCTGCTGGGGCCTCCCCGACCCGACCTCCTGCCCCAGCGCTGCACGGAGAGCCCTCTGCACACGTGTGTGTACATTCGAGTCTGCAAGACCCACGGCTCGGGAGACAGCGGGCACCGAGACGATGGCTCAGTGCCCATGGCTCCAGGGAAGGGGCCGCCTTGCCCTGGGGCCACGGACACGCACAAGTCACCCCAGGCCAAGAGGGAGGTAGCTGCGGGGACGTGTCCATCGAAGCGGCTGGTGGGGGCAGGGAGGGGTGGGCTGTGGTCTCATGGGAGGGGGGTTGGCTATTTCCAGGGCCTGAGTGCTCTGAGAGGGGCCGTCCTCCCTGGTCAGCAAGGCCCGGATCACAGCCTCAGATGCAGAAACGGGCCGTGAGGCTAGCAGGGCGGCGCGGTGGGCCCTCCGCTGCTCCTCTGTCCTGCTTTGCACCCACGGGAGCCTCTGCCCGCGCACGTCCAGGGCGCAGCTCTGTCTGTCCCTGCGACCCTCCTGCTGCTGCCGGACGGGGCTCAGGAAGCCCACACTGGCAGCCGGGCCCGTCCTCCCGTCTCTGTCACCCACGTCCCTCTGCAGAAGCCCGTCCGCTCCGGGACACAGACCGCAGATGGAGCCGGAGCCCTGCGGGCGCCCGGGGCCCAGACCATGGCCGAGCGGAGCCCCTGAGCCTCTGCCCCGACCTGCACGCTGGGGAGCCACGGCCCTCCACGGGGTCAAACCCGAACGATTTTCATCAGCTCCAGCAGACTGCCTCTCATCTGGACTAATTAGCAAGGCTTCCCGTTTATGGAAGAAAAGCTGCCTTTCCCGCCTGGCTGCGTTTCCTTGCCGTCAGTTACGTCCTGCGCGTCAGTTCCAGGCCCGGGCGCGCTGACTTGGAGGCGGGTGACAGCGACCACCTCCCCCCAGACTACACTCTGCGGCCCCTGAGGAAACACTTGTCCCCTGCAGGGAGGAAGGGCAGGGAGAAAGCCCCAGGGACGCGTCTGGCCCGCCGCAGATTCCTCAGGAAGACTTGGGGCCAAGGCCGGGCACCCGGCCACCAGGGCCTCTTGGGACACACGTTCTGCCTGAGGGGGAGCAGCCAGGGGCTGGGGTCCTGGGCACGAGGGTCTAACGTCCTCAAAGCCTCAAAGAAACGTCCTCAAAGAAAACACTCAAAGGTGTTTTCTGCGAACGAGCCTAGGATACAAGACAACGCAGGAGACACAGGGCCTTTGAATGACCCCGAGGTCCCACTGTCCAGCCCCTTCCATGCAGACCGGCCTCCTCCTTGGGGCAGGGCTCAGACAGGGAGGAGCTGGGCCCCCAGCACCTTGGACCCCAGGGAGCTCCTGCCTCTGCCGTGGGTCCTGGCTCCCCAGGGACCCCCCAGCCAGTCGTGGAGAGGCTGCGGGTCAGCCTGGGGACCACTCCCCAGCCTCGGGCGACCTGGGGGAGGGGCTGCTCATTTGAGGAACCTTCTCAGAGGAGTGTTGATTGAGTTAAAATTGGATTTCTGCTCAGATTGATTATCTAATGTGATAGAAAAATATACAGTCTGGGAGCAAATTTAGATTTCAGTGAAAAATTAAACTGTTATAGCAAGCTGCCCACTGAAGCGTTAAGCGCATTCTCGCTGTAATTATATCTGCAGACAGCCGGCGAGGGCTGTCACTGCCGCCGCCGGGCCTTGAGGACCACGTGCCTGCACACTCCACCTCCGAGGCGTCCGGAAGAGGCCCTAATTGATTTCCTGGGGTCTCTGCATTGGCAGGAGGCAGCGTCCCCCACTCCCGGATGCTGGACCATGGAGAATGAAGCCACTCAGGCATCACGGGGGCACCCAGAGAAGAGCTGAGGTGGCAGAGATTCGGCAGCCACGGGTGTCCGGGGGAACTGCCCGGCATCATTAGTGACCTCCAAGGCTGGGATTGGAGCCCTGCCTGGGCACACCCCCGGCGCCCACACGAAGGCTTGTGAAGGTGAACTCATGGTCTGCAGCCCCGCCCCGCCTCGACGTGTCCCTTCAGCCACCCACGGGGCAGTCGTGGGGGTTCTCAGGTCCTGGGCTGTAGGCTCTCACAGCAGAGAAAAGCTAGCATCACTGGACTCTGGGGGGGTTTTCCCCTCCCCCGGTCAGCCCCCTCTGTCTTGGCCGGGTTGGCTCCCTGCCCCCACCCTGGCCTCCCTCCTGACCCTCCCAGGGGCATCGCGCCCACTTCATAGATGGCGTTGTGTCCAACATGGCCTTGACAAATGAACACACAGACACAGGAACGCACAGGACAGTCCAGCGCGGCTCACAGCGATCGGGAACCCTGTGCAGAGAACCTCGCGGTGGAGCGGCCGGCACAGCTGACCTCGGGCCCCGCTTTGGTCTGCACATGGACCGAGGGCCTCCAGGACGCTCCCTCCGCAGCTGGGATGCAGGGCCTGGCGGCTCCCACGAGGCCTCTTCCTAACCTGTGCAGGGCTCTGCTGCTTGTCACCCTCCAGATGGTCGGATGGTAAAGAACCAGGGGTGCTCGTGTCGGGGGACGCAGCGCTCATGTCTCCAGGCACCTGCCACGCTCACGCTCACGCCGTCTGGGGGCAGAGCCATCCCCGCCGAGGACGCCGCCCCCCTCGCAGGTGCCTGCGGGTGTCCCCTGGTTCAGTGTCGCCGGAGCTCCGGGCCTGGGGACGGAGGTGTGACGGGGGCTGTGCTGACCCTCCTTGAATGTCAGACATGGTTCACCAGGCTCAGGGGCCCGTCCTCCTCGCCTTTGGTTACTCCTCTGCTGGTGTCTGCTGACAAATGCTCTGCCAGGGGTCACAGGGGTTTGGAGTCTCTGAGCGGCTCTCAGAGTTGGGGCCGCAGTCTGAAGACTTTCCCAAGAGAACTGAGCTTGTAAGAACCCGGGGTCACAGGGAAGCCGCCCGGAGGAGTGAAATGTGAGGGCAGCAAAGGCCCCTGGCTCTCAGCTCAGGGCTGGAGAAGGACGTGGGGGGACCAGCACACTGTGGGCCCAGCCTCCCCTGGCCCAGGGAGCGCGGGGCTGGACGCAGGCGATGGCCACGCCTGCTGTTGCCCACGACCACAGCCTGGATCCACCGTCTTATCCAGAGGAGGGTCAGTCACGGCGTTAGTCAGGGTTCTCCAGAGAAACGGAACCAATGGGAGATTGATAATAGATAATAGATAGATGATGACAGACAGATAGACAACAGGTTGATGATAGATAGATATAGATACATCATAGATTAGGTAATTGGTAGATAACAGATAGATGATAGATATACGATACATAACAGACAGATAGGTGTCGGTAGGTAAATAATGAATAGCTGACAGATAGATGATAGATGTGGAGACGGAGACACAGATGCATCAGGAGATTAAGCAACGGTAACGCTCACGCAGAGGAGCCGGAGGTCAGAGCGCCAACATCTGCGGGATCACAGAAAAAGGAAGAGAGTTCCAGAAAAACATCTATTTCTGCTTTATTGACTATGCCAAAGCCTTTGACTGTGTGGATCACAATAAACTGTGGAAAATTCTTCAAGAGGTGGGAATACCAGACCACCTGACCTGCCTCTTGAGAAACCTATATGCAGGTCAGGAAGCAACAGTTAGAACTGGACATGGAATAACAGACTGCTTCCAAATAGGAAAAGGAGTCATCAAGGCTGTATATTGTCACCCTGCTTATTTAACTGATATGCAGAGTACATCATGAGAAACGCTGGACTGGAAGAAGCACAAGCTGGAATCAAGATTGCCGGGAGAAATATCAATAACCTCAGATATGCAGATGACACCACCCTTATGGCAGAAAGTGAAGAGGAACTCAAAAGCCTCTTGATGAAAGTGAAAGTGGAGAGTGAAAAATTGGCTTAAAGCTCAACATTCAGAAAACGAAGATCATGGCATCCAGTCCCATCACTTCATGGGAAATAGATGGGGAAACAGTGGAAACAGTGTCAGACTTTATTAATTTTGGGGGCTCCAAAATCACTGCAGATGGTGACTGCAGCCATGAAATTAAAAGACGCTTACTCCTTGGAAGGAAAGTTATGACCAACTTAGATAGCATATTCAAAAGCAGAGACATTACTTTGCCAACAAACGTTCGTCTAGTCAAGGCTATGGTTTTTCCAGTGGTCATGTATGGATGTGAGAGTTGGACTGTGAAGAGAGCTGAGCGCCGAAGAATTGATGCTTTTGAACTGTGGTGTTGGAGAAGACTCTTGAGAGTCCCTTGAACTGCAAGGAGATCCAACCAGTCCATTCTGAAGGAGATCAGCCCTGGGATTTCTTTGGAAGGAATGATGCTGAAGCTGAAACTCCAGTACTTTGGCCACCTCATGCGAAGAGTTGACTCATTGGAAAAGTCTCTGATGCTGGGAGGGATTGGGGGCAGGAGGAGAAGGGGATGACAGAGGATGAGATGGCTGGATGGCATCACCGACTCGATGGACATGAGTTTGAGTAAACTCCAGGAGTTGGTGATGGACAGGGAGGCCTGGTGTGCTGTGATTCATGGGGTCGCAAAGAGTTGGATATGACTGAGCAACTGAACTGACTGAACTGAACACTCACTCAATACCAGACCACCTCACCTGCCTCCTGAGAAATCTGTATGCAGGTCAAGAAGCAACAGTTAGAACCAGACATGGATCAAGGGACTGATCCCAAATTGGGAAAGGAGTCCGTCAAGGCTGTATATTGTCACCCTGCTTATTTAACTTATATGCAGATCATGTGAGATGCCTGGCTGGCTGAAGCACAAGCTAGAAACAAGACTGCAGGGAGAAATATCAGTAACCTCAGATATGCAGATGACACCACCCTTATGGCAGAAAGTGAAGGGGAACTAAAGAACCTCTTGATGAAGGTGAAAGAGGAGAGTGAAAAAGCTGGCTTAAAACTCAACATTAAAAAAAAAATGAAGATCATGGCATCTGGTCACATTACTTTATGGCAAATAGCTGGGGAAACAATGGAAACAGAGACTTTTTTTGGCTCCAAAATCACTGCAGATGGTGACTGCAGCCATGAAATTAAAAGACGCTTTTGCTTGGAAGAAAAGCTATGACCAACCTAGACAGCATATTAAAAAGCAGAGACATTACTTTGCCAACAAAGGTCCATCTAGTAAAAGCTATGGTTTTTCCAGTCATCATATATGGATGTGAGAGTTGGATTATAAAGAAAGCTGAGTGGTAAAGAACTGATGCTTTTGAACTGGGGTGTTGGAGAAGACTCTTGAGAGTCCCCTGGACTGCAAGGAGATCCAACCAGTCTATCCTAAAGGAGATCAGTCCTGAATACTCGTTGGAAGGACTGATGCTGAGGCTGAACCTCCAATACTTTGGCCACCTGATGTGAAGAACTGAGTCATTTGAAGAGACTCTGATGCTGGAAAAGATTGAGGGCAAGAGGAGAAGAGGATGACAGAGGATGAGATGGCTGGATGGCCTCACCGACTCGATGGACATGGGTTTCAGGAAGCTCCAGGAGTTGGTGATGGACAGGAACGCCTGGTGTGCTGTGGTCCGTGTGGTCATGGAGAGTCAGACACGACTGAGTGACTGAACAACAACAAAGAGATTACTGTGGGGAGCTTGCTCTCACCACTACGGAGTCTGAGGAGGTCCATGGTCTGTCATCCTCCAGCTGGAGCCCCAGGACAGCTAGGGGTGCAGCTCCAGCCTGCTTCCACAGGCCCGAGACTCAGGGGATGCGGAGGTGAACACCCCGGCCTGAGAGCAGTGGCCTAGCGTCCCAGCTCAGCAGGGGGCAGAGAGAGTGCCTGCCTTTCCTTTCTTAGTTCTGTTCGGACCCTCAGTGGACTAGATGAGGCTCCCCAGTATCCTTACTCCATTTACCCTTTCAAATGCTCACCTTGTCCGGACCCCCCTGCCCCCTAGCCACAGACACACCCAGAATCATGCTGAACCCAGACAGCTTGACCCATAAAATTACCATCGAGGCCCTGGGTTGAAGGATGAGGGTGGTGATGACGGTGGGCAGTGATGCTGACACAGAGCCAGATTGTGACAGCTGGGGGACCACGGCCAGGCCCCCGCCCCCGACCCGCGCCCCACGGCCGGGCCCCCCGCCCCCGACCCCGCCCCCGACCCCGCCCCACGGCCGGGCCCCCCCGCCCCCAACCTGTGCCCCATGGCCGGACCTCCCCGCCCCTGACCCGTGCCCCACGGCCGGGCCCCCCTGCCCCCGACCCCCGTCCCCGACCCCTGTCCCACGGCCGGGCCTCCCCGCCCCCGACCCCCGTCCCCGACCCCTGTCGCACGGCCGGGCCTCCCCGCCCCCAACCCGCGCCCCATGGCCAGGCCCCCCGCCCCAACCTGCGTCCCACGGCCGGGCCTCCTTGCCCCCAACCTGCGTCCCACAGCTGGGCCCTCTCATCCCATGGCACAGCCCTGGTGGCCAGCATGCTCCCCATCAGGGTCACGGGAGCAAACCAGGCCTTCTGCTCAGCAGCTCTTCTGATGGTCACAGTGATGCTCTCTAGCCCGAGACCTTTCTCCAGATGACACCCCAGCCTCCAGGGTGCCCCAGGCGGTTCCAGTGGCCTTCTCCTTTCACCATGTCAGTTGCTTTTCTCAGAGAAAGCCCCACCCCGAGCTCCTGGTCACTCACTCATTCATTCATTCATTCCATTAACACCTGGGGACAGAGGGGAGGGCACACTGCAGGTTTGGCCGAGACGGGGCCGGGGCCAGGAGAATGCGGTCGTTCCGGCCCAGGTGTGACGATTCCATCCACAGCCAGGTCAGTGCATGATGACCACATCACAGGGGGGCTTCAGTCCAGCTTCCCCACCCCTCTCCAGAGCTGGCCGGCAGCAGATCCTCAGTGCTCCCAATTTACGGCTGGACGGTGGCTTCTGGTCCTGGCAGACCCCACGCGGGATCGGCTTGCAGAGTCTGAAGTTCAACGTTGCCCCTTTCTGAGCAGAAGGAGCACACACAGAGACGTACTGCCAGCAACCACAAGCCTTCCAAAGCCTCAGGGCCACTCCTGAGAACACCTCCAAGACCTGGGGGGCTAGCCTGACGCTCCCTCAACTCCAGGAACTGCTCCCCAGGCCAGCATGAAGTTACCAGTTGCCCGCCTGGCTTCACTGTAACATCCCCAGGCGCTCACCAAGCCTCCCCAGAAGCCCCACCAGAGACTGCATCTCAGGGGCCACAGGACCAGACCAGCAGGAGCAGACAGACTCTGACTCTGCTTCCTGGGACAGACTGACTTAGGAGACCGCTGGCATCAGCTCCCTGCTGAGACGCCCACCATGACTCACGAATAAAGTATGTTCACACATATCCAATTGGTAATAAAATAAAATGGCTAGCAATAGTGATTGTGGGAGAGAAGGAGGATTTCTAGGATCTTTCACTTTATCCTTAGAAGCACAAACTTGTGAGAAACATTAGGGAATCTGTTAGGCATCTTTTTCCAGCATCGAGCATCATCTGAATGTGACTCGCAGTCACATTTCTAGGTGTTTGTCTGAAGGAGCCTCTTGAACGTGGACTGGAAGACACGCACACAAGCACACACGTGTAATGTGCGGTTACCTGCAAACTGTGAACCAAAGTAAAGAAACAAGCTGTAAATATTTCAGGATGTTACCAGCAAGATGGAGGAGTAGGAGTTTCCAGCCCTCCTTCCCGCAGAGACAGACGAATTTTCACAACCCGCCGTGAACAGGACCACCTTCACGGGAAATCAGCAGTACAGCGGAGAGCTTCCGCCATCCAGTGAGCAAAACCACGTTAGATACACTGAAGATAAGAAACCTGATTCACGCCACCGCCTCCCCCGCCCCAGGTGGCAACTCCCCCTGAGAGGCACCCTCAACCCACACGTTTCTCCCACAGAAGAAAGCGGGTGCATAGTGAGCTCCTGGCTTCCCCGGCCTTGTGGGGTCTGCCAGGCGCCCACTTCTGTCTCACCCGCGCCCCCAGAGCGCTGAGATGACCAGCACAGGTGAGCCATCTGGGGGCAGAGGAGGGGAGGGCTCAGCGGTTCACAGCCCCGGGCGCAGATCTGAAGCCGCTGTGGGTCCTGTTAACCAGGATCAGACGCCACCAAGAACCGCATAAGACACTTGCCTGCTGATCCCCAAACCAGCTGCCATGTACCCCAGACCCCTGCGTTCCCACCCTGTAGCTGGTGCCCTGACCTCCCCCCACCCCTGCCCCGAGTGGCACACACAAGCTTTGCACGCAGCACAGAGGTGGCAGCCGCCGCCTGGAGGGGACACCCGGGGAGGAGGTGCAGAACCTGAACACTCAGGGCACGTCCCCTGGGAAAATAAATGAGAGGCTCTCAGCCTGCAGCCTGGCTTTTTGACATCCAGGGAAGAAAACAATCATAAGAGTTCCCCCCAGCAGAAAACAAGTAGAAAGCAGCAGGCGCACCCACCGAAAAGCCCAAAGACCCTCAGGGTTTCCAGCCAGACTGACTGGGCTTGCTCTCCCAAAGCCAGTAAGCAATGCACGGAGGGGGTAATTGTTTCTTCAATGTGTTGGCAGCAGCACAGGTCTTTGAGGAACACAAAAAAATTAAGGAAACAGGACACCAAAGAAGAAACAAATCAAGGTCTTGTAGCTGATGTTTCAAAGAGAAGTCTGACAAAGATTTCAACAGAATCATCTCACAGAAGCTCAGTGAGCTATGAGACAACACACGGAGATAAATAAAGCAAATTAGCAAAACAACCCAGAACAAAATGAGACGTTCAATAAAGTAACCACAGAAAGGAACCAAACAAGTTTTGAAGCTGAAGACTATGACCGAACTAAAAAAAAAAAAAAAACACAACAAAAAAAAACTCAACAGAGAGCTTCAACATCACGGGTGATCAAGCAGAAAAAAAAAGCAGTGAACTTGAAATCAGATCATTTGAAGTTATCTAGTCAGGGGAACAAAGAGAAAAAGCAATGAAGGAGAGTGAAGAAAGCCTCCAGGACTTACGGGCACCACCAAGGAGCCGCTTAAGAATGTGGGAGTCCAGAAATTGCAGAGGAGGAGAAAGAGCTGGAGAAGCTACTCAAAGAAACAATGAGAGAAAGCTTTCCAAACCGAGGGCAGAAAACAAATAACCGGATCCACAAAGCCCAAATAGCTCCAGATAGATTGAATATGGAGACGTCTTTACGGAGATATAGTTTATTCATGTTGCCAAAAGTCAATAACAGAGACAATTTTGAAAGCATGAAGAGAAGAAGGGTTTGTCAATACTCACGACTGTCAGTGTGTTTCTCAGCAGAAGTCTTGTGGGACATGAGAGAGTGCGATGATGCGCTCAAAGTACTAAAGCACCAAGAGCAGCAAAATGAACAAATAATACAAGTAAAGCACCCGGGCACCCGAGAGCGCCCTGCTCAGCAAAGCTGCCCCTCAGAAGTGAGGGGAGATAAAGACTTTCAGGAGAACAGCAGCTGCGGGAGCTCACTGCCACTACACCTGCCGTACAAGAAACTCTAAGGGGGTTCTTAAATGAAACAGAAGGGCGTTAGACGACAACACGAAAGCATGTGAAAGTCTAGCTCCCACTGGTAAAGGGAAATACAAGGGGGATATTTCTCAAAAGAAGACATACAGATGGCCGACACGTACATGTTCAACACCACTAATCCTCAGGGAAAAACAAATCAAAACCACAATGATAAATCACCCTACTTGGAGAAGGCAATGGCGACCCACTCCAGCACTCTTGCCTGGGAAATCCCATGGATGGGGGAACCTGGTGGGCTTCAGTCCATGGGGTCGCAAAGAGTCGGACACGACTGGGCGACTTCACTTTCACTTTTCTGTTAGGAGGCCTATTATTATTTTTAAAATAAGACAGCAAGTGTTGATAGGGATGTAGAGAACGAGGAACTCTAGTGTACTGTCGGTGGGAACGCAAGTCGGAGCAGTACCGTGGAAAAGCGTATGGAGGCTCCTCAAACGCAGAGAGGCACTGCCCTAAGATCCAGCTACCCGCTCCTGGGCGTTTCTCCCTAGGAAATGCAACGAGGCTCTCAAAGCGATCTCTGCAGCCCGTGCTCCTTGCACCACCGTTCACAATATCCAAGTTATGGAAATAACCTGAACGTCCCTTGATGGAAGAATGGATAAAGAAAATGTGATCTATACACACAGCAGAATATTACCCAGACATAAACAAAAATGAAACGCTGACATTTGCAGCAGCATGGATGGGCGTGGAGGGCTGAGAGAAATAAATCAGACACAGAAAGGCAAACACTGTATAGATATTTTTATACTCATATTGTATATTGTACATATTGTATACACATGGTATAGACATATACGTAATGTAAAGACAGATATTGTATAGATATTTGCATACACATTGAATACTGTACATACTGTATAGACATACGCATATTGTAAAGACAAATAATGTATAATCTCACTTACACGTGGAATCTAAAATAGTCAAACTCATAGAAGCAGGGAGTGGAACGTTGTTTGCCGTGGGGGGTGGGGTGTGTGTTGCTGAGGGTCAAAGGGTGCAAAGTTTCAGTCGTACGAGCTGAGTAAACCCCACCAGCAGCACGACCTCTAGCTCACAACGTTGCTGTGTATACTTAGCATTTGCTGACTTGTGTTAGGTGTTCTTAGCCCGTGCACTCACACAGATGATAATAATGCGAATAATCTTAGTGGTGGGAGGAAACCTCCAAGGACGGTGGAATATCTACGCCCTTGACGTTGGCGACGGTCTCACGGCTGTACACTTACCCCCAGACGTGTGGGATCATCAACTTTAAATGTGTGCAGTTTTTTACATGCCAGTCCTATCTCAATAACATGGTTAAAAAAAGGAAATGCAGTCGTAAAACTCTTCAGGCTTTGCAGACCACGGGACTCTGCGCGGACACCCCAGTCTGCCCCAGTATCACCGAAGGAGCCACGGACCACACGAAAGGGAGCCGGCGCGGCCGTGTCCCAGTCAAACCTCATCTCCAAACGCAGGAGGCAGGGAACCGGCCCTGGGACGGGAGGACTCGGCTGTCAAGACAAATGAAGTGATGGACGGGAGGCCTCTGAGTGAAGAAGTCAGATTCCCACCGCGTGCTGTTGTCCTGAAAGCCAACAGCGGCACACGCCCAGCAGCAGGGCACACGTAAGCACACTTTGCAGTACACCTAAATGTGGCAAAACGCACGTGACGGAGAGGAAGTGTGACAGGGCAGAGCGCATCCGACTCCATCTCAGAGCTGATCCTCTTCCTGGGCTGAGGCCTGCCGGCTCCGCACCCTTTGTGACACCGCGCTGCGGGCAGCCTGAAGTGTGTGGGGCGCCCCTTCTCAGGGCTCTGAGCCGCGGGAGTCGTTTGTATGGAGCCTGAAGTTCGCGGAACAGAGAGCGGCTTGTGTCTTCTTGTTGGACATTTGTAGGAACACTGTGACCTGACCTACATGGGCGGCTACAAAAATAAAGGATTCTGACCCCAAGAAGTTTGCAACACCCATCCACACCACTCCCTCACCTGGCCTGTAAAAGTACTTTGCTGAACCCCTTGGGGGAGTTTGGGGTGTTCTGGGCACCAACCGTCCATCTCCTTGCACGGCCAGCAATACGCCTTTCTCTGCTCCAAGCGCTGACGTTTGGGTTCCTTTGGCATCAGCGCGCGTCAGCCACGGGAACTTGCATCTGGTAACAGAAAGAGTGGTGAACCCTGGATCCGGGACTCCGCTCACCTCAGGTGCGTGGAGGAGCCCAGGGTGGGGCTGGATGGACCCTGTTTTCAGACGCAGGCTCTGATCGAGGACCTGAGGAGCCACCCGGGGCGGTGGGACCACGACACCCTACCGGACAACTGAAAAATGAGGGGTCGGTTCTTTGCTCCTGAGAGGCTCTGAAAGGAAAGGGAGGGAGGGGAATGAGGACGCGAGGAGAGGGAAAGAGGAGAAAGGGAGGGAGGAAGAGACGACAGGAGAAGGAGGGACGGAGGAAGGGGATTCTTCAGGACCACAGGGAGCCCTGGCGCCTCAGCAGCAGGGAGCCCGGCACACCTTCCTCGTGCTAGGTTTGGAGCGGCCCCTCTGTGTTTCCTCGAGCTCCTGTCCATCCCGGCCTCTCCACTTGGAGCAGGGAAGGAAGAGGGGAAGCACAGAGAATTGCAGCCCCTTGAGGGGTGGCCTGGCGGGTGGCAGAGCTGAGCGCAGCGCTTCCGCAGCCCCAGGCGGACGGAGTCCTGCACGCTGAGTGGCAGGAACTCTCGCCAGACACTGTCTAAATGGGATGTGCTCTTCAGAGAGCCTGGCTTTTATTTATTAGAGAGGTTTTATCTGTTAAGTGCTTTTCAAGGGTTTGAAACACTCTGAGAGCCTTCAAAGGTGATGGGAGGAATGCCCGCTCGCCTTCTCGTTTGTCAGCTGCCCAGGGCACCGGTGGCAGGGGGGGCATCCGCTCCCGGCGACCCCAGCCCATCGCTGTGCCCCACTCCAGCCTCCTCGCCACCAAAGCTCCCCCACCAGAAAGATGAATTAACACAAGTGCATGACTTGGGCTTCTGTGTTGAGTCGTAGAAACAGCCGTACATAGTAAGTATGGTTCCTCCTTACGTTAGGAAAATGCTTTAGATTTTTTTGAAAACTCCTGCATTAAACATTTTCTTCTTTCATCCTAACAAAATCCAGGGAGGCGAAACAGTGGGCTTCTGGACGTGGCTCCTGGGAATGCCTCACACTGACTGTGGACTTCCCAGGAATTCTGTGAGCTCGACATTTTAAGCCTTCAATTATATTCATTGATAATTAAAGACATTACAGTAATAACAAAAGCAATGGGATATATAAAGAAGTCCTATAACTTGACAACAAAGCGCAGTGCAATTCACAAATGAGCAAAGGACTGGAATAGACATTTTCCAAAGAAGATACTCGGATGGCCAATAACCACGTGAAAACATGTTCGGTGTCCTTAGCCATCGTGGAAGCGCAAGCCAATCTCGGTGAAATAGCACCTCACATCCGTGAGGGTGGCTGTGACCGAAAAACGGACAGCAGCAAGTGTTGACAAGGACGCGGAGAAGTCCGAGCGTTCGAGGAACGCAATGCGCAGAGAGCACTGTGCGGAATGGTCTGGTTGCTCGTGCACTCAGCCGCTCCATCGCGTCCGACTCTCGGGCCCGTAGACTGCAGCCCGCCAGGCTTCTCTGTCCATGGGATTCTCCAGGCAAGAACACTGGAGAGGGTTGCCATGCCCTCCTCCAGGGGATCTTCCCCACCCAGGGACTGAACCCCTGTCTCCTGTGTCTTCTGCATGGCAGGTGTTTTCTTTACTGCTGAGCCACCGGGGAAACCCTGGAGAATAGATTAGAGGCTCCCCAGAAAGGTAAACAAGTATCACACAACCCAGCAAGGCCACTCCGAGGCGTGTACTCAGACAAAACAGGGGCTCAAAGAGACTCGTGCACTCAATTCATAGCCAGCAACCAAGGCGGACACGACCCAGCTGCCCATCAGCGGATGGATGGAGAGTAAAATAGGATCCACCCATGCGAGGGAATATTCTCCAGCCTTAAAAAGGAAGGAAATTCTGACACAGTCAGTGAGATAAGCGGGTCACAAGAGGGCAAGCACTGTGTGACCCCACTCATATGAGGTCCCCAGAGAAGTGAAGTTCAGAGACAGAAAGCAGAAGGGTGCTTGCCGGGGCAGGGGAGGGCAGGGCAGGGGAGGGGAAGGCAGGGCAGGGGAGGGCCGGGGAGGGGAGGGGAGGGCAGGGGAGGGCAGGGGAAGTCAGTGTTTAAGGGGGGCAGGGTCTCAGTTGGGAAGATGAGAAAGCTCTGGAGATGGATTGTGGAGATGGTTGTACAATGGGCAGGGGAGGGCAGGGCAGGGCAGGGGAGGGCAGGGCAGGGGAGGGGAAGGCAGGGCAGGGGAGGGAGGGAGGGCAGGGCAGGGGAGGGAGGCAGGGAGGGGAGGGGAGGGAGGGGAGGGCAGGGAGGGCAGGGAAGTCAGTGTTTAAGGGGGGCAGGGTCTCAGTTGGGAAGATGAGAAAGCTCTGGAGATGGATTGTGGGGATGGTTGTACAATGATGTGAACGTACTTAATGTCCCTAAATTATGCACTTAAATGACTAAACTGATACTGTATTTCATATTACACATGTGTGTGTTACCCTGAAGCTGAAGCTCCAGTACTTTGACCACCTGATGCGAAGAGCTGACTCATTAGAAATGACCCTGATGCCGGGAAAGACTGAAGGCAGGAGGAGAAGGGGACGGCAGAAGATGAGATGGCGGGATGGCACCACTGACTCGATGGACATGAGTTTGAGTGAACTCCGGGAGTTGGTGATGCACAGGGAGGCCTGGCGTGCTGCAGCCCATGGGGTCGCAGAGTCGGACGTGACTGAGAGACTGAATAACAACAACAAATGTAACCCTGATACAATGAATTTAAGAGGAAGTAAATCAAGCCCATCACTTCCTAACTTCTCCAGTGCTCTTCCCTGTAATCTGTGTTCTTGGGTGATTTGCACTGGCCAGGCCTGCGGGTCACCCGTGGTATTGCTACTGGGTCCTTGTGAAAAGAGTTGTCCTCACTAGTCCCACAGAGAAGCCACAGCTGGACTCAGGGACCCAGCCCGCTCAGAACCCTCCTTGCACAGGCCTCATGTGATTTAAGGAATTGTTGCAAATTCGGCAGGGGTCAGCTCAGAGCCGAGGGGAGGCCTGCCCAGATCCCTGTCTTCAGACCAGCTCTGTGGAGGGCCCTCTGCCCTGGGGGCTCTCACACAGCTTTGGAGCCACGGGAGGTTTCCTGCGAGACTTCCCAACCCGCCCCACCCCGGCCGCCTGCCTCCACCCGGCTCACCCGCCCCCGCCGTGGCTGCCCGCCCGCAGGCACGACGGGGTGGGTCTGGGTGACGAGCGTGTCATCTCATGTGTCCACTTTGGGGCTGGACCACTTGCTCGTGCCCTCATCTGACCTTGACTGACCTCCTCAGGTGGTGTTTTCAGAGAGTGCATCCCCCACAGGGATTTATGCGTGTAAGTCACTCAGTCTGACTCTTTGTGACCCCATGGACTGCAGCCCGCCAGGCTCCTCTGTCCATGGGATTCTCCAGGCAAGAACACTGGAGGCAGTTGCCCTGCCCTCCTCCAGGGGACCCTCCTGACCCAGGGATTGAACCCAAGTCTCCTGTGACTCCTGCACTGGCAGGCAGGTTCTTTACAACTAGTGCCCCCTGGGAAGCCCATTTTAAAGAAGTAGATAGGGATAGGTTCCCAACTGGAGAAGAATCACATATTTATTCTAGAAAAGCTTTGAAATGCAGAACTGTACACAAAATGAACACAAGCCAATTGTAACTCAGCAGTTTCTTAATACCTCGTACAATATTCTCTGAGGCTTTTCTGTGACAACACACCATTTCCCCCGAAATTGGGATTACACTGTCTGTGTTGTGTACAAACTGATTTTATTGAATTTAAAGAAATTAATAAATAATAAACAACCTGACTCTTTACAAAATGTGTCAGTCATGGTTCTGTGTGTGTGTGTGTGTGTGTGTGTGTGTGCACGCATGCGTGCGTGTGTGTGTTAGAGATTTACCATCTGGAATTGGCTCACGTGATTACCAGGGGTGAGAGCTGGACAGCTGAGCTGATGCTGTGACTGTTCACTCCCAGTCCCGAGGCTGGAGGAGACCTGGGTCCCCTTGGAGGACAGTCAGGCAGAGAGAGAACTCTCTTACTCACCTTGCATTCCGTGCAGGCTCTGGAGGGGTTGGACGAGGCCCCCACCCTGAGGAGGGCATTTTCATCAGGAGCCCAACACTCCAAATACTAACCTCACCAAGCAACACCAGGATGAAATCAGATCGCAGCTATCTGGGCACCCCATAGCCAGTCAGGTTGACACATAACTTAACCATCACACAGACTATGTATTTCTTGGGAGAATATGGAAAAATGAAATGAAATATGATTCTCAAGATTATTTGAAAGAATGTATGTGGAAGGAAATTTGGGGGGCAAAACAGTGAGTAATTAGATGGTCCGAAGGTTAGATGTAAAAACTCTAAATAGAAACTCAGAGAAACATAAATGTACACGCACGCAGCCTCAGGGGGCATTTTATCGCAGGAAAAAAAGGAATTCCATGCCCTGTCCTGACGTGAGGGCACTGATTCCAGTCACTAACTCAGAGCTTACGCCCACGTGAGTTTCATACAGATTCAATGTCTGAATATGAAAGACAAATCCACATGTTTCTGAAGGATGTGTAGGCAAGAATTCTTACAATCATGGGGAGCAGCGGAGAAGACTTACAAGAAGAAGTAATTGACAGAAGTATTAGAAGATATACCCATGTAAGAAAGTAGACACACTTGGCCCCAAAGTGTTGCTCCGGCGCCTGTCACGATGACCATGATGTCAAAGCTCCATTTGGTAGTGGTGGGATGTTTTTACTAAGCTCTAGAACTTCCATGATTATGTATGAAGTATTCACATCTGTGTTCATAAATGACAGTGCCTGTTCTTTATTTTACCGTCCTTTTCTGATTTTGGAATAACACCTGTCTATGCTTTCTGCCTTAACCTACGCTTTCAAACAAGTATACAAGACAATGCTTTGCTTGAAAATGAAAACATTTTTTTTTTCTGTAAGGTCTTAATGTTTTTAAGGTAGAAATGCCATGATTTCATCCCTCATTTCCTCCTTCCTATTTGCCTGGCCAGAGTATCCTGATTTGGGTTATTTTGTATTTGTGTGTGTGTGTGTGTGTGTGTGTTCAGAGAAAGAGAAGTGGAGAGAGCAGATAAACCAAGGCAGAGACTGGGTGAGCCTGTGAAATCAGTCAGCCCACGAGAGACCCATTTTTCTTGGAACCTAGAATATTCCTTTCTGTCTTTAACGTCTCTGTGCTATTTTTCCTTAGTCCTTTCATTTTGCCTCGTATAGATTTGAATTTGCAAGAAATCTGTTTATTTTAATTTTATTTTTTCTCAGAAAGAATTAATTTTTCTAATGTCCTTAGAAATTAAAGGTGTTTTTATTCATTTTCCAGTTTTCATGTGTTGAATATTTAGTTCACTTCTTTTCTTCCTGTCCTTTATGTGAAAAAAAGCAATTAACCTCTAGATACAACTTTGGCCACCTCAGCTGTAGCTTGAGTGTATACCATTCTTTTTTATTATTTTAAAAATATGATTATTATTCTTATGTTTCCTTTATCTGCAATGACTCTTGCTTGTGATTTAAACTTTATTGTATCTTGGAAAATGAATGTTGTTTGTGTAATTTCTGTTTTTATAATTTACTGAAGTTTTCTTGAACATTTTTTAACACTGAAAAAGAATAGGCACTGATTCCTTCTATTATTTGACAAATGTTAACCAGGCACTTGCTGGGTGCTTGTGGGAACCCCTCTCTTTAGAGCCCAAGCTGATCTCTCCATGATGTCACAGCAGTGGTTCCCAACTGAGGCAGTTTTGTCCCCAGGGCACACGGGGAAATGAAGGGGACATTTCTTGCACAACAGGGAGATGCTGCTGGAATCAGTGGGTGGAGGCCAGAGGGGCCCCCGCACAGTCCTCTAGAGCTGGGCGCATCCGCCCACGCCAGCCCGGTCACTGACTCTGCAATCAGGAAGGTTCCACACCAAGACCCCAGTGTCCCTAACATCATTTTCATTTTTGGTCTATACGATCCAACATCAATTATTATGATAATATGTGTTAGCATCTTTCCTCACCATTTCCACACGTGTTTAAAATAGAACTTGGTTTGGGGGAGGGGGGACTGGACAATGTGTTAATTGCAGCAGAGGAAACTCTTACGTAAAGTCCTTGATCTGGGAGCGTCTCAGGAGCCAGCTCCGGTGCTTCTCTTTGCGTGAGTGCTCAGTCGCTTCGGTCGTGTCTGACTCTTTGCGACCCCATGGACTGGAGCCCACCAGGCTCCTCTGTCCACAGGATTCTCCAGGCTAGAATACCGGAGTGGCTTGACGTGCCCTCCTCCAGGGGACACTCCTGACCCAGGGACTGAACCGGGGCCTCTTTCGTCTCCTGCTTGGCACTTGGGTTCTTTACCACTGGTGCCGTCTGGGAAGCCTGGGCAATTTTGTTTAATGCAAGATAATACTGACTCTCACGCCTGTCATGAGTGTGCATATTATAACTGTCTATCTTTCTTATTTCCAACATGTGTCGTTTAGCCTAATTCTCTATTTTCTAAACAGTGATCCACTTGGAATCGGTCTGAGCCTGTATTTATCAGCCAGTGGAAGTGAAGAACCTGTACTCTGGGCGCAGCTGCCACGCATTATTTCTGTGACACCTGCCTCACGTCTTTGTTTCTCCAACCTTCCTTTTGTTTTCTATACGAGATATGCAGCAGCATTTTGCTTTCATCCTTTGCCTCCAGGCCCCTGCCCTGGGCTCCCCTCCTGGGCTCCCCTCCTGGGCTCCCCTCGCAAGTCCCGGTCCATGGCCACGCCCACCTCCAGCTCCATCGCCCTCCCTCCGATGTTCATCCTGTTTCGTCCGTGTTTTATGGCGATGCTCACAGTCGTCTGCTGCACACGTGAGTGTGCCTGTTTAGCGCTCGTTTCCGTCGCCTCCACAAGGGCAAGGTTTCAGACTTAACCTGAAAACCTGCCTCTGCTCTGGGGCGGGCTCTGCACGATGGGATTGACCTAAATACTGCCACCACGTCAGGAACTCGGTGCCTTTATGGTCCCCACTCTCTTCTGGGGAAACCGAGGCAAGGGCAGGTTCAGGAGCGGGCAGTGTTGTCAGGAAGTTGGGAATCCGGGCAGTTTTCTCCTTGGAGCCACAGCACAGCCCCTTCCCCACTGTTCCATGTGCTGGGTTCGGTTCACTCCTGGGGAAGGGGCTGCTTTACACCTCCTCGCGTTTTTGTCTCTGTCCTTGGGGACCAGATGCTCATCTGTCAACCCAGGAGGCTGTGCAGGGTCTCTGCACGCCCCCCAAGCTTCCCAAGGTGGAAGATTTATTTGTCTCCTGATCCAAGCTTGGGACTCACTGCCCTGACCCTCTGAGCTGGGGTCCTCGGAGCTGGTGGATCTGTGAGCCTCATCTCCTGCGTGGAGACCCGGTCCCTGTGCCAATGTGCAAAGTGGCGCCTGGACCAGAGAGGAAGCAGCAGGTCCTCCCAGAGCCGAGCTGAGCCCCCAGCACCGGGTTTGGAGGCGAGGACAAGGCACCAGACGTTGACTCCAGCTCATCGTCATTCCTTGTGCACGTGATCCCCAGACACGAGGTGCAGAAGGAGCACATGGCGTTCATGCGACCCAGGCGACTCCTCCGCCAAGAAACCCAGATGGAGGACCTGTCCCACCCCCATGCTCCCCAGCATGTCCTTCCTAGACGCTCCTTCCAGCCTCCTTTAACCTGAAACTGTCAGGAAAAATGTCTAAGCTTCGGAAAAGGGCAACCCGGGGCCCGGGCACCCTTTCATCGGGGTGTGGACCTTGTCTGGACGGCCTTCTGGGAGCAACAGGTTTCGGTGGGTGCCTCCACTCAGCCCGAGTCCAGGGACCTTGCAGCACTTCTGCCTCAGCACAGACTCGGGGCTTCGCTCCTGGAGGCAGAGAATGCGCTGATGATAAATTAAAGGAATTAATGATAAAAATCTCAGAAGTTTTTTTTTTTTTTTACAGTAGTCTTTCATTCAACTTTCCTCTAAGACATAGGACATGCATGCAAAGCCCTGGAACCTAGTGTTAAGCACGTGTGCTCTGTCCCCGAGCCGCATCTGACTGTCTCACAGCCCAGCGGATGGAAGACCACCAGGCTCCTCTGCCCGCGGGGTTTCCCAGGCTAGTGTACCGGAGTGGGTGGCCATTTCCTCCTCCAGGGGATCTTGCCAACCCCAGATCAAGCCTGTGTCTCCTGCACTGGCAGGCATGTTCTTTATCATTAGCCACCAGAATCTATTAATCGTATTACCATGCTCTTAAAGAAAATTTAAAATTAAATAAGACAAATCATCAAATTTTCCCTTTCTTTTTATTTTATGTTGCGTCTATCCATACGTCTCCAATCAATTACTTGAGGAGGAAAAACCCTCCAAAATAAAATGTACTGAAGGTTTTCTTGTTACTGGAGTCATTTATCCAAAACCATTAAAATCATTGAGTTCACAATTGCTGCCTCCTAATGGGTATTGAACCTGATTCTGCCTTGGAGCGATTTAATGCACAGGGAACTCACTGTCCTCCTCCAGTCTCAATGAAGCCCAAGGTCAATGCTAGTTGGCTTCTTCTTAGGACAGGAGCCATATCCAAACTGGCCTCGAGTTTAGACTTGGACAACAAATGGCCTAATTAATAGAAATCATTATTGAGACACACAATTAACACCTTAGAGCAAAACGACCTTCGCACAAAACTCCTGATACGCCAGAGGGTAGATTTGGTGAGCATTTGCTGAGTTTCCACCGTGCGTTTGCTCCTTCCATCCAGATAAGCTCTCTCTCCAAACCACCCCGGGCGTCCCTGATGGCTCAAATGGTGAATCTGCCTGCAGTGCAGGAGACCCAGGTTCAATCCGTGGGTCAGGACGAGCCCCTGGAGGCGGGCAAGGCAACCCACTCCAGTATTCTTGCCAGAGAATCCCATGGACAGAGGAATCTGGCGGCCTACAGTCCACAGAGTCATGGAGAGTCGGACACGACTGAATGGCTAACACTTTCACATTTTCATAAACCACCTTTGTCTCCAAAGGGGTAACTAAGAAGATCCTTAAGAAAAGGGATCAGTAATTCGCATAAGGAGAAATATAAGTGCAAATACGCACGTTAAGTATGTCCCTGTGTCAAAGCCACACGCAAAAGCTACCGTCTCCAACATAAGGTCATCGATGAGGCCACGCACAGTCCCCAAGCAGGGGACTGCCCCCCACGCTGCTCCTGGTGGCTCTGGGCCTGAGCCTGGCCAGCTCCCCTGAGCACCTCTGGAGACACAGTATCCGGTGCCCACTCAGTCACTTATCCCGGGGAAGCAATCAGATAAGGGTAAAGAGATGTGTTTACAAGGGTATGTTCCCTCAGTGAAGACTTAGAAAACAATGAAATAGCCAGCAATAGTGGAGTGGTTACCTGAATGATGGAGCACCTGAATAATCCAGTCCCACGTGGGTATTAAAAACGGTGGGGCAGGGTAGGCACTGATACCAACGTGTGTTTCTGTAAGTGAAGTGAAAGTCGCTCAGTCATGTCTGACTCTTTGCGACCCCGTGGACTATTTACAGTCCATGGAATTCTCCAGGCCAGAATACTGGAGTGGGTAGCTTATCCCTTCTCCAGCAGATCTTCCCAGCCCAGGAATCAAACCGGGGTGTCCTGTATTGCACATGGATTCTTTACCAACTGAGCCACCAGGGAAGCCCATGTTTCTGAAACAGCCAGTTAAAGTGAAAATGATCTTGAAGACTGGATTCAGAATATAGTCAACGTCTCCCAGAAACTCTCCCTGAGTGGACACCAGTGTACATGCACAAACCCTGTCTGAGGTTTATGTAGCAAAGAAATGACCTTCTTGGATCTATTTTAGAGCAGAGCGGCAGAGGTGAGTGGACAAAGAAGAAATTCCACAAGGCAAGTGCTAGAGGGTGGAGGAGGGGAGGAGTGGAGACCCCACAACCTGGATGCCCCCCACACAGGCGAGGGAGCAAGTCAAAGACGAGGGAGCCCTTCTGAAACCATACACCTGCTCTCTGAGCTGCTCGGTTGTCGGGCCTGTCCCAGGAAAAGCAGGGGGTAAGGGCTGTCCGTCTCCACGGTGCTGAATCCAACACCGTGTCCTGTTCCCCTTTCCACCCATTTCACGCCGAGGGCATCACCATCTCCATACAGCATTCAAGGCTGGAGGGCAAGAGGCACCCAGGTGCCTGAAGCCAAGTCCAGGGCATCGTCCCCCGGGGTCTCCACCAGGCCCTTCATTGCTCCTCTGAATAAAGCCGGTCTCGCCGCTGCTGTACATCTGGTTTCATCTCCTGGAAATTCTCTTAATTTTTCTCTTGCTACACATAAGATGGGGAAAGTTTTGGGAAAGATGGAAGTAAATTTTACCCCCTGCCAAGAGGTCGTTGCTCAATGTCCTCAGTCCTCAGAGGACTAAGCCCACTCTCCACTGCAGAGACTTCTCACCCATGGCGCTGTGTGCAAGATTTCCTAAGGAAGGTCTGCCCTCACTGAGCGTGGCAAGGAGTGAGGAGGGAGCTGCAATCAATTCAATTGTTTGTCCTGTCTGAAACAACTAAGTGTTCAACAATTTCAGCTGCTCCTTCTGTGACCATTTCTGCACTATTGAAACACACACGCCAGGCCGACTGAGTTCTTTTCTGCCAGCCGTAAGGTCAGCGGGAGCAGGCCCTCCCAGGAGTGTGCTCTCTGCCCAGGAAGTGCCCGCAGTGGGTGTTTCTCTGTGGGCATCTTCGCTTTGTGGAAGACAGAGTCCTTCCCAGAACTCACAGGCAGACACCTCGGTGAGGATGCAGGCCCCCATTTGACGCTTGCGCCTTCCAAACACTTGGACTGTCACCACCATCCTACCTCCTGAAATTCTGCCCTTCAATCTGGCCGCAGGGAGTCCAGCAAATGCTGTTAGTCCAGCAAATGCTGGTGATCATGTGATTCCCTGAATATAATCATGTCTAAAGTCTTTCCAGAAGTTTCTCAAGGTCACTCCCGTCTATCACAGAGCTGTGGCTCACAGGCTCTCAGGAAACGAGCGGTAAACTGCACGTGTAAATCATCCTATGATGTGGCCTCTGCCCCCCTGTTTCACGACGTCTCTGCTCAGCTCAGGGACCTGGTGCTGCTTCTCCTCTGGCCCTGCTGTGTCCGGCCTTCAGGAGAGATGGAACATTGATTAGTCTTTGGCCCCTAAGTGTGAGTTTAGGAAAATGTCTCAGCCTTTTTCAGCACGATGGAAACATTGCTCCTCAGCTCTGAGAATCTTAGTATAAAAGCAGCAAAATCTAGCTGCCTTTTGGTGGACTGTGGCCACAGATGTTCCCTCCCTTCAGATGTTCTCACTGGCCTTAAAATCATGACCTGATCCCAGAAAAGCGGAATTGTTGTTTAAAACAGGATCTGAAATTGAGGATGCCTGGAAAGGAGAGGCATTTCCACAGGTAATTCCTGTGTGAAGCCTTGTGTTGAATCTCACAGACGCCCTCACAGAGTGACCGCACAGACCCTGGGGGTGGGTGCTGTTTCCTCTGAGGGGGGCTCAGAAGCCTCACTCCTCGTCCTTCCTAATGTCTGATGCGATATAAGACAGTAAGAGGGACTGGAATCCCCCTTTGAAAGGCTGCCCAGATGGACAGAAGCACTCACCCTTAGCCACGTGCTCACAGCGTGTGATGGAGACATCGGGTGGCCATCTGGCCCAACTTCTAAGCCGAGCGTGGGCTCATGCCAGCAGCACTCACCCAGGGACCATGTCTTGAGCATCTTACACCCTCAGTGTTCTGGGCCAGACCCCAAAGAGCCCTGTCCTCATGGCTCTAAGGGAGGACCACCCAGGGCCACGTGCTCGGGGCTGCCACCCTGCCCTCGACCACATCTGTGCCGAGTCATCTGGGCTTTGATCTCATTCCTCTGCCACGTTCCCGAGTCTTCTTCCCAAAGAGAACGAATCTCTTGAGAAGGTCTGGTGCTCGAGCCCCAGACTGCCCAGCAGAAGGAGGCACAGAGGATGGAGTAGATGAGACTCAGCTGGAAGAGGACAGCGCGCCCAGGGCTGGCTTCTCCGAAATCCCAAGGAGGGATATGGGCCCAGGGTTCTGACTTAACCCTCAGGATGAGTCAGGCCCGAGCGTCCTGTGTGCTCAGGAAATGCTCTTCCATGATGAGAAATTCCCCTTCCAAGCAGCAGGGAGGGGTTCGGAAGCTGCTTACTGCTTGGTGAGACTCAGGATAATGATAGGAAAAGTGTTTCCTCTGGAGGCTTCCTGGGCGCAGGGGAAGCCCCCATCCCACGCCCCCATGGCGCCCGGCTGCCTCCTGCCAAAGAGACGCTGCGCCTGCTCCATTTCTGGGGAGTCTCCCCCAGACCCGGCAGCTCTGGGCTGGGCAGGGACGCTGCCTGACCCTGGTCACAACCCGCCGTGTCCATCCCGGGGCCCTCACAGAGCTGCCCCATCAGGGTCCACAGCTTTCCTGCGAGGGAACTGAAGCTCACGGCCCAGAGACACTTCGCTGAACAAGCAGTCATCGGAATGCACCACCGTGAGGGGCGTTTCCCCCGGGAAGGAGACCGGAGCCCTGTGCCGGCCCATTGCAGACTAAACCCCTGGACCCTGCTCTCTCGCCAACTGGATAGGAGGCCCGGCCGTTCCAGGCAGGGAAGCAGGTTCAGTGAGCTGTCGATGGGAATTCATATCTCAGGGGATGATCTTCTGAGTTAGCAAATGCATGTGTCTGCCGAGGCTCCACCCCCGGGGACTGCCAGGATACTCAGGCTTCAGCACCGAGCTGGGCGACAGGTCTGGATGGGGCTCCCACTGAATTCACGTTCCCTCAGAAGATAGAAAAGGGATTTGCTGCTTGGGCGTTAGATTATCATTGCTTCTACAAGCTGACTTTGGGAGAAGCTGCTTTGAGAACACAGTCCCTTGGTCCATCTGTAGGTCAGCTCCCTGCCTTCTTCCCCGACCGAGACCATGGGGGACACTGCAGGCCTGCCTGTGTGGCTCCCACCCCCAAACTTGCTCTCTCCCGAGGAGCGAAGCAGAGCACAAGCCAACTTGAGGAAAACCATAAATATTCTGTGGCAGGACAATCAAACTAAGACAGAAAGAGAAACGCAGAAGACAAACGACATGCCTCTTAGTGGCTGGCCCTGCCCACCTGCATCTAGATTCTTCACGGACCCTCGGAACACCACAGCATCAACCTGGGAGGAGAGGGTGGCCCCTCTCTTTGGACGCCAGCATTATAACATTATCATTCTATGATCCACGCACTTCTTTTTCATCTCATACAAGGATACAAGAGGTCACATCGACCAAAGGCTTGTCTGTACATGCCTAATTGAAAAGAAAGAAAAAAACAGAAAAAACTCTTCTGATAGAACTATAGATACGCTGCTAACCTGTCGATTTGGTACATAAACTCTTTGTCTCAAAAATGTATAAAACTACATCTCTAATTCCTGATCAATGGCTCAGTTCTCAGAGCTTCTGAGAATCTGTTTCTCAGGTTATAATCCCCAGTTTGGCTCAGATAAAATTCCCTTTTCTTTCTCCTTGGCTTGATTATTGTTTGATTTGCATTGACACAACCGTCACCAAAGTGGAAGCAGAGCAGGAGGCTGGGCTGCACGAGCCCAGGGCCTCTCCACGGAGAAGGGGCATCAGGAGCAATGCGGCCCCCACCCCCTCCTGGGTCACACCGACCCTCCAGACGCCTGCTGGTTGGCCTGAATCAGGCAGAACGTGGCAGGATGTGGGGGCCGGCAGAGGGTGAGACTCGGAGAGGAGTCCACAGTCTCCCACTTTCCCTCCTTAGTCCTTATGTGAGACCCCGGGAGACTGTTCAGCCAGCCAGCCCCAGCCTCGGCCTGTGCCCAGTGGGCAGGTCCCATGGCAGGCAGCGATCCAGGACAAGTCCCCGTTACTTACAACGCACACCCCAGGTCCCCACCCACAGGAAAGGGCCACAGCCATGGAGTCAAGGAAGCTGGCTTGCAGAACCACAATGGCACCCCACTCCAGTGCCTGGAAAATTACCCTTGCCTGGAAAATCCCATGGACAGAGGAGCCTGGTGGGCTGCAGTCCATGGGGTCGCTAGGAGTCGGACACGACTGAGTGCCTTCACTTTCACTTTTCACTTTCACGCATTGGAGAAGGAAATGACAACCCACTCCAGTGTTCTTGCCTGGAGAATCCCAGGGACGGAGGAGCCTGGTGGGCTGCAGTCCATGGGGTCCCACAGAGTCGGACACGATTGAAGTGACTTAGCAGTAGCAGTGCAGAAGATGCAGGTTTAATCCCTGCTTCAGGAAGACTTCCTGGAGGAGGAAATGGCAACCCACTCCAGTGTTCTTGCCTGGAGAATCCCATGGACGGAGGAGCCTGGCGGGCTATAGTCCATGGGGTCGCCAAGAGTCAGACACGACTGGGTGACTGAGCAGTCACGCTCTTATTTACGGGTGGCTTGTTTAAAACTTCACAAAGTCTTCTGAGCCATCTAGAGAAATGCCCACTCTGTGCGCTAAAGGCAGCAAGTGCCGACTCACTGTTTGGGGTCAGAGGACGTAATCAGCCACTGGCCCAAGGCAGCTGCAGGGACAGCTGGGTCCAGGCGCTGGCCAGCCTGGCCTCCCACCTGCCCGGCCCCTCCTTGTCTCCATGGCCAGTGTCCTTCTGATTCAGACAAGGGGTGGCTGCCATTTCCTAGGTTTACACCTTCAGTTTCAGCTGCTAGAACAGCAATGCTCATTCCAAGCCCCAAACAAGCGAGGTGGATGCTAGCCCTGGGCAAGCGATGGTTGGCGGGACAGGCATTCCCAGGGACTCTCAGCCGGCCCCCAGAGCAGGATCCAGGAGCACAGAGCCCCCAGCAAGCCCCCGGAGGCCACCTTCCAGCCTTTCACTCTGACCCCGCGTGGTTCCAACGGCTGGACTTTTGCTCCCAGGAGAGGACACGGAGAGAAGGGCTGAGGCCAACTGCCGATTTTAAAAACGAATGTGAAGGGTCATGAAAGAAAAGTGTGTTCGAGTTATGTCCTGGGGAGGGGCTCACACACTCACGCCCTGTGGGGTCACCTCTCAGCACGGGGCTGGCCGCCTGGGGTCCCCGAGGTCCTGGCTGACCACATAGAGTAGGCAGAGCTGCAACCCACAGTGTACGGACGGGAAGGCCGGAACCACCCAGCGTCAGCCCACCCCCCGATATTCTATCCAGATCTGGAGATGGAGCTGCATCAGGCAAGGGGCCGGGAGAGGAAGGGGACCCACCACAGCCATGCTTTGTGCCCGATGCAAACTGCCCAGCCTGGCTCGTCTGAGCGGAGCTTGGCGACGAGGTAACTCTCTCCCTACCTTTGCTTAAGGAGAGCTTCAGTTTACACATTGTCACCCTGATTGATGATGTCGACCTGCCATCCATGAAATCCAATCAGTGAAAATCTGCTTCCTGGACGTCCTGCATATGTTCCGTCTCTCAGTCGGGAGCGCTCACGCTGGCAGCAGCCCCGAGCACCCACGCCCTCTGCCCAGGTGATGAGACTGAGAAGCCCTGAATATTGCAGGTGCCACCACTGCTCTGGGGCGAGGGGTCCTGGGGACAGGCTCCCGCAGGCTGAGGGGCCCAGCAGCACGAGAGGCAGCCCCTGTTCGGATGCTTCTGTCTGGAGAGCCGCAGGGTCCATCGGAAGGTGGACACAGCATCCCTGTAACCAGGCTCCCGGGAGAGAGGATGGGGCCTCCTGCTCACCACCCTGTCCTGAGCACCCAGGGGATGCACTGAGCAAAGCAGACATTTACTAAAAGAAGAGGGAGCTTAAAAAAGAGAGCAGGGAGGGTGCTTTCCTTGAGCCCTTCTCAATTCCTCCTCTGACACTCACCCACCCCTCACCTCAGTCCTTTAACCTTCACCAAACCCACTGTAATCTCTCCTGGGACGCCCCCAAGCTTTCTCTCAACATACCTAATTTCATCTCACTTTGTGGTTGGTTCAGCTCTTGCTTGGGGTAGAAGGGATTATTTACTGGGTCTCCATGAGACCTCCGCAAGCAGATCTTGTGAAATGGGGAGGAGACTGCGGGAGCTGACATCTTGTACAGTTTTTCTTGTTTTAGAAGATGTTAAAGATCCTCAGTACGTTTATACAACGTTAGCTTTAGTGCAGAGGCGACTCAACTTAGACATAATGCTTTGAAGAAAAGAAATGATGCGTTATATTTAAGCCAGTAAAAAGATCAAATCCATCGAACGAGAGAGAAGAGGGTGAGGGGTGAGAAGGTAGTTAATGCAAAACCCTCAAACAGGTGATCCAGCTGATCATTTACTGTATCATGGATTAAAATACACGTAAGTAAACACACTTGCTAGAGAAAATCTCCCTCAGTATATAGATGGATAGATAGATAGAATGATAGACAGTTGACAGATGCATCGATTGACAATAGATGGGCAGATAATAAATAGGTACTATAAGCAGTGACAGACTTTATTTTCTTGGGCTCCAAGGTCACTGCAGGTGGTGACTGGAGCCACGAAATTAAAAGACACTTGCTCCTTGGAATGACAGGTATGACAAACCTCCAGAGCGTGTTAGAAGCAGAGACATCACTTGGCTGACAAAGGTCCAGATAGTTGAAGATATGGTTTTTCCAGAGGTTATGTGCAGATGTGAGAGTTGGACCATAAAGAAGGCTGAGCACTGAAGAATTGATGCCTTCAAACTGTATTGCTGGAGAAGACTTGGATTGCAAGGAGATCAGACCTGTCAATCCTAAAGAAAATCAACCCTGAATATTCATTGGAAGGACTGATGCTGAAGCTGAAGCTCCAATACTTTGGCCACCTGATGCAAAGAGCTGACTCATTGGAAAAGACCCTGATGCTGGGAAAGATTGAAGGTGGGAGAAGAAGGGGACAACAGAGGATGAGATGGTTGGATGGCATCACCGACTCAATGGACATGGGTTTGAACAAACTCCAGGAGATGGTGAAGAACAGGGAAGCCTGGCATGCTGCAGTCCATCAGGTCACAAAGAGTTGGACATGACTAAGTGACTGAACAATAACAACAGATAGAATGACAGATAGATGATAGATAATAGACAATAGATAGATGGACGGATAGCCGGAGACACAAAACAAATGCTGCTGACAAGAGACATCTCAAAAAGAGCGTGACTTAGAAGGCAAGTTAGAGCAGGTACCAGAGACCAACTGGTGCGTATGACGGGCTTAGCCAATTACGTCAGACAAGTACCCATGAACCAGACACGTTATGGAGAAAGAAAAAGGTCACCTCATAAGAAAAGGAGTTGTTTTGAGAAATCTTGAGTCGAAATGGACAAATACACGAACACAGTGAGTAACTTCGCACAACATTCAATAGCTGAGAGGCTTTAGAGACAGAAACCAGTGGCAGGGGCTTTTGACAACATAATTAATAAGCTGGATATAGTAACTATCTGGCAACTGCACACCTAGAATTTCAAGACTACATTAGCATTCATGGGATATTAGATAAATTCCAACAATTACTAATGAATCAGAATTTACAGAATACTTTCTCCAGAAGTCACACATCAAAATTAGCCATAATTGAAGAAGAGCCCCATAAACATGGAACTATCAAAACCTTTTTCGAGAGGAATTTTAAATAAGATGACAGCATAAATGCTCTACATCGAGACTGTGGTGGGAATACAAGGCAGTGAGCTTTCTGCAGGGGGTCAGATGGGACCTCGTCTCGATGTTCTGGGCTGGTCGCTGCTACTGTGCAGGCAAGGCATCCGTGGGCCGTACCTGAGTGGACGGGTGCGTCTGTGCACCAGTGAGACCTAGTCTGTGCAACCAGGTGAGAGCTGGGGCTGGCCCATGGGCTGTCGTCTCCAGAAAGGCTTCACTTAGAGGAAAATCCTTGTATACATACAGCATATATATAAAGTAGAGCAAATAAGGATTTAACTAAAATGTTTGAGAATTACAAAGTAAACTCAGAGACACTAGTAAAGTAACATATACAGTTCTGTGCTTAAACTAATAAAACAGGAAACAGAGGCACAGACAGGGTCATGGATTCTGAAAGCTACTTTATCAGGACAACAGAACAGATGCTGCTCTGGCAAGACCGATGAGAGGAGGGGAGGGGGACAGACAGACATTATTAAAGGGAAAATCAGCCCAACCATGAAACAAATAGAAGCTTAAAAAGAGTGTAATACTATGAACAACTGTAACTCAATAATTTAAAAAATATAATCTGAGTGGATAATACAGAATACAATGCTCCAAAACCATTTCAAACAGATATTAAGTGCATAGATTTATCATCATTCAGTTCAGTTCAGTCACTCAGTCGTGTCCAACTCTTTGTGACCCCATGAATCACAGCACGCCAGAGCTCCCTGTCCATCACCAACTACCGGAGTTCACCCAGACTCACGTCCATCGACTCAGTGATGCCATCCAGCCATCTCATCCTGTCGTCCCCTTCTCCTCCTGCCCCCAATCCCTCCCAGCATCAGAGTCTTTTCCAATGAGTCAACTCTTCGCATGAGGTGGCCTAAGTACTGGAGTTTCAGCTTTAGCATCATTCCTTCCAAAGAAATCCCAGGGCTGATCTCCTTCCGAATGGACTGGTTGGATCTCCTTGCAGTCCAAGGGACTCTCAAGAGTCTTCTCCAACACCACAGTTCAAAAGCATCAATTCTTCGGTGCTCAGCCTTCTTCACAGTCCAACTCTCACATCCACACATGACTACTGGAAAAACCATAGCCTTGACTAGACGGACCTTTGTTGGCAAAGTAATGTCTCTGCTTTTCAATATGCTATCTAAGTTGGTCATAACTTTCCTTCCAAGGAGTAAGCGTCTTTTAATTTCATGGCTGCAGTCACCATCTGCAGTGATTTTGGAGCCCAGAAAAATAAAGTCTGACACTGTTTCCACTGTTTCCCCATCTATTTCCCATGAAGTGATGGGACCAGATGCCATGATCTTCGTTTTCTGAATGTTGAGCTTTAAGCCAACTTTTTCACTCTCCACTTTCACTTTCATCAAGAGGCTTTTGAGTTCCTCTTCACTTTCTGCCATAAGGGTGGTGTCATCTGCATATCTGAGGTTATTGATGTTTCTCCCGGCAGTCTTGATTCCAGCTTGTGTTTCTTCCAGTCCAGCGTTTCTCATGATGTACTCTGCATGTAAGTTAAATAAACAGGGTGACAATATACAAGTGATTTAAAATTAACCAACATTTCTGCCTCTCAATAAAAAAAAAACCCTCAAGTTTATTGTCAAGGATCAGAAAATTCCTTTCTTATATCAATTCCTGTCTTATATCACTTTTCAAGAAAATAGGAAAAAAAGGAAATACTATGAACTTTCTTTATGAGGCTACAGTATCCAGTCAAAACCAGATGTCAATTATATTTAACTTATATGCAGAGTACATCATGCGAAATCCTGAGCTGGATGAAACACAAGCTGGAATCAAGATTGAAGGGAGAAATATCAATAACCTCATACATGCAGATGACACCACCCTTATGGCAGAAAGCAAAGAGGAACTAAAGAGCCTCTTGATTCTGAAGGTGAAAGAGGAGGGTAAGAAAGCTGGCTTAAAACTCAACATTCAAAAAATGAAGATCATGGCATCTGGTCTCATTGCTTCATAAAAAAAGTATGGAGAAACAATGGAAACAGTGACAGACTTTATTTTCTTGGGCTTCAAAATCACTATGGAGAGTAGCTGCAGCCATGAAATAAAATGATATGTGCTGCACTCAATATGCCAGCAAGTTTGGAAAACTCAGCAGTGGCCACAGGACTGGAAAAGGTCAGTTTTCATTCCAATCCCAAAGAAAGGCAATGCCAAAGAATGCTCAAACTACTGCACAATTGCACTCATCTCACATGCTAGTAAAGTAATGCTCAAAATTCTCCAAGCCAGGCTTCAGCAATATGTGAACCGTGAACTTCCAGATGTTCAAGCTGGATTTAGAAAAGGCAGAGGAACCAGAAATCAAATTGCCAACATCTGCTGGATAATGGAAAAAGCAAGAGAGTTCCAGAAAAACATCTATTTCTGCTTTATTGACTATGCCAAAGCCTTTGACTGTGTGGATCACAATAAACTGTGGAATATTCTTCAAGAGATGGGAATACCAGACCACCTGACCTGCCTCTTGAGAAACCTGTATGCAGGTCAGGAAGCAACAGTTAGAACTGGACATGGGACAATAGACTGGTTCCAAATAGGAAAAGGAGTACGTCAAGGCTGTATAGTATCACCCTGCTTATTTAACTTATATGTAGAGTGCATCATGAGAAATGCTGGGCTGGAAGAAGCACAAGCTGGAATCAAGATTGCCGGGAGAAACATCAATAACCTCAGATATGCAGATGACACCACCCTTATGGCAGAAAGTGAAGAGGAACTCAAAAGCCTCTTGACGAAAGTGAAAGTGGAGAGTGAAAAAGTTGGCTTAAAGCTCAACATTCAGAAAACAAAGATCATGGCATCTGGTCCCATCACCTCATGGGAAATAGATGGGGAAACAGTGGAAACAGTGTCAGGCTTTATTTTTCTGGGCTCGAAAATCACTGCAGATGGTGACTGCAGCCATGAAATTAAAAGACACTTACTCCTTGGAAGGAAAGTTATGACCAACCTAGATAGCATATTGAAAAGCAGAGACATTACTTTGCCAACAAAGGTCCATCTAGTCAAGGCTATGGTTTTTCCTGTGGTCATGTATGGATGTGAGAGTTGGACTGTGAAGAAGGCTGAGCTCCAAAAAACTGATGCTTTTGAACTGTGGTGTTGGAGAAGACTCTTGAGAGTCCCTTGGACTGCAAGGAGATCCAACCAGTCCATTGTGAAGGCGATCAGCCCTGGGATTTCTTTGGAAGAAATGATGGTAAAGCTGAAACTCCAGTACTTTGGCTACCTCATGCGAAGAGTTGACTCATTGGAAAAGACTCTGATGCTGGGAGGGATTGAGGGCAGGAGGAGAAGGGGACAACAGAGGAGGAGATGGCTGGATGACAACACTGACTCGATGGATGTGAGTTTGAGTGAACTCTGGGAGTTGGGGATGGACAGGGAGCTCTGGCGTGCTGCGATTCATTGGGTCGTAAAGAGTCGGACATGACTGAGTGACTGAACTGAGGGATGGGAGAAAAGCTATGACCAACCTAGACAGCATATTAAAAAGCAGAGATATTACTTTGCCAACAAAGGTCCATATAGTCAAAGCTATGGTTTTTCCAGTAGTCATGTATGGATGTGAGAGTTGGACCATAAAGAAGGCTGAGCACCAAAGAATTGATGCTTTTGAACTGTGGTGTTGGAGAAGACTCTGGAGAGTCCCTTGGACTGCAAGGAGATCCAACCAGTCCATTCTAAAGGAGATCAGCCCTGGGTGTTCTTTGGAAGGAATGATGCTAAAGCTGAAACTCCAGTACTTTGGCCACCTGAGGTGAAGAACTGACGCACTGGGAAAGACCCTGATGCTGGGAAAGATTGAAGGCAGGAGGAGAAGGGGACGACAGAGGATGAGATAGTTGGATGGCATCACCAACTCGATGAACATGAGTTTGAGCAAGCTTCAGGAGTTGGTAAAGGACAGGGAAGCCTCGCATTCTGCAGTCCATGGGGTCACAAAGGGTCAAACATGACCGAGCAACTGAACTGATATATGCAAAGAAACAATCTGGTTTACTTATGAACATGAATTCAAAATTCATTAGTAACATATCAGCAAACCAAATGTACCATACTCGGCAAAGCTTAATGCCAGGAATGTAGAGATGGTTTAATTTTACCTCTTTACCTTATTAGTAACAGGAGTGAATATTTACATGGTGTTTACCCCGGACTTGGGCTGGGCTGCCTGCTTCACGGCTCAAAGCTTCTGATGCCCTCACTCCCTGCACTGCTTCTTCTTTAACGGATGAGATGAGTTGACCTTGTCCATGCAGGGAAGTACTGGAGTGAATTTATCCTAATATCATGATAACAGGAAAGGAAAGAGGATTCTTGGGAAATACTCCCCTGGCTGAAGAGTGGGTGGATACTCAGCTTTAGCTAATGTGCTGTTGTTGTTCAGTCGCTCAGTCGTGTCCAACACTCTGCGACCCCATGGACTGCAGCGCGGCATGCTTCCCTGTCCTTCACCATCTCCCAGAGCTTGCTCAAACTCATGTCCGTTGAGTTGGTGATACCATCCAACCACATCATCCTCTGTCGACCCCTTCTTCTCCTGCCTTTGATCTTTCCCAGCATTGGGGTCTTTTCTAATGAGTTAACTCTTCCCATCAGGTGGCCAGAGTATTGGAGTTTCAGCTTTAGCATCAGTTCTTCCAATGAATATTCAGGGTTGATTTTCTTTAGGATTGATTTGTTTGATCTCCTTGCAGTTGAAGGGACTCTCAAGAGTCTTCTTCAACACCACAGTTCAAAAGCATCAATTGTTCGGTGCTCAGCCTTCTTTATGGTCCAACTCTCACATCCATACACGACTACTGGAAAAACCACAGCTTTGGCTATTCGGACCTTTGTTGGCAAAATAATGTCTCTGCTTTTTAATATGCTGTCTAGGTTGGTCATAGCTTTTCTTCCAAGGAGCAAGCAGCATTTAACTTCATGGCTGTAGTCACCATCTGCAGTGATTTTGGAGCCCCAAAAAATAGTCGGTCACTATTTCCATTATTTCCCCATATTTTTTCCATGAAGTGATAGGAGTGGATGCCATGACCTTCATTTTTTGAATGTTGAAATCTTGAGCTTTAAGCCAGCTTTTTCACTCTCCACTTTCACTTTCATCAAGAGGCTTTTGAGTTCCTCTTCACTTTCTGCCATAAGGGTGGTGTCATCTGCATATCTGAGGTTATTGATGTTTCTCCCGGCAATCTTGATTCCAGCTTGTGCTTCTTCCAGCCCAGCATTTCTCATGATGCACTCTACATATAAGTTAAATAGCAGGGTGACAATATACAGCCTTGATGTACTCCTTTCCCGATTTGGAATGTTGTTCCATGTCTGGTTCTAACTGTTGCTTCTTGATCTGTATAAGGCAGGTAAGGTGGTCTGGCATTCCCATCCCTTTCAGAATTTTCCACAGTTTGTTGTGATCCACACAGGCAAAGGCTTTGGCGTAGTCAGTGAAGCAGAAGTAGATGGCTTTTTCTGGAACTCTCTTGCTTTTTTGATGATCCAGAGGATGTTGGCAATTTGATCTCTGGTTCCTCTGCCTTTTCTAAATCCAGCTTGAACATCTGGAAGTTAATGGTTTACATATTGCTGAAGCCTGGCTTGGAGAATTTTGAGCATTACTTTGCTAGCGTGTGAGATGAGTGCAATTGTGCGGTAGTTTGAACATACTTTGACATTGCCTTTCTTTGGGATTAGAAAGAAAACTGGCCTTTTCCAGTCCTGTGGTCAGTGCTGAGTTTTCCAAATTTGCTGGAAAATTTGAGTGCAGCACTTTCACAGCATCATCTTTTAGGATTTGAAACAGCTCAACTGGAATTCCATCACCTCCACTAGCTTTTTCATTGTGATGCTTCCTAAGGCCCACTTGACTTTGCACTCCAGGATATCTGACTCTAGGTGAGTGATCACACCATCGTCGTTATCTGGGTCATTAAGGTCTCTTTCGTATGGTTCCTCTGTGTATTCTTGCCACCTCTTAATATCTTCTGCTTCTGTTAGATCCATACCATTTCTGTCCTTTATTGTGCCCATCCTTGCATGAAATATTCCCTTGGTATCTCTAATTTCCTTGAAGAAATCGCTAGTCTTTCCCATTCTATTGTTTTCCTTTATTTCTTTGCCTCGATGCTTAGAAAGGCTTTCTTGTCTCTCCTTGGTCTTCTTTGGAACTCTGCATTCACTTGGGTGTATCTTTCCTTTTCTCCTGTGCCTTTCTCTTCTCGTCCTTCCTCAGCTATTTTTAAGGCTTCCTCAGAGGTCCATTTTGCCTTTTTGCATTTCTTTTTCTTGGGAATGGTCTTGATCACTGCCTCCTGTACAATGTTATGAACCTCCATCCATATTTCTTCAGGCACTCTGTCTCAGATCTAATCTCTTAAATCTATTTAATGATGTGTTAGAAATGTTTTAATTGAATACAAAAAATGGATATAGACAAAGCCATTTTTGGTCTAAACTCTCCTAAAAATAGTAGCCAACACATTAAGACAAGTAGAATAAACAGTAGGCAGAGCTTTGTAAAGTCACTGAAGGCAGCCTAGTGACCTGCTTAGAGGTCCAAAAGCCTCCATGGAAAATGATCAAAATGAATGTAGCAGATGGACACATTTATTAGTTTTTCCAGAGTCCTTCCACTGGGAAGCGAGCAGCACGTGTCTACTCCCTTTGGCTCACAGACGTCTCTCCAGAACCTGTGAGAGTGCCTGACACGTGGTGGTACTCAGTGAGTATTTGTTGAATAAATAATGAGCAAATTCTCAACTGTGCAAGATATAGATTCATAGACAGAAACCAATGATGTCTCTATAAACAAACCACAAAAACGCAACATGTAGCTTTGGACGGGCATCATTCATCACAAGAGGAAAATCTCTAATTCATGACAGAGATTTATACCCAACGAAAGGAGCAGAGAAGTTTGCAAAAACTGTCAGAAAATGAACCAAAATAAATAGCCCATAGATTGGATGAATCAACACTGAAAGCTCTGCATTTCTCCCCCAAATGAATCTGTGAGCAGACAATGTTGAACATCTGAGTAGGGGTTTTCATGAGATTTGGGAAAGAGATATTGCATTTAAGTTAGAACAACGAGGGGAAAGAACCATGATGAAAAGACAGCAGATGGTAGGACTGTTGTAAGCTTTTTCCTGCTGAGTGGTGAGTGGTGGGGGCAGAAGAGAGGCCCCCCTGTGGCGGGGGAGCTGGTACCCGGGACTCGGAGCAGGCAGGTGCGTGTCCGAGTCAGCTTTCCCAAGGAAAGTGGATTTTCCTTGAGTGCTTGTGTGCCTGTGCGTGTGAAGGAAGGGTGTGTGGTGTGAGGGGTATGTTACATGTGGTCTGTGTGTGGTGTGTGCCTCTAAGTGTGGAAAGGATACTGTGAACATGTGGCCTCTCTCAGCACACACATCGAGAAGAGAACAATGTTATTATCACAGTCGTTTCAAGCCTCCTAATGACACAGCGCACAGATGTACAATTTAGGTAGATTAGAATAAAGATCTAAGTGGGCAAGCGAACATAATTATAATTTTAGAGAAAATATCTAGGAGACTCTTCTTAAGATGGTGGGGAGGTAAGCGTTTTTTCAGCAAGGCACAGTAAGCATTAACCAAAAGGAAATATTTTGTGAATTTGAAATTTACACCTTTTGAAGGGCAGGACCCCACGAACAGGGCAGACACAGGGACGAACTGGCGTCAGACTGAGAGGTGAAGCCTCATAAACTGTGGAAGAAACCAGAGACCGTCTTCGTGGACTGAGACTGTGGGGAAGTTTTCCTACAGAAAGTCTGAGAAATGAAAATAACTGCTTCATAAATAAAACTCCCCAGCCGCCTGCATGCACGAGTTCGTGTGCTGTTGCTCAGTCACGTCTGACTCTTGGCGACTCTGTGGACTGTAGCCCGCCAGGCCCCTCGGTCCATGGGATTTCCCAGGCAAGAATGCTGGAGTGGGTGTCCATTTCATTCTCCAGGGAATCTTCCAGACCCAGGGATCAGACACTCATCTCTTGCATCTCTTGCGTTGCAGGCAGATTCTTAACCACTGAGCCACTGGGGAAGCCCCCCTGGGCCAGACAACATGCAAATGAAAATATAGGCTGCAGATACAGAGATGTTGGCAGCACATTCTGTAACAATCAAACTTATTCTAAACATGCAGAGGACGCCTATAAATTATTAAGCAAAAGCTGTCCCAACAGGTACACGAGGAAAGGGTAAGCGCTGGTCCTTACGAGAGCGGGAGCTTGCAGATGTAGCACGGAGAACATTTGTTCATCTAGAAAGGTGAACTGTGAGCTGAGCCGCTCAGCTGCAATCAGCAGCGCACGTCTCTGCGCCCAGTGCTGGCCGAGTCCAGGGACGCAGGCGGCCCCCAGCGGAGTGAGCCTCCTGGGAAGACGTGGGCGGCATCTCCTCACGAGGGCGGAGTGACTGGCTGGTGGATGTTCCTGCAGGATCTGTTGTCATAAAGCAAACAGAGACTGATCTGAGCCTGGTTTATTCCTCAAATGGAAAGATACACAGACGTTAAAATCAATGAACTGCGAATATGGATATAACAACTATGATAAATCTCAAAGGCAGGGTGGTATTTTTTTTAAAAGCAAAGTATACAATAAATGTATAAAATGAAACCATTTATCTGGTTTGTAAAACACAAAAACCCTATCTCCGCCTGGTGTAGAGACACGAGAATATATCAACAAGACACAGGGATGTGGAGAGATGAGGCCACGCTTACTTCGGGACAGTCTTGGTCCCTGGGGTCTCGGGCCTCCAGGCGGGGGTCACGGAGGCAGTCAGGGACTCGGGACAAGTCCCCCCAAGCTGTAAGATCTTACTTCTTAGGAAAATATTTAAAGCAAATGTTTCAAAAATGACTAAATCGGAATGATAGGAAACGGCTGCTTGCTGTATTATTGACTTTTCTCCAGGCTTGAAGTACTTTGTTTTTAAGAGTCAAATGAGATAGAGTTTCTATACTGAGTTAAGACTGACCGCCTCCTCTTTCAGCACAGAGCGGGGTCCTCACTCCCACCCGGCACAGCTGGGGCAACGGGGTGGGGTCCACAGTCTTCCTCGGTTCTCACTTTATCTCATATGCGTGTGTATGGGTGCGTGTGTGTGTGTGTGCGCACACTCATGTATGTGTGTGTGTGCACCTGCATGCGTTTGTGTGTGCACGCGTGTGCCTGTGTGTGCACATGTGTGCCAATGTGTGCGTGTGTGTGCATGCCTCTGTGTACATGTGTGTGTGTGTGTGTGTGTGTGTGTGTGCGTGTGTGTGTTCGCTTTATGTGTCCACCTGAAGGGGCACAGGTAGTTATAAGCTTTGTCCCCAAGGCCCTCAGTATGCTCACGGGTCCCCGCCCACCTCCCCTCTGGCCTGAGACCCGGAGGAAGAGGGCTGTCTGTGGCTGGTGCTCGCTGCTGACTCCCAGGGCCAGGAACACTCCTGACACCTGGGAGCCGAGAGACCTGTGTGCGAATCCGCACGTGTTCGCCCTGCTCTGCGGGCCAGCTTGCTCGGGTCTCCGCGGCCAGGCTTTCCAGTCCGTCTTGTGACCGGGTTTCCGAGAGACTTGCCCATGATCATGCAACCCTCCTGACGTGCTGTGCCTGGCCACCAGGCGTGTCCCCACGGTGTGCTCTCTGCTGGCCTGGGGCTCCGGGGACACTCCAGGGTCCCCAGCCACTTTCAACCGCCTGCTGCCCACCTGTGGGTCCTGTGACACAGCTCCAGGCTGCTGCTATGGCTGGTGGGTCTGCAAAGGCTCTGCTCCAGACAGGGCGGCCACAGAGCAAAGCAGTGTCACCCAGGGAGGAGGCAGGGAGGGGTCTGCAGGAACAGGAAATGGGGTGACATGGCCAGCTCTCCTGCTTGAGCTTCTTAAACCCCAAATAAATCAGTGATATTTATATTCTAGAATCTTAGGCTGAACCAGGTCTAAGGGCCAGGTGACTTCAGGATGAATTAGACACACAATGAGACTCTGGCTAAGGCTCACTGAGCCAACAGGCATGTGTAGAGGTGGGGAGACTGAGGCTGGAAATACCACCCAGAGGCCTGGGGCAGGGGGAGCAGGTCTGACAGGACACGGCCGCAGGTGCCAGTGTCCTGAGGGGAGGGGCGCGGGCACTGCTCGGGTGCACGGAAGGCAATGGGGAGCCCCAGGGGTGCAGGAGGGGTCCCACCCTGAGACGGCGCAAGAGAGCAGATCAGCGAGGCTGGGGAGGAGGAGTCAAGGAAACCAGGAGCCAAGGAGACAGACGTGCGCTTCTAGAGACACTCGACTGTCCCTGAAAGGATGCTCCACCCGGCGAGGCCATCACTGCGGAACAGGGAGCCGACTAACGGGACTCGGACGAGGCTGAAGGGAACCCACGCAGGCTGAGTGGGAGCAGCCCGCCCCGTCCTCCCCCGCTCCACACCGCCCTCTCCTGCCCACGCTGCTCTTGGTTCACCAGGAGGCCCCGGGCAGGCATGGGGACGCTCAAACCTGGAGATGCAGCAACTAAGACGGTGATGAGGTTTTCAGGGAAGCTGGTGCAAAGCACAGCAACTAATAGCTTCAGGCAAAGGGCTGTGGACTCAGCCAGCTGTGCTTCCACTGAAGCCGCGAGAAATCTCCCCAGGACGCCCGGGACGTCCCGCGTGGACTCCTGTCCACCAGGATGGTGGCGGCAGCTCAGACGTGTTCCCCAGAACAGGCTCCCCGCTGCGTGCACTGGGCGCCGGCTGTCCACGTGTGTGCGCCACGGCCCCCAGTGCCACCCCACGCGGACGCCAGGGCCAGATGAGCTGGTTCCACCAGCACCGGGGGAGGCTTTGTGTTACTGAATTGAGGGTACTTCAATATTTAACTTGGTAAGTCTATGCATGGGTGCACAGGATGAAAATGACTTGAGTTTTGCCCATTCCGTTAAAAATGTATGCGCTGTCCATCACTGTGGGCCATTGCCACAGATGATGTCTTTGCTTCCCCCAGAATGAGTGCATTGGAACCTAATCCCCATGCTGTGGTCTTAGGAAGGAGGGCTGAGGGGTCGTGAGGGTGGGCCCCCTTGGGTGGGATTTGTCGGGGGGCAGGCAGGAAGCCGGAGTGTGAACCACCAGCTGCAGCAGAAAGGACCAGGCGGCCAGGTGCAATGGGGGTGGATGCCAGCTGCTGTCTGAGGGGGTCCCGGGGGGGCATCTCTGGTTTCTGCCTGGGCCCCTGTGGGGAGGGGGTGCATTTCTCTGAGGGAGAGGGCGGCATGTGGAAGGCTGCACACCCCAGAAAGGGTGAGAGCTTGACCCCCGAGCAGCCCGACTGAGGGGGGGCCTCGCCTGCACCCCCAGAGCCTCCTCATTGCCTTCTGGACACCCCGGCCCCATCCGAGAACCAGAGCAGCCCCCCGAGGGGTCTCCCGGGCAGTGTGCACGCCCCTTGCCTCAGGACACTGGCGCCGGCTGCTGTGTCCTCTGTCAGACCCGTGCAGACGTCTGCCCTCAGCTGAGAGGCACAGGGCCTGACAGGGCCCCGGACGGTGCTCTGCGTGCCCAGGACGGGCTCTGCATGCCGGGACGGTGCTCTGCGTGCCCAGGAAGGGCTCTGCATGCCCGGGACGGGCTCTGCGTGCCAGGATGGTGCTCTGCGTGCCCAGGACGGGCTCTGTGTGCCGGGACGGTGCTCTGCGTGCCCAGGACGGGCTCTGCGTGCCGGGACGGTGCTCTGCGTGCCCGGGACGGGCTCTGCGTGCCGGGACGGTGCTCTGCGTGCCCGGGACGGGCTCTGCGTGCCGGGACGGTGCTCTGCGTGCCCGGGACGGGCTCTGCGTGCCGGGACGGTGCTCTGCGTATCCCCCTCTTGGCTCTCCTGACTCGCGGGGCAACCAGCCGAGCGCCTGGCCCGCTGGTCTGCGGTGTCCCCACGCTGAACCTGCTGGTGCCCGTCCTGCTGCAGGGCCAAGCAGCCCAGCTGCACACAGTCGTGTCTGCTTCTCTAAGTGGGGGCAAGGCTTCCTGAGCCCCCAGCGGACGGCTGCCCACCTGGCCGCCCCGCCTCTGGGCTGTCCGCCTCTCTAAGCTCGTTCAAAGATCCATTGTCCGGGCGGTCTGGCCAGGCTGGGCCCTGGGAAGCCTTGGGCAGACCCTGCGTTGCTGGACTCCACGGTACAACCTTCCTCTCCACCCTCAGGCCCGGGGGTGCACCAGGGGCCTGCGGTCAGCGTCCTGCTCCCAGATGACAAGGCCTCTTCCTCCCTCCCAGTGTGTGTGGGCTTCCAGGAAACGGAAACTAGAGCAGGGAGTTTTTAGAGGAGTTATTTTTATAGCACTTCAATTTATTTATATTTATCAAATATGTCCCCATCGCTAAAATCTCTTTGGAGGGTTTTCAAACATTAAAGGATTGCAGCTAAAAATACTGACCCTGATATGCAGTGTGCACGGCTAAGTCCCGGCCCCAGAGACGTCAGGACGGAGCAGCGACAGTGTGCTGCGGCGGGGACTGTGGAAGAGGCGCGGCTCCCTCCCTCAGGGAGGAGCAGTCGGGTGGAATGTGCCCGAGTCTGAGATCCATTCCTTCCCCTCCACGTTCTCGTCTGTCTCTCTGTTCATTCAGCACACCCTGAAAGAGCGTCTACTGATTCACCCGCTTCTGGGCTGGCAGCCGCACCCTGGCTCTGGTAGGCTCTGGGGCTGGACAGCGGCCCCCACCTGCACTCAGCCCTGGGCACATCACCCTGTGTTCTGAGCAGATGACCGGGCTTCCCGGAGGCCGGCGCCCTTGTCCCCAGAAAAGCCAGAGGCCTTGTGCTCAGAAGCACTGCCCCTGGGCAGAGAGCGGGGAAATGGATGCTGGCCTGGGCCCAGGAGTCCTCAGGGCTGGGGGTGGCCCGCTGGGAAGGCCAGCGTCTCAGCCCAGGGAGGCCACGGGGTCCCCACGGCCAAGTGCGGCCCCTGAAGAGCTGCCGGGTCTCTACTGGCCCAGCTCACGGCCGGGTCTCCACCGGCCCAGGGTCGTGGCCGGGTCTCCACCGGCCCACTTCACGGCCAGGTCTCCACCGGCCCAGCTCACGGCCTGGTCTCCACCGGCCCAGGGTTGTGGCCGGGTCTCCGCCGGCCCAACTCACAGCCGGGTCTCCACTGGCCCAGGGTTGTGGCCGGGTCTCTGCCAGCCCAGGGTCATGGCCGGGTCTCCGCCGGTCCAGCTCACGGCTGGGATGGGGGTCCCTGCAGGTGCTGAGGAGGCTCTGAAGGACGTGAGCCCCCAGGAGCCCACCCTGAATGCAGCACTCGGCGGGGTCACCGAAGGGGCCTGTCCTTCCTGGCGGGGCTGCTGCAGATGGGAGGAGTTGGCTCATCCCTCCTTCACCCCTCCCCCAAGGGTTCAGGAGGTCAGGCGGGGCAGCTTCTCTGCTTTCCCAGCGGCGGGCGTCCTGGGCGCCCGGGAGGGGACTGTGCACCCCCTGGGCATCCAGTGAGGGCCAGGGACCAGCAGGGGATGGAAAGCAGCTGAGCCCCTCAGGTCGACCGACGTTGCTCACAGGAGTTCCCCGCGGAGATGACCAACCGGGGCAGACCCAGACAACAGAAAGAGGAGCTTGAGCGAGAGAAGTCCTACGTCAGGCTTAGATTCGTCCCAGCTCAGATGAGCATGGCCTGCTGGCACGGGGCACGGGTCCTCCTGGGAGGTGCCCGGCGTCTGAAGGCAGGAGCAGGGCGCTGACACAGGGCTGTCCCCGAGCCCTCCTCACAGACGTGTCCCCCCGTGGGGCTAGCCCTGAGCGCCTGTTTGAGCTTTCTGCCCAGCCCTAAGGGCCTCGAGGGCAGCTCTCCTGTGTCCCCCTGGTGCCCTTACTGGAGCAAAAAGCAGACACCTGAGCCCAGGAAGCCCCAGGTGGGCAGAGGAGGCAGGCCATGGCCTGCGGTTCCCTGGGCCCCGCAGAGCAGAGACCAGCCCTCGGGAGGAGGCTCAGGAGGCCTCTGGGCTCTTCCCGGCCCTCGCCTCCCTGATCCCTTTCCCTGCGCATGCAGAGGGCAGAGGGTCCCCAAATCTGGGCAGAGCCCTGGAATCTGGACGGAACCTCCGGGGAGGCAGGGGGCAGGCCGGGACCGCTCGGCTATCATAGGGTGACAGTCCCGCTGGCCCCCCCAGCCTGTGGTGTTCCTGTCGCTCGGTCCTCGGGGAGCCCCGATGGGATGAGCCCCTGTGCCAGCTGTGCAGGCGGGCACGTGGATCCCGGCGCCCGCCTCAGTGCCAGCAGCCGCGCCTGCTCATCCGAGGACACAGGGTGCCCTGTGCTGAGGGCTCCTGGGTGTCCTCTGGGCCCGCTGGTTCCCCAGAGAGAGGGAGACAGAGGGCCTCTGCAGCTCTGCTCTACTCGCGCCTGAAATCCGCAAGTCTCGATGCGTGTGTGCCTGTGGCCCTCAGCACCCTCTGTCCTGCCCTCTCTCCCCGGGGGTCTCTCTCCCCCTGGGGGTCTCTCTTTCTCCCTGGGGTCTCTCTCCCTGGGGGTCTCTCTCTCCCTGGGGGTGTCTCTCTTCCTGAGGGTCTGTCTCTCTCCCTGGGGTCTCTCTCTGGGGGTCTCTCTCCCCCTGTGGGTCTCTCTCTCGCTAGGGGTCTCTCTCTCCCTGGGGGTCTCTCTCTCCTCTGGGGGTCTCTCTCTCTCCCTGGGGTCTCTCTCCCTGGGGGTCTCTCTCTCCCTGGGGGTCTCTCTCCCCCTGGGGGTCTCTCTCTCTCCCTGGGGGTCTCTCTCCCCCTGCGGGTCTCTCTCTCTTCCTGGGGTCCCTCTCCTGGGGTCTCTCTCCCCCTGGGGTCTCTCTCTCTCCCTGGGGTCTCTCTCTCCCTGGGTGTCTCTCTCCCCCTGGGGGTCTCTCTCTCTCCCCCTGGGGGTCTCTCTCTCTCCCTGGGGTCTCTCTCCCTGGGGGTCTCTCTCCCTGGGGGTCTCTCTTTCCCTCAGGGTCTGTCTCTCCCTGGGGGTCTCTCTCTACCTGAGGGTCTGTCTCTCTCCCTGGGGTCTCTCTCCCTGGGGTCTCTCTCTCTGGGGGTCTCTCTCCCCCTGTGGGTCTCTCTCTCGCTGGGGGTCTCTCTCCCCCTGGGGGTATCTCTCTCGCTGGGGGTCTCTCTCTCCCTGGGGGTCTCTCTCTCTCCCTGGGGTCTCTCTCTCCCTGGGGGTCTCTCTCTCCCTGGGGGTCTCTCTCTCTCCCTGGGGTCTCTCTCTCCCCTGGGGTCTCTCTCTCTGGGGGTCTCTCTCCCCCTGTGGGTCTCTCTCTCCCTGGGGGTCTCTCTCTTCCTGAGGGTCTGTCTCTCTCCCTTGGGTCTCTCTCTCTGGGGGTCTCTCTCCCCCTGGGGGTCTCTCTCTCTCCCTGGGGTCTCTCTCTCCCTGGGGGTCTCTCTCTCTCCCTGGGGGTCTCTCTCTCCCTGAGGGTCTGTCTCTCTCCCTGGGGTCTCTCTCTCTCCCTGGGGTCTCTCTCTCGCTGGGGGTCTCTCTCCCCCTGGGGTCTCTCTCCCCCCCTGGGGTCTCTCTCCCCACCCTGGGGTCTCTCTCTCTCCCTGGGGGTCTCTCTCTCCCTGAGGGTCTGTCTCTCTCCCTGGCATCTCTCTCTCTGGGGGTCTCTCTTCCCCTGGGGTCTCTCTCTCCCCCTGGGGTCTCTCTTTCTCCCTGGGGTCTCTCTCTCGCTGGGGGTCTCTCTCCCCCTGTGGGTCTCTCTCTCGCTGGGGGTCTCTCTCTCCCTGGGGGTCTCTCTCTCCCCTGGGGTCTCTCTCTCCTCTGGGGGTCTCTCTCTCTCCCTGGGGTCTCTGTCTCTCTGAGGGTCTCTCTCTCCCTGCGGTCTCTCTCTCTGGGGGTCTCTCTCCTCCTGGGCTCTCTCTCTCCCCCTGGGGTCTCTCTCTCTCCCTGGGGTCTCTCTCTAGCTGGGGGTCTCTCTCTCCCTGGGGGTCTCTCTCCCCCAGGGGTCTCTCTCTCCCTGGGGGTCTCTCTCTCCCTGGGGGTCTCTCTTTCCCTGGGGGTCTCTCTCCCTGGGGGTCTCTCTCCCCATCCTCTAGGTCGTCACACGGGCGTCTGCAGAGCCCAGTCCAGATGCTGTTCTCATCTCACCGTCATCCCCCTCCTCTCCTTTGCTCCAAGGCATCGCGCCAGGGCGTCCCACGCCCGCATCCCCCAGACTCTCTTTATGTTTTCGCATCCAAGCTACAGAATCAAGAGCTGCGTTTGGTTTTTAGGAGCATCTTCCGTGACCTGGGCTCTGATCTCGCCTCCCTCACCAGGTCCCCGGGGCCCCCTCCCCACCATCTCAGGGGCAGCGCTCACCCCCGGGCACCTCTGCATGAAGGGAGTTTGCCATGTCTTTTGCTTTTCTGCAGACAGAAGGCTCTGTAGATAATATTCTTCTTAAATATTCAGCAATTATGTATTTAGTTGCTACCAACCACAGAGAAAAATATGCATATTAAAGCATCCATAATTACATAATAAGCACTTACTGTCAACTGCATTTTGCTGCTGTGTACCCTCTGTCCCCTTTATCTTAAAAAAATTTCAGAGACCATTACCATAAATGCTAAAATAAATCAGGCGCCGGGCAGCAGGCTAACGAACGTGAAATGAGGGGTTTGTCTGTGGGGACGTGTCGACTCAAATAGCGCAGGTCTGGTCACACAGGGCACCTGGCTCCACCATGGACTGTGATGCTCTTGGGGGGAAGGTCGGGGGCAGAGGCTGCAGAAAGAGGCATCTGGGAAGGCCAGGCCTGTCCCTCGCTCCTGGCCCTTCTGGGTTTGCAGGTCCCCTGACAGCCTCTCAGACTTAGTAGAACCCCAGTTCCCGATTCTCAGTGTCCCCAGCGCAAGGAAGGTGGCGGGGGTCCCCAGAGGCACTGGGGGTGCCAGCGTCTCAGCTCATCTGCCCGCAGCCCATCATTCAGCCCTGCCGGGGCTCCCATGGCCTGACCTCCGACCGCGGCCAGCACCTAGCCAGGGTCCTTGTTGAGTGGACAGATGAGTTAATAACCAATAAACAACAAGTATTACAATCAAACTCAGGTTGCTTAAAATCCAAGCAGGGAACAAACGTGGTTTCTTAAAAGAATCTGAGAACCAAAGGCAGGACCAGCAAATCAATAAACAAACAAACAAATCTGCCTTTTGCTTTCTCTTCCCTGGAGGCAGCGAGCTGGGTCTTCTGCTAATGGTCTTCCTGCGCTGCTGAGAGGCTCCGGCTGCAGCGACGGGCCCAGGCCTGCATCACTGACCCTCTCCGACTCCGGCAGTGGGCATCCTGAGCATGTGTGTGCCCTGAGCATCTGACATTTCCCCATGAACAGGCGCTTCCGTCCACGGTGCTCACTGGACCGTGTTAGAATTTCACGTTCACGGTGCAGCGAGTGTGACTTTGCAACAAGCTCTTTTCCTCTGGACTTTTCTCTGCGTGTGGTCTGAGATTCATTGGAATTGGTGCATGCAGCTCGCGTTCATTCTTTTTAACTGACAGAGTTACTCTGCGTGCTAACGGGCTGCGGGGCAAGACACATATGTGCTGCACAGTGGGGGGTCTGGGCCCCAGCCGGGGGGCAGTTCCCACCTTGCAGGTGGACCTGGGGCTGCGGGGTGGGAGCCCTTGGCCCTGTGACACCTCATCTTCCCCTCCTGAGTTCCTATGGCAACTGTTGGAGCGGGGCACGGCTGCTCTCTTTTCCTGTGTCTCTCCGTCTCCCCTTTGCTTCTCTGAGCAGATGTGTGTGGCCTTGTTGACTTCATGTTTCTCTGCGGGAATTCTCACACGTTCCATTTTTCCTCTGTGTTCGTTCACGTCTCTGAGCCTTGTCCCTGTCCTTGGTCATGCACTGCGTCATCACACTCTTACTGCCTGAATCTCTCGTCAGAGAAAAAATAACCATTCCCTGCCGTTCTGACAGCTCAGCTATTTGCCTTGTTGCGGACGTTTTATTTCTTCACTTGAGTGTTGCTTCCCGTTTTCCTGTTATCTCTTGTCTTCTTCTGGACTGTCCCCGTTCCCTTTGGCCCCTGCGATGATCTAACCATCCTGCATCCTCTCGGATCCACCACCGTGGCCTTCCCACATGCAGAGACGCCCTCGCAGGCCCAGGTCCTCACTGTCGATGGAAGCGTGTCACAGCCTCCGTCTCGGGTCCCGGGGAAGCGAGAGGTGGGAGCCTGTGTCTCCCTCCTCCGCTTCATTTCTCACTTCTGTCAAAATCGTTTGGGATTGTAGAGCTATTGTTTACTTTTCAAAAGGGCCATTCTCTCGAGTCTGGAAAATCAGTCCCTTCCAGCTGGGCTGATGGCTTTACACACAAACAGCCCAGCCTTGTCTGCAAGAAATCTGAGGGCATTTGTTTAGCGTGATTACATACAGGTGTCTGGCAAGAGGAAGATTTATTGAATTTTTAACTGTCAGTTAAAATAGAGAGTATTGAACTTTCTATTTTGGTACCTTTCCGAGCAAGGTCAATACCGAGACGCCTGTCACCTGTCACCCCCGAGCTGATATTCATAATCCAAACAATTCTCTGCCTGTCAGGGAGCCAGAGAAACAAGTGCGCTCTGCCTCCCGTCAGCGAGGCCGGTGGGGCACACACCCAGACTTCTGGAGGAAGCAAAGGGCGGCCGTCCAGCCAGGTTTTCCCTCCCTGTCCTGGAGCCGGGACCCCGGGCCAGCCTGCAGGGCCAGCTGCACACGGCACCCCGTCTCTCCCCCTGCAGCATCCCCACGCAGCCAACCCATCAGAGCCGGGTACTGAGCAGGCCTGCTAGCTGGACCGACCCAGTGTGGGGCCCCCTGCCTCCACCCCAACGGGTTCAGACAAGCGCGTGACTCCCCGGCATCGGCTGCCTCATTGGAGATGTAGGAATTATAGTAATAACGACAGCAACGGACACGTTGCACAGCGTGGGCTTAAGAAGCGCCGGTCCTCCAAAACCTCTCACGTATCCAAGGCGGGCGGCTTGGCACCCGGCTTCTGCATCCGGGAAGCCTCACAGGAGGAGGTGTCTGAACAGGACACCCACATGGGATTCCAGGAGGCTGGGGTGGAGAATGCCGGAAAGCCTGTCTGCCCCGTCCCAGCTGCTTGGTGATTGGCCAGTGGCTTTGGTGCCAAGGACGCTCTCGTTTAGGGGAACACGGAGGGCAGATCCGCGTCCGGGGAGCAGGGGAGCGTGGCCTCAGGCATCAGACACAGGTGCACTTAAATCTGGGAACAGGGCTGCCCTTGAATGTCCTGCTCGGGGCGCCAGGTGGGCAGGGAGGTCTGACTGCCCGGAGATCTCCCCGGATCCTGGGAGGGTTCCGTGGAGTCCGTGTAGGGGCGATGCCCGCCTGCCTGGCCCCAGAGCCCCGGGCTAGTCTCCATTCTCCCTCTTGAGCAGTCATCCTCGTGGCCAAGAAATTAAGTTTCCAGAGGAGCTGAGGGGGGCCCTAGGGGGCTGGCTGTGTAATTACCATTCTGGCCTCCTCAGCATCTGGAGCTGGGCTGCCGTCCGCCTATGGTCAGGGGTGCTGTTATTGCCCACAGGCTGAGGGAGGGGGCTGCGGGCCCCGCCCCCTCAGCACCAGGCCCCCAGGACGGTGTGTGCCTGGCTCTGGCTCTGCCTCGCCCCCACCTCCGTGGAATCCGGGTTGGTTGTAAGGGGAGCAGGGGGAGCCGGGACCCCTGACTTGTCTCCCTTCTAGTTTAAATTACACTTCGAGCTCTTAATCCCAGGCTTGAGTCATGGTGGTTCCCCAGCCGTAGCCCTGCCCCACTCTGCCCGCAAACCGCAGGGCCCTGGCCCGGCTCACGGGCGGCTGCTCAGAGGGGCAGGCGCAGATGCTGGAAACAGGCCATGGCAGAGGAGCCACCCGGAACCTTCCGCTTTAATGTTTCATTAACTTTTGAGTCAAATTGAGCCGAATGACAACACAGGCCTGAGCTCCCATCAGGAGGCCACTGACGGGGCCTTGCTGGGCCTGGACTCCGCCCTGAGGATGGCGCGGGCTCACCCGCCAGAGACGGACAAAGCTCCAGTGGTGGGCAGGACACGTGGACGCCGGCCAGGGCTCACCCACCCAGCACCTTCCCACGACATAGAGGCGCTGGAGACCAGGGCCGCGGACTCCCGGGGGGTGGGCTCCAGGCAGACGGCCCCCGGTGGCCCCTCCAGAGCCTCCCGAGGCCCCTCAGTGGCTCACCTCCCCAGCTCTGAGCCTGCAGCTCAGCCAGAGGGAGGAAGCCTCGGGGCCAAGAGCAGGAATCAGGTGGGCCCAGGGGCCGGGTGAGGCGGCCCCGCCGTGCCCCACTCCGTGTGGAGCGCGTCCATGCAGTCCTGGGCTGGCCCCCAGCCTTGGGCCCCAGGGACGGGGTGGTCGGGCCGGGGGCACCCGGGAGCTGAGTTGGGAAGCAGCACCTGCCTGTCACCACCTGGATGTGGGGGAGGGGCGCGCAGAGGACATCCTGGGGAGCCGGAGCAGGTGGGTGACTGTCATCGACACGGGCGCCCCCGGCACCCTGAGGCGCCTTCGTGTGTGTGTCCTGTCACAAAAGACAAAGCAGAGGCCCGGGGAGGCCCACAGGAGCCCGAGGCTGCCAAGGCAGGACTGACTGACGCCTCCTCAGGGGTGTCCCCGCCCTGACCCTCCAGCCCCCGCCTCCTTCCTCCTGCCCCGGGGCGTCTCTTCAGCTGGAAGTTCTCCTCCTCCCACCCCCAGGCTGACCTTCTCCGGTGGTCCCTTCCCAGGGCCGCCCACCGCCGCCCCCGGGGCTGGCTCGGCCCTCTTCACAAAGGCCTTTCTTCCGCCTCCGCAGGTGAGACTGGCCTTCAGCCCATTTCTGGAGCCCCGGGATGGCCTCTCGGACGCACCAGTGTCCAGGCCCGCCCGGCTGGTCGGCGGAGGCACCAGTGTCCAGGCCCGCCCGGCTGGTCGGCGGAGGCACCAGTGTCCAGGCCTGCCTGCTGGTCGGCGGAGGAGGCACCAGCCGCCGGTCGGCTTGGTCCAGGCGGCCCAGTGTCCCAGGCTGGTCGGCGGAGGTCCAGGCCGCACCAGTGTCCAGGCCAGGCCTGCCTGCTGGTCGGCGGAGGCACCAGTGGCACCAGTGTCCAGGCACCGTCCCGGCTGGTCGGGCGGAGGGCACCAGTGTCCCAGGCCAGGCGCCCGGCTGGTCGGGCGGAGGCACCAGTGTCCAGCTGCCCGCAGTGTCCCAGGCCGCTGCTGGTCGGCGGAGGCACCAGTGTCCAGGCCTGCCTGCTGGTCGGCGGAGGCACCAGTGTCCAGGCCCGCCCGGCTGGTCGGCGGAGGCACCAGTGTCCAGGCCTGCCTGCTGGTCGGCGGAGGCACCAGTGTCCAGGCGGCCCGGCTGGTCGGCGGAGGCACCAGTGTCCAGGCGGCCCGGCTGGTCGGCGGAGGCACCAGTGTCCCAGGCCCGCCCGGCTGGTCGGCGGACGCACCAGTGTCCAGGCCCGCCCGGCTGGTCGGCGGACGCACCAGTGTCCCAGGCGGCCCGGCTGGTCGGCGGAGGCACCAGTGTCCAGGCCTGCCAGGTCCTGGGTCGGGAAGAGGATTTGGGAGGAGGCCCGCCTTTGTTCCAGGCCCGCCCGCTGGTCGGGCGGACGCACCAGTGTCCAGGAGCCCGCTGGTCGGCGGAGGAGTGTCCAGGTGGCCCCTGGTCAGTGTCCCAGGCCGCTTTGCTGGTCGGGCGGAGAAGTCCCAGGCGGCCCGGCTGGTCGGCACTGCACTGCCAGGTCCTTGGAAGAGGATTTGGGAGGAGAAGCCTTTGTTCGCGAAAGGTCACGAGGCCGCTGACCTTCACAGCGCGGAGAAGACACGGTCTGTGCCCCAAGCCCTGTCTACAGCCTCCCGTCTCTCCGGCCAGCAGCTGGCACGGAGCCTCGGAAGTGCAGACCCGCAGCTCCAGACTGCTTCTGACAGTCACTCTTGAGGACCCTCTCAGGGCTTCCACTGAGGCCCTCCCCAGCAGCCCGGCTTGAAAAACCCTGACCAGGACGGGCAGTGGGTTGAGGCGCCGTCTCCTGTGATGCTGGACTGCTGGGCGCAGGGCAGGGCACCAGGGGGGTCGTGCAGGGGCGGCCCCCGAGCCTTCCGTCCAGCCTCCTCCAGGCTCAGCCCAGCCCAGCCCTGCAAGGGCTCAAGCTCCTGCTGCAGCCTCTCAGGCCCCTGCCCGGAGAGGCCCATTGCTTGGAGCCCCAGCCTCTGCCCTGCCTTCTGCGTGCAGCCCCGCACCCTCATGGCTCGGCCCGGGGTGGAGTCCTGGGTGAGTCCTCCTGACGCTGCTGCCCGCTCCTCTGTCTCTGCAGAGCCGCTCTGCCCGCCCGGGCTGCGTGCGTCTCCTCCCCTCCCCTCCAGGTCCTTGCCCGCGCTCACTCTGCCCAGGAGTCAGCACGAGACCCGAGACCCAGGATGGTTGACGGATGGACACAGGGTGGGGCCCCTGCGCTGGGCCCAGGGTGGCAGCCTCGGGGTTTCCCGCTCAAGGGAAATGTGTCTTCTTGATCCTAACAAACTGATTGTTCCCCAAAATGTCACTGTGATTCTCATTTTCACCATCAACGTTAGGAGCGTCTGGCACCTTGCATCCCCACTGACAATTATTTTAAGTGTTGCTGTCAAATAGCTGCAAAAGAATAAAACAATCACTGATATAATTATGAGTAAAATAACGTGAATTTGAGCGTGTCTTAGCGTTTCTTCTCCCTTAATTTCCTATTTATTTACACCCTGCATTAATGTCACGCTTTGCCGTTATTATGTGCCCTACTCACGTGTTACGCTGCGGATATTTGACTCTGGGGTTGCTGATCCCAGGCGCTTTCTGCAGCTGAACTCAGATGGACCCATCACTGCAAACAGCTTCTGAATATACGGGGTATCTGGAACTGGATAATCTGTTTACCCCAGGGGTATCTGAGGGCTGGTTTTGTGCACGCGCACACACACACACAGACACACACAGGCACACACACATTCCTCACACACACACATTCCAGACCAGAGGCTCTGGAAAAAATTGACATCGTTGAAAACCACATGTAGAATCAGAGACACAGACACATCACAAAAGTCTGTTTCAATTGGCTTGTTTTGGCAGAAAGAAAAGAAAGTGTTAGTGGCTCATTCATGTCCAACTCTTTGAGACCCCATGGACTGTAGACCGCCAGGCTCCTCTGTCCACCGAGTTCTTCAGGCAAGAGTACTGCAGTGGGTAGCCATTCCCTTCTCCAGAGGCTCTTCCTGACCCAGGGATCAAACCCAGGTTTCCCACAATGGCAGGCAGGTTCTTTACCGTCTGAGGCACTTACTATTTTTTAAAACTCTAGTTTTCAAAAATATACCACCCCACACCAAACCATCTTAGCCAGGATTCAAAGATGATGGCCCTCATCAACTCAGGAGATTCTGAATTTTGTTTCCTCCTTATCCCACTTGTAATTGTGCAGAATAAACATATTATTGTAAGAAAATGTGATGTTTCGCCTGGCTGGATATGAAATAAATAAATAAAAGTGAATAGCCCTTTTCTACCCCAGCATCAAGCCCTTAGAGACGGAAATGGAAAACAACGAGCTTCAGAGTGCTCACATCAACCCCACGGGGCTCACCACAGCCGGACAAGAGCTCAGACTAACGTGAAGAGAGACTTAAACCTGCCCTGAAGAGACCAAGAGACAGACGCGGGCCAACAAAAAGGCGCTTTTCCTCATCTAGGAAAACTGAAGAAATAAAATGGGATTTCTTGGTATTTTATCATTCATTTAGAACACGAAAAGGAAGCCAGCCCCAACAGAGTCAACCTGGAACTATCTTTGACACTGCACAAATAGTGTGAAATTCACACAGGAGAACTCTCTGTATCTGAGGATATTCTGAGAAAGACGAGCAGTGAGCTCACACGCACCTCGCCCGACATCACGGCTCAGCACGGCTCAGCTGCAGTCACACCTCCGTGGCTCTGGGCCAGCTCAGAAAACAGAAGACGGAACGAAAGAGTGTCCGGACGCAACCCATCCTGTCATGGGAACCCGGCCAATCGTGGGCTCTCAATTTCGTGCAGAAGGGATAGTGTATTTTACTGGCACTAACACACGAGGCGGTCCATTGTCAGTAAGAGACATTCCTACCTTGCATCTAATTATGATAAACTCAAGATAAACCAGTTCTCTAAAAGGAAAATACAGAAAAAATTTAGAGCAAGATTTAGACTAACATTTTTAGCCTTTAGTTCAGTTCAGTTCAGCTCAGTCGCTCAGTCGTGTCCAACTCTTTGCGACCCCACAAATCACAGCACACCAGGCCTCCCTGTCCATCACCAAATCCCGGAGTTCACTCAGACTCACATCCATCGAGTCAGTGATGCCATCCAACCATCTCATCCTCTGTCGTCCCCTTCTCCTCCTGCCCTCAATCTTTCCCAGCATCAGGGTCTTTTCAAATGAGTCAGCTCTTCGCCTCAGGCGGCCAAAGTACTGGAGTTTCAGCTTTAGCATCATTCCTTCCAAAGAAATCCCAGGGCTGATCTCCTTTAGAATGGAATGTTTGGATCTCCTTGCAGTCCAAGGGACTCTCAAGAGTCTTCTCCAACACCACAGTTCAAAAGCATCAATTCTTCGGCGCTCAGCCTTCTTCACAGTCCAACTCTCACATCCATACATGACCACAGGAAAAACCATAGCCTTGACTAGACGGACCTTTGTTAGCAAAGTAATGTCTCTGCTTTTGAATATGCTATCTAGGTTGGTCATAACTTTTCTTCCAAGGAGTAAGCGTCCTTTAATTTCATGGCTGCAGTCACCATCTGCAGTGATTTTGGAGCCCAGAAAAATAAAGTCTGACACTGTTTCCACTGTTTCCCCATCTATTTCCCATGAAGTGATGGGACTGGATGCCATGATCTTCGTTTTCTGAATGTTGAGCTTTAAGCCAACTTTTTCACTCTCCACTTTCACTTTCATCAAGAGGCTTTTTAGTTCCTCTTCACTTTCTGCCATAAGGGTGGTGTCATCTGCATGTCTGAGGTTATTGATATTTCTCCCGGCAATCTTGATTCCAGCTTGTGCTTATTCCAGCCCAGCATTTCTCATGATGTACTCTGCATATAAGTTAAATAAGCAGGGTGACAATATACAGCCTTGGACAAAACAATTTTCTTATATGGGAAAATCAGAGAGCCACATTTTAGAATATAGATACATCTGACTACACAAAGACTTAAAAAGGCTGGGTGTCAAACAACTCTATGGACAACTTCAAGGGACAGGAAGTCAATTTGTAACATACTTGACCATAAAGGGGCTTCCCTGGTGGCTCAGCTGGTGAAGAATCTGCCTGCAATGTGGGAGACTTGGGTTCAGTCCCTGGGTTGGGATGATCCCTTGGAGAAGGGAAAGGCTACCCATTCCAGTATTCTGGCCTGGAGAATTCCATGGACTGTATAGTCCACAGGGTTGCAAAGAGTTGGACATGACTGAGCAACTTTCACTTTCACTTTCTTTCACTGACCATAAAGAGTTAATATCCATACTGGACAAGACAGTCGTGCACAGGAACTGGACATGTAATAGACAACTGCTGCTGCTGCTAAGTCGCTTCAGTCGTGTCCGACTCTGTGCGACCCCATAGACGGCAGCCCACCAGGCTCCCCCATCCCTGGGATTCTCCAGGCAAGAACACTGGAGTGGGTTGCCATTTCCTTCTCCAATGCATGAAAGTGAAAAGTGAAAGTGAAGTTGCTCAGTCGTGTCTGACCCCCAGCAACCCCATGGACTGCAGCCAACCAGGCTCCTCCGTCCATGGGATTCTCCAAGCAAGAGTACCGGAGTGGGGTGCCATTGCGTAATAAAGGGTGTAAATAAATAAATAGGCAGCTTAAAGAAGAGGAAAAGTTAGCTGCTCAGACTCTACTTTATTCAAAATTATATTACTGAGGGCACCTACTGAATAGCAACACTTAAAATAATTGTCAGTGAAATTGTAGGGTGTCAGGTGCTCCTAATGTTGATGGTGAAAATTAGAACTGCAGCAACCTTCTTTGGAAGTAATCTGCAGCCTGTTAACCTAAAAGAAGACATGCCAGTCAAACTCTATCACGTGAGCCCCGAGGTCCCAGCTGTCATCTTCCAGTGGGGCGGCTCCGCCAGAAGGGGAGGGGGTGCAGCCTGCAGCCAGGCTTTTGGAACAGCCTCAGAGATTGAGTGCGTGAAGGCAGCAGAGGAGACGCTCGAGGACTGGGAAGCTCAGGGGGCAGTCTGGGGGACCAGTGTGAGGAGTGAGGCAGCAATGGAGAGCGGGGCCCGTGGGGGGCTGATGTGCCCAGCAGTGGACAAAGGAGTCAGGGACGGAGACAACCCCCTGGCTCTGCTCCTGGTCAGCCTCTCATGTGTCTGTCACAGGGTGGAAGGGTTTTCCTGGATGTTGGGGACAGCAGCCAGACAGTGGGGGGCCTGGGGTCCAGGGGAGATGAGACGGGGGGCTGGCTTCCAGGAGCTGGGGAGGGAGGGGGATGGGCATGAGAGTCAGCTCCCAGGCAGGCTGACAAGAAGTCTGGGCTCCCCGAGGAGGAGAGAGGGCTCTGGGGCTCTTGAGGAGGAGGAAAGGACAGACGTCTTTTTTCTCTACATTCCTTAGTCTTAGTCACATAAGCCCAGAAGTGATGATTACACAACAAACTTAGTTTAAACTCTGTACTAAGGATTATATAACAACAATGTATCCTGCATGGGGACAGTTTCTGCTTCCTGAAAAACCTTCTGACTAATCCTGATACCTTCAGTTCAGTTCGGTTCAGTCGCTTAGTCGTGTCCGACTCTTTGCAACCCCATGAACCTCAGCACACCAGGCCTTCCTGTCCATCACCAACTCCCAGAGCTTGCTCAAACTCATGTCCATTGAGTCGGTGATGCCATCCAACCATCTCATCCTCTGTCGTCCCCTTCTCCCGCCTTCAATCTTTCCCAGCATCAGGGTCTTTTCCAGCGAGTCAGTTCTTCGCTTCTGGTGGCCAAAGTATTGGAGTTTCAGGTTCAGTATCAGTCCTTCCAATGAGTATGCAGGACTGATCTCCTTTAGGATGAACTGGTTGGATCTCCTTGCAGTCCAAGGGACTCTCAAGGGTCTTCTCCAACACCACAGTTCAAAAGCATCAATTCAGTTCGGCCTGGAGCCCGCAAAAGCATGTCGACCTCTAGGGGGAGAAGCTCAGCATCTCCCATGGTTCCTGCCTTCTGGGGCCCAGGTGAGCCCTGGAGATGCTGTTTGGGCCTCCCTGGGTCAGGCAAGCCGATGGGCTCCGGGAAGAGGCGCTTGCGATGCCAGGAACAGTGTGAGAGTGCGTCCTGAGTGCTCCCCAAACCCCCAGCAGTCATCTATCTTTGAGAGACCAGCCCCGTCATTCCTTGACGTCCTCCCACCCTTCTGGGCCTCATACTAAGGCTGATTCCGTCCATGGAGACGGGACCGGCCGCCTGGACGCCCTCCAGCTCACCCCTCCAGCTGGGACAACCGAGAAGTTCCATTAACAGAATGATGGGGATTTGTTTCCCCCGGACTCTGTTGAGCTTTCTGACGGCTGCAGACTGTGCCTGCTGTAAAGCAGCAGCCGTGGGTGTGTGGATTTCTTAAAGACTAAATAAAATGTATATTTCTTACACTGGCTGAGGAAAAAAAAATCAATAGCACATGTGTACGGGTGCCAGCCAGGCAAGGAAATGATTAAGAGCTACATGGATTTGCACGCCGGGCAAGGACCGTCTGAATACATTAGAGGAATAACTTACATTTTCTTTATGGTAATATTTTTATTTAAGACTTCCTTCTGTGAGAGAATAATACTGCTCTTACTTAGCAACACAGAGCAAGTCTTCATCCTTCACGAAATATGTAAATAGCAATGGAATCAATAATCGGGAGCTCATTAAAACACCAAGAGGAAGAGGCTGGCTGCTGGCTTCAAAGGCCGGCGTGATGGGTGGCGACGGGCAGCTCTCTCCTCCCGGGGGCCTGCCCAGCGGGATCTCCTGGCCTCTGTCAGCAAGAGCAGGTCCCCTAGACCCCACAGCCAGAGAGCAGGGCAGCGTCTGGCCCTGGCCCTAGGCTATGTCCCCACTCAGCGTCCATCTGCCCCTGCAGACGGGACCCGGCCAAACAGGCAGTTTGTTTACTGTGAAACTTGTGGCTGTTTCACTCTTTGCCAGGCAATCGAGTCCGGCTCGCCCTTTCCCTTCTGTGGGAGCCCGGAGTCCTCACTCCCATCGTATAGGTGCCCCATCCTGCTGCTGCTGCTAAGTCGCTTCAGTTGTGTCCGACTCTGTGCGACCCCATAGACGGCAGCCCACCAGGCTCCGCCATCCCTGGGATTCTCCAGGCAAGAACACTGGAGTAGGGTGCCATTGCCCCATCCTACACGATGCCAAACTCTGCTGGGTGCACCCCTTTCCCTTCTGTGGCTTCCTGGGGCTCTGCGTCCACCCAGGGGCTTCCCTCCGGCTCCATCTGGGGCCTCTGGTCTCTTGGATCAGTGACCCCAGGTGTGTGAAGGAGCCGACCGAGATCAGTAGAGGCGCCCACAGGGCCACCCAGGACTGGGCTGGAGCTGCGGGCACGTCATGCCCTGAGCTCCTGGCAGTGTCTGGGACGGCATCGCTCCGATGGCAGAGACGGACACGCCCACCCGAGTTCTCCTCAGCTGGGTTAGAATGGACTCATGCTCTGCACGAGAGGACAGGTCTCCACCAGGGAGGGAGAAGCCCTCTGGGCCCTCTGGGCCCTGAAGGGTCCCCAGGATGCAGGGGAGGTCCTGGGAAACTGGACTGGTCAGCTACCTGAGCCAGCAAGCCCGGCTGGGCCCCCTGCCTCTGCGATGGGCAGGTTGGTCAGGGGCCAGGTGCACCCTCACCCTGGGGCTCCCAGAAGCCAGCTCCCTGGGTGGTGAGTGGACACCCCAAGCCACCCTGCTGAGAACGAGGCAGGCAGGAGCCTCATCTGTCAGAGCACTTATCCTCACGCAGCCTGGGATGGTCTTGTCCTCAGAAAGGACATCAGGGGGCCTGGCCAGTGGCCCAGGCGGCTACTCATGGGCGATGTGCAGTCCATGCCCGGGGACGCATGCCCCTGGAGGCAGGCTGTCTGCCACCTGCCGGCTCTGACCCTGCATGGGGCAAACAGTGTTTCTGGGCTTTTCCTGAAAAGCAGCAGCCACGTCCCCCCACAACTCCTGCCCTTCCCGCCCCTGCCTGCCCTTCCGAAGCAGATAATCTCAATCAAGTCATTGCATCTCTTTGTGTTTACCTCGGTCTCTTCCACAAAACACGCTTACGCTGCTTTTCCTTGGTTTTTTTTCCTTCTTAGATTATATACGTATCGATTTCCTATTACGGAGAGTGATGGTTTCATTCTCCGCCACTTCCCCTCCAAATCTGACAACCTTCTCATAAAGGGGTTTCAACCGCCTCACCCCCCCGCCCCCCCAGCGAGACCAGGGCTCAGCCTCGCAGCCCTGTCGATATGCAAACAGCGCTCGCGGCTGTCGCGTCAGCTTTATTTCCCGTGAAACGTTTTGTTGCCCTCGTGTTAATATTTCCTTTCTGTGTCTATCACCGTTTATCAGGGCGTTGGCATGAAACCTCTTTTCTGAGGAGTCAACATGCCAGGAATCCTGGGACCTCCTCTGCCCTCCTGGACACTTTCCAGAGCCTTCTAACTGCTCAGTTGGCCACCGAGGCTCCTCGCCTGGGGGACCGCCGCCCTCCCAGACACAAGCTGAGGTCAGTGCCGCACCTCTGGTTGTTTCCTGGGACTTGAAAATGATTACAGCTCACATGCGTGCTAAGTCGCTTCAGTCGTGTCTCTTTGCAACCCCATGGACTGTAGCCCACAGGCTCCTCTGTCCATGGCATTCTCCAGGTGAGGATACTAGAGTGGGTTGCCACGCCCTTCTCCAGGGGATCTTCCCCACCCAGGGATCGAATCTGTGTCTCCTGTGACTCCTGCATTGCAGGCACAGTGTCTACCGCTGAGCCACCAGGGAAGCTCATTATAGCTGGCATGTCTGCCCTCACGTGTAAGGGGTAGTTTGACCAGTGGCAGAATTCCAGGCTGGAAACTGCTGCCCCTCGGAGGCTGGAGGCACCGCTTCGCCCTGAGCCCAGGGTTGCTGCTGAGAATGGCGATGTTACCCTGATTCGGGTCTTGTTAATGTCACATGACGTGCCTTCCTGTCTTTCTGAACTTAAAAAAAATAGCTATTTCTTTCCATCACTGATGTTCTGAAATTTCACAGCATTGCGCTCTTGGAGCTGGTCTTTTTCCAGGCATCTGAGAGCTGTCTCTGGACTTTCAGACTTAAAATGCAAGTTCTTCAAACCCGGAGAAGTCCTTTCATTTGTCTGGCAACGTCTTCCTTCCGGCATCCCTGCTCCCGCTCCTCGAACTTCTGCCTTCCTGACTCTGAACCTGGGGCTGGTCTCCTCACGAGCTTCACGCCCAGGCCCCTTCTTGACATCTTGGTTTGCTGCTCTGAACGGGGCGTATCCTCAGGGTCAGCTCCTCCGTTTTAAGTCGTGTCCGTGTCTGCTCCCGCATTTTCAGTTTCCTCCTTGTTCTCTGCGAGCCTTTATTTCTGCCTGTCCTGACCTCAGGGTGAGGCTGTCGACTCTCTGGAGACTGGACGTGTTTCTGTCTCGTCCAGCTCCCTCTGCTTAGGGGCCCAGGTCAGAACAGGGGCTGGTACCCGTCTCCCTCTACTCCCCTCTGCCCACCCCCACGGCCCCCACCTCAGCTATTCTCAGGGAACCCGCGCTGTCCTTTTCAGAGGATCGCCCTGCCACTGGCTGCCCTGCAGGGAGGGGACGGGGTCTAAGTGTCCTCACGGGGATTCTCCACGGTCCTGCACCCCGTGCTGTGAGCACACAGGGGGGCCTCGCTAGCGTCCTGTGACTCCCGGAGCCTCCGTTCTGCGAGGCACCTCCACCTGCAGATATTTCCTTGGGTCCCCGTAGGCCTGCGTGGTGAGCCTGCGTCTCGCTTCCCCTGACCCCCTCCCGCCCAGGTTCTCTTTTCTCTGTGGTCCGTGTGTCCTGCGGGCGTCACCTGGGGTGGGGGTGCTGAGACAGAAGCAGCCCCGTGTTGAAGCCTCAAGTACCAGGGTCCTGCAGCTTCCTGGGTATATCCAACCCTCCACCCCACACCCGAGGGCCTGCTGCCCCCACACCTCCCCCCACAGGGAATCAGCTGGGACCCCCCCAGAGACCCCAGGACACTGGCCCGGGGGACCCCAGGTACCCACCCCCAGAATCGGTTTTCCTGAGCCAAGGTGGCTGCAGACCACAAATGGGGAAGACTCCTGAAGCCCATTTGATGGACGTCTCCCCACCTGCTCAGCTTCCTGTTCTTGGGAGTGAGACCTGACGTGGCTCAGCTGAGGATGATGGGGATGATGATGGCGGTGGGTGGGGAGCAGCAGGTGCGTGCCAGGCACCATTTCCTCAGGTGAGGATGCAGATGCCCATCTGCTCCGTCTTCGGGAGTTGAGGGCTCGCCTGAGATTCACAGGGAGGGGTGGGATCTCAGCCCCACCCGGCATCGCTGACTGAGGCAGCTCTGCCTCCAATAGCTGAGTCGAGACGCCAAGGCCACCGGCTCTCTTTGCCAAGATTCTCCTGAGGCTTCTGGGCAAGTCTCCCCCGGGGGGCAAGGGGGATCAGCAGGAGTGATCAGGTCGCTGCCACTCACCTCCCGGGCTCCCTCCGCCCCCTTGCACGTCAGGCTCAGAGCACGAGCTGCGAGCTGCGGGGACATGGCCGGGTTGGGCCTGGAGGGGGCAAGCGTCCCAGGCAGAGGAGTGGGGTTTCTCCCGGAAATTCTGAGTGGGGATGGGCCCAGTGCTTGTCAGAGAGATGGTCCTCGGTCTGGGATCCTAAGGGACAAACGTGGTGTCTGCGGTGGTCTCTCAGCTGGACGCAAAATTGCACAGAAAAGCAGGTGATTAACATCAAACCAAAGAGCCTCGTCAGGCAGAGCCAGGAAACCGGGTGCACCAGCTGGAATTAATTCAGTTCTGTTGTCTGCGCTTGGGGCCAGCGGGGAGGGCGAGGGAGTGGGGGCCGGCGGGGCCGGGCGGGGGTGCCGGTGTGATTATGTTTGCATCTTATGTGATTATGTGATTATGTTTGCATCTTAATTTCATCTGCCTCCTCTCACCCTCAGCTTGCAGAAACAACTGAATAAGAGCTACAGGCCAGTGGCTCGGCCCGGGGCCCCTGGGTCCCACCGGGAGCCGTGCCAGCCCCCGGGGCGGTGAGCCGGCTGCCCAGCAGTGGGGACGCCTCTGAGCGCAGCGAGGACCCTTCCTCGGGGAGTGTGCAGTGTGGGCAACCTGCCCCCGCCTGGCCTCAGTCCCCAAGGGTGCCCCGGCCCCTCCGCACGGCACCCGGAGCTCACCAGCCTGCACCCCGTCTTCCTTCTGCCTTGACCACGTCGCCCAGGACAGCTTGCTGCCCCGTGTCCTGCCATCCCTCAGACTGAAGCCCCTCTGAGGTTCTGGACGCTCTCCGCCCGCCCCCATGGACCCCTGGCACCTCACACACGGGGGCTTGTCCCCAACCTCCCAGCTCCTGCCAGGCTCTGCTCCTGTTTGCATTCTGCCGGCCCAGGGTGTGGGCTCAGCAAACCGCCGGGTGGGGCACAGGGAGGTGGCACTTAGGCACAGGGCAGAGCGGGCAGAGAGGACCAGCCAGCAGAGGACGTCAGAACAGCTTCCCCGCCTGAGCCTCTGGGGCTGGCTTGGGGAAGCGAGGGCGGGTCTCTGGGCTCCCGAGCTGTGAGAGGGTTCCTGTGCGGTCCCGCCCGCAGGGCCCTGCTCCGGCCACCTGGGACACTGGCACTGGTGGGTGAGGAGGGCGTGTCCTTGGGCAGGCCACTGGACAGCCCTGGAGGGTGGTCCCTGCCAATCCCCAGGGTGGGGGTCGGAGCCCATCCCCAGGAGGCGGCCCCCTCTGTCCACACCCACAGGGATGGGCCAGGACCCCTCCTGGACTAGGAAGGAGGCGGCCTCCCCTCCCAGGGGATCCCTGTGTCCCCAGGACTTAGCTGGCCTGGTGCTGGGTCCGCCCCCGTGTGCCCCTGTCTGTGCTATCGGGGAGCCTGGTGAGAAATGGCCCTGCCGGCCCGGGGGCCGTGCTGCTCTGTGCCGTCACCGCGTCCCTGCTCCGTCCTTCCCCTTCTTGGGATACAGCCTCGGAGCCGCCAAGCCCGCTGCGCATCTGTGCCCTTGAGAAGCAGCAGAGGAGAAGCCGGCTGCCCTCATTAGAGGGCTGATTAATGGCCCCAAACAGCCGGCCCTGTGAGCGGTCCCCGCCCGACGTGGCCGAGACAGGTAGCTCTTGGCATCCCATCCATTGCGGGCCTGATGGTGTGGGAGAGGTGACCGGGAGGCGAGGGCAGAGCGGGGCTGATGGACGAGGCATCCGGCGCCGTGGGCCATATGGACGGCAGAGAGGCGTGGCCTGCAGGCTTTGACCTCAGCTGAGCAGGGAACTTAGCTGAGCTTCAGAGGAACACGCCCTCAGGGCAGAGTCTCTGCGTGGACTAAAGGAGCTGCCTAGCTGGCCCTGTGGTCCAGCGCCTATTGCCGTGCTGAGCCTGGCATAGCCAGTCCACCCTGTGCCCGGCCAGGCCGTGGGGCCTCACCCCGGCCCTGGAGAGGGGGCACAGGTGAGCATCGGAGGTGGTGAGGGGCGAGGTCGCGGGCAGGAGTCCCAGGGGGAAGGACAGGCAGCACGCCCCTTGTGGGTGGGTGGGTCAGACAGGAGCAAGCTCATTGCCTCCTGGCCTCGAGGCGGTCCTGCTCTGCTCCCCAGGCTGGCAGGGCCCCCGGGGGCGGGGGTCAGCGTGGGGGGGGGCACCTGCGGGGGGCTCTGCCAGCAGGACCCTGCAGACAGCCCTGCCCCTCCGGTCTGAGCCGGGGTGACGCGGCGACTTCTCGTCAGTCATCACAGGATGACACGGGTCCCTCCGAGCATCTGGGAGCAGGCCTCATCTCCGGAACTGTTAGCTGGGACCAAGGTCAGGAGTTTCAGGAAAACTGCAGCTGCGGTTAGAGACGGAGTCTCACCCCAGACATGAGAACAAAGCCATCACAGTAAACCCTGAGGGTGCCCGGTGCTGGCGTGTTTGGGTGGAAATAAGCTCCCCCGGTTTTCAGGAGAGGACGGTTCATCGTTTTCATCTTGTCGGGCCAGAGCTTGGAGATTTTCTTAGAGAGAAGTGACTGAGCACCCAGATGAGAGCCGTGCTCTCGCGGAAAAATGAAGAGGGTGGAAGGAAAGGGCAGCAAAGCCACTCAGGGCGCCTTCCCGGGACCCGGCACAGCTGTGCAGGAGCCGAGGTTCAGCCAAGGCTCGCCCACCACGCAGGGCTGACACACCCGCAAACCAGCCTACATGGCGCGCAGGGGAATCAAGGACACTTCATGCTCAGGAAATGCTTTAAGTGAAAATAAAACAGTGATTTGTATGTTGTTAGCGGCTTAATCCTCCGACTGAAACCAAAGGAGCCCATTTTCCATAACCAGATGTCCATCATCTTGGTGTTGTCCTTCACGCCGTGCGTCAGACACTATTTCTTTCTTTTTTTGTTTAAGAAGATATAAGTTACGTATTGGCCGTACCACATGGCACGCGGGATCTTAGTTCCCCGAGTGGGGATGGAACCCGGCCCCTGCAGTGGAAGCGTTGCCCTAAGCCCTGGGCCGCCAGGGAAGCCCTAGACGCTGTTTCTTGGACAGTTGGGTCCACGTGTGCCGCTCACAACAGACGGTGCCCACGCGCGATGCCCCTGGGTAGGGGTGTGAATAATCACACAGGCATAGGAGGTGCTGACGGGCGCCCTGGCCGCCCCCTCCTCAGGGTCTGCCTGGAAGGATGGACAGGGAGGAGGGCTGCACACGTCTGCCCCGGCAGCACGCGGAGACCTGGGCTCCTCTGTCCCAGCGCTGCTTGGCTGGTGGTTGTCCTGCTGGGCACCTTCCACAAAGCCGTGGTGGCCAGACAGCGTGCGGCTGCTGGAGGTAAGGTGAGCGGGGTGGGCAGCATTAATCTCATGATTGTGTATGCATACACACACACACACACACACACTTGTGAAATCTACAGAAAGATGGGCCAGCGTCCCCAGACTCCCCCAGCCCCCCCGGAGCTCCTTGGTCACCGCCTGGACCGACTGCCCGAGGGGCTGCAGAGGCTGGGTCCGCTCCCGTCCTCTCTCCTCGCGTCACAGCTGCGCCCTCCAGAAGCAGCGCTTTCCTCCTCGACTCTCCTTGTGCAGGAAGATCGGGCTAAGTGCCCGTCCTGCCCCTTCATCACCAATTTTTGAGTAATAGGTCTATTCTCGGGTTTTCCCTTAAACCAACCAGCTTTTTCTTGGTGGGTGGGGGTCATTTGACATCCTGTATCTCACGTATTTAATGTGTTTTAACTGAGCGTCTCTATTCCCCCAATACTGAAAGGGCCGCATCTTTTCACCTATCGTCACCAGGACGCCAGCACAGAGGCTTTGCTGAGAGTGTCTGTACTGAAAGCAGGGCTACATCACTCTCAGGCCCAGTCTTTTTCCCACCAAGGATGACCCATCACTTACTGTCTAGAAGTCACGTGAGAGCTCCTTCCATACAGTTCAACTTCCAGGTTAACACATACTTCAATTCGTTCCTTTCATCTTTTGCTTTTAAAATCGTCTTTCACGTCAATTTACCTTTGGTTTGTAATAATGTAAAGCAAGTCAGGAAGATCCCTGGAGAAGGAAATAGCAACCCACTCCAGTATTCGTGCTTGGAGAGCCCCATGGGCAGAGGGCACAATACGCAGGGCTGCGGTCCATGGGGTCGCAGAGAGTCGGACACGCAGAGCCACTCCGCGGCGGCAGCACGTGAAGCCCTCAGGTGCCGGGCGCTTTACTCCGACGTACGCTTGCCCATGTCATCTTGCCCACATGGGGAGCAAGCTCTACCCTCATTTACAGATGGGGAAACTGAGGCACGGGGCGGCCACGTGTCCTGCTGGACGTCACATAGGAGGGGGAGGGGAGGCTGACCTGGGGCAGCCGAGGCCTTGTCGGGACGGGGAGGGCGGCCCTGCTGGGCCTGGAGGTCTAAGGACTGAGGTTGGGGCGGGCACAGCTGCACCCACCTGCGCCCACCCAGGGCAGAAGGCCGGCCCAGAAGGGGACGCGCCCACCGAGGCAGGGTCTGGGCGGGGACACCTGGGGCTCCAGTGAGGACAGCCAACAGCAGACAGGTGACGCCTCCCCTCCGTCACCTCCTGGGATACACGGGGGTGCCCAGCCCCGAGCACAGGAGGCTGGGGGACCCCCGGGGCGGGGGGGGGGTGCTCATGAGCTGTGCTCTGCCCAGTGGGCCACAGGCCACTCAGGGCCGAGCCCGCCCAACCTCCCCACCCTGTCCCCCTCCTCCAAGGCCTGGGTGGAGTAAGCCAGCTGCTGTGGGCTCTCATCCCCATCACAGACCAGATGCCGAAGCACAAGCGTCTCCCACGCAGCCAGGCAGAGAGACAGAGACCCTCCCTGGCGCCTGGGAGGGGAGAAGCAGACGCCAGCCCACTGCCATCTTCCTGCCTCCCCTCACCCTCCACCCCCCCAGATACGCCCACACCAAGGTGCGGCAGGTAAGCCAGACCCAAAAGTTGGGTGCAGAGCTCCCCAGGACCAGTCCACCCCTCGCCTGTCCTGGCAGCCAATGTTCTGGCCCTTCTGGGGTCCTGACGAGACTCTCCCTGTGTCTCTGGCGCTTCCGGCCTCCGCCGGGAGCTGTCCAGCTTGACCTGCCCCTCCCCGCTCCCCTGCCTGGCTGCCTGGGATGCCAGGGACCCCTCCCTGCCTGGAGCCCCTCCCCATGTCCGGGCTGCCGTGTCTCTAAAGGCTGTCATCTGGCCCTTGATAATTCCTCCTTCCAAAGAGACCTCATCTCCTGATTGATTTTTCAACAGCTCTGGCTTTTCTCCCCCAAAATTGAAAAGGGTTTTACACAATTGGCAGATTATAAAAACAGGTCTATCAGAGTGATTTATCTTCTCAAGGGAACAGCTCCCCCTCAACATGCAAGCAGCCACTGTGCTCCGCTTGCCTGGGGCCGGGCTGGGGGCTGGGCTGGGGGTGGGGTGAGGGTGCATCATTTCTCTTCTAGGAGAAAGAGAAACACTGCAGTCTCCAAATCCATGGGCTCAGCTTGTTCTGAATCCTTGCAGGGCACCAGGGTGTGGGGGCGGCCCACGGCTGTAGCCTGCTGGTCCTGGGGTCTTACCTTCCAAACAAATAAGCCCCCTCCAGCCCCTGAGTGACGCCTCCCTCTCAAGGGTGGGCCGGCCCCCAGCCCATGCTTCCAGCAGGGAACAAGAAGGGGGTCCTGAGGGGCAGGGCACCCCTACTTCCTCCCCAGGGTAGCTGGGTGGCCAGGACGGTGTCAGGTAGCCTGCAAAACACTTGAGACACATTTTTCCACGAAATCTCCACCACGTGTTTTAAAGCAGGCCTCCACGAGGCCAGGTCGTGGGCCCAAGGTCAGACCCCAGGACACGGCTGCCATCCTCTCTGCAGTCAGTCCGATGGAGACACGACATCCTCTCAGCTGCAGACAGAAGCTTTCTGGAGCCACCCTCCAGGGAGCAGCCGGCGGAGGCTCCCTTTCCCGGATCATCAGAGCACACTGCAGATAGAAATCGCTCCCAGTACACTCGGCAGGCCCGGGGCAAAGTTGACTTCACGATTAGATAAATTATAAACCATCCAATTTATCTGCCCATCTCTCTAATTAGCCTTCCTGCCCGTATCTGCCACAGACACTGGGATCCACACCTTTAATAAACCGAAGGGAATGAGGCTGCCCTAATCTCCCAGCAGCTGGAGATAAAAGATTCACCCTGTTTACTTGGGATTAGAGGGGAGCTTTGACCTTGAGCAGGGAGTTATTGTTTTCTGAGTCACTTTCAATGGAAACATTGTTGTCTTTCAAAGGAAACTGGTGACTGAAGATGTAACGAGGCTCATACAATGCGTGGTCTGCTAGGAGGGCCCAGATAAATCCAGAGCCACCTTATCGAAAGAAAATAACTCATTTCAAACTGTTATTGCATCCAGAGACCCAGCAACAATGTTTGCTCATCTCACGGAGGTGCAGCCGGCTGATCTGGGTAGTGCGTGCTTTAGCAGTAATTAGATGCTTAGTAGGCTAATTATTTTGTGAATAAAATCAAACACAATCAAGTAATTAAACAACAGGCAGAGACTGTCTAAAGCCCTGTCCTGAACGCTGGTGGAAACTCGATTCCCTGGGTGCTTTATGGGCAGAGTGGGTCTTCATCACTGTAGCATGTCTATGACCTTAAACTAGAGGGGGTCCCCGAAGAACAAGAGCTGGGACCCCCGTGTTCTGGGAAATTCTGGGCGAGCATCAGGTCACATGGGTCCCAGGAGGGCTGGTCGTGCTCTCCGTCAGCCTGAGCCCTGCGGGTTTACCTGTTCTATGACACCTGTGCAGACGCTCTGCTCACGGGTGCAGGGATCTGGAGGGCGGCTACCTTCTCCCTGCCTCCCCCGCGGCTCCCTGTGTGCAGCCCCTGGGTCACCTCCTTTTCGCTTTGCCCTGGGAGCCCTGGAGGGACCGGGCAGAGTCAGGCCATGTGGGATCAGGCCCTGCGGGACAGCTCAGGAGCTGGGCTGACCTTCTGTGGACCTGACCCGGGGCGGAGGGGAGCTGCTCTCACCACCTGGGCAGGTGAGGGGCAGCACTGAGGCCAGGCCGGGCCTGCTGCTGCTGTGTTCTAACCCAGGAGAGACGAGCTGATCCTCCCTGGAAGGACCCTCTGCTCTTTAGTTTCCTGATTCAGGAGATCAGCTTAGCCTTTACTCAATCACCGTTTACCTGGGGTGGGTCTGGGGACCCAAGGCTGACAGGTGTGGCCTTTTCTCTTAAGATGCTAAGTACCCACTGGAGACAAGGGGTTGACACACTTGTTTTGTAAAGTACATATTAAATGAGTGCTGTTTAGTTGCTAAGTCGTGTCTGACTCTTTGCAACCCCATGGACTTTAGCCCGCCAGGCTTCTCTGTCCCTGGGATTTCCCAGCCAAGAATACTGGACTGGGTAGCCATTTCCTTCTCCCGGGGATCTTCCCAAACCAGCGATTGAAACTGCATCTCCTGCATTGCAGGCAGATTCTTTGCCACTGAGCCACCAGGGAAGACCACATATTAAAGGGTAGTAATGGTTAATTCTATATTGGTTTTCAGTAGCTAAGTCATGCCCAGCACCGCGACCCCATGAACCAGGCTTCCCTGTCCTTCACCATCTCCTGGAGTTTGCTCAAACTCATGTCCATTGAGTTGGTAATGCCATCCAGCCTCATCTGTTAATTCTATAAAGATCAGATAATTCTATAAAGAGGCAGGATGTAAATATTTTAGGCTTCACGGGCCATGTGACACTTACTCAGCTCTGCTGCTTCAGTGCATAAGAAGCCATAGACAATGATTAAACAAACAGACAAGGTGGTTTGCCAATAAAGCTTTATTAATAACAAGCAGAGGCCTGGACGTGGCCTTTGGGTTATCCTCTGTTGCCCCAGATGGAGATGGTAACCAACTAGGGCCGACTGGTCAAATCCACCCTCCTCTTCGGGCAGAGGAGCTTCATATCCTCAGGTGTCATCTGCCCCGATCACTGCAGATCGCTCGGCTCTGAGCCCTTTGCCTGGGACCCACAGACGTGTCAGCCTCTGCACACGGGCTCCCAGCCACAGGCAAGCCAGGCCAGCCCTCCTCAGTGCTGACGGCACAGGGGACTCTCCCTAGAAAGACGTTTACCATCCAGCAGTGTATCGTGTGCGCGGCATCAGTGGATTTATTATCTAGAATTGAGGAAACAAGTCACTTCAAACCACACACCTGTCACGGAGCCCCTGCCCTTTCTAGCAGGCAGTGGAGCAGATGGTTAAGGCCAGTGAGATTAGAGCTCTAAGACTGCACTAGTGGCCCAGGGCTCAAGAATCTGCCTTCTAATGCAGGGGACGCAGGTTCGATCCCTGGTCTGGGAACTAAAATCCCACGTGCAGGGGGCAAGTGTGCCCACAAGCCACAACCAAAATCCCATGCAGACAAATAAATAAGTAAAATGTTAAGAAATGTTAGAATCCCACAGAGCAGTTCCTTGCACTCAGCCATTTACCTCACTTCTCCAAAATCTCAGTCTGTACATCTGTTTGTAGAGGTGATGCTCACGAAAGATCGCTGCAGGTGTTCAGCGAGACAGTGGCTGTGAAACGCTCTTCCTGGGGCCCCCTGAAAGGAGAGCTCTTATCCACTCACCACTCCCAGCAGCCAAGCCCGCCCGGGAGGAACCCACGTGGCGTGAGACGTACAGGCAGATTCACCACCCACGAAGGCAGCATCTTCAAGCCTCTCAGTTCTCTGCAAAAATCTAAGGCTTGAAATCACAGCCTCACAGGAGAACAACTGCTAACTCTAGCATCAACTGCAAGCGCAAAGACTTGGCACTCGGGATGCGGGGAGAGGAGTCTGGCCAGGCACCCTAAAATAGGCGATTATGTTCGATCCTGGCCCAAAACACAGACGCCGCGCTGGTGCAGGTACAGCTGTCTGTTTCCATACAGTCTGGCAAGCCTGGAAAATAAGCATGCCACCCCCCTCCAGTCTGGGAGGGACTGAGGAATCCGATTAAGCCATTTCCTCGGAGTGGAGCTGTTCCAACCAGGGTAAAGTGGATTTGGAAGGTACAGCATCCTGGCTGTTAAAATGCACGGTGGGGGAGGGCGTTCATTCACTTCACACTGGCTTTAAACGTTGTCTGCTCTTTAATTAGATTCCGCTTTACAAAGTTATCCTCTGCGCCCGGGGAGCGTGCCCACCCCTCCCATCCCAGACGGTCGGCTGGCAGAGTGGCTGGTTCACCGAGGCTCTCGATCCTGGGCCGGGCTCCGGGTCGGGCAGGCAGGGACCAACCCACCGTTGGCACCAAGGCCTGGGCTGTGTCGGGTCCAGGGACCCGCGCCTCTAACAGCAGTGTCTGAGCGGTGCCCTGGTCCCCAGGTGCCCACCAGCCTTAGCTTCTCTTGCCCTGCCCCCTCCTTCCTCCCCACCTCCAGAGGTCTCACCAGCCCTGCTCGGGCTGGGGGCCCAGCAGAGAGCATAAAGGGCCAAACCCAGCGCACGGGGAGGGTTCCCTTCCAGAGGAGGGGCAGGTCGTGAAAGGAATAAAGCAGAGAGCCTGCGGTTCTGTAGCCCGTGGTCAGTGGGGGCTACGAGAGAAACATGGTGAGGGTAGGCGAGACGGGAGGCGTGCGACTAAATTCCAGGCGTGGACAGGTGAGGGGGGCCTTCCCAGAGGGTGGATGAAGGATGGCGCAGATGTGCAAACGAGGGAGGAAACAGCCCTGGGGAGATGGCAAGAGAGCCAAGGCCGTAAGGCACCTCCAGGACCTGAGGTCGCCTAGGGGAGGGGCAGGGGACCCGGAGCAGAGCAGGTGGGGGGCGGCGGGGGGGGGTGTGGGGGTGGGGATTGACTTTTCCTGGAGCAGCAGCGCCAGCCTGGGGGACAGGAACGTCCCCCGAGTCATAGTTCCAGGGTCACTCGGTGGCTGGGGTCGTCCAGGGGCAGGCTCTGGAAAACCACCAGTGGGCAGCGTGTAGACTCACCCCTCCCCCACCCTCAACCCTTGACACCTCCCCACCCCCCGCCCCCCGCCCCCCACCCCCAAGGCTCCCCTGGGTGCCAGCATCAGACCTCTGCTTTACGGCACCGGCCCCTGGGGTCACAGTAAATGGTGGCTGCCTGCCCGAACCCGGGACACCGGGCTCCTGCACTGGCCTTCCTGACCCCAGTGTGCACCTGTGGGCACCTACGTGTGTGTGCACGTGTTTCCTCATGTGTGCTTGTGTACACGTGTGTGTGAGTGTGTTTCTCTGTGTTTGCATGTGTACGCGTGTGTATGTGTGCACGTGTGTTTCCTCGTGTGTGCTTGTCCACATGTGTTTCTGTGTGTATGCATGTGTACATGCATGTACGTGTGCATGTTTCCTCGTGTCCTTGTCTACATGTGTGTGTTTCCGTGTGCATGCGTGTGTATGAGTGTGCATGTATGTCTCTGTGTATGTGCGTGTCTACATATGTGTATGTGTTTCTGTGTATGTGTGCGTGCATGCGAGTATGTGTGCGTGTCATGCATGTGCACATGTATATCTGTGCCTGCGTGTGAACTTGTGCATGCACACACCCACACAAGCCTGTCCGCATGGTGTGTATGGCTAACAGGCCGCGGTTAGATAGCAAAGAGCTTTCCCGTGCTGTGCGGTCAGTGAGCGGTTCTTGGTCCCAGAGGGGACAGTAAGCCCCGGGCCAGGTAGAGACAACGGCCTCCCGGGGAAGACCACCCCTAAGGCTTCCTGTCTCCCACATGCTGCTTATACTCGGGGAAGCCCCAAGAAGGGCAGAAGGTGAAGCGCCAGCAGGAGGCAGAGAAAGAGGACCAGACCGGCCACCTCTGCGCTCAAGGAGGGGAAGGAGAGGTGCGTGTGGGCCCCGGAGCTGCAGCCCACCGCCCTGACCCAGACCAGCACCAGCTGAGTGACCAGCCCTGTGGACGGTCTGCATCTGAGAGAGAACACCCGGCCCTGTGGTGACCATGGTGACAAATGCCTGCAGCAGCCCAACCGCTGTCCAGTAACCCCAGAGGGACAGATAAGGGCCACCCCTGTCTGACCCACAGTCCCCAGGAGAGGACCTTCCCTGCGGCCTGCATGCAGGGTCCACCCTGGCTGTGCAGGAAGGTCCTAAGGGCTGTTCCTAATGATCACGAAGCCGGCTTTCACCAAAGCGTCTGCTGATGGGATGCCCTCCATCCAGGATAGTCAAAGTAAGGGAGGAGCAGCCCAACCCCAGAGCCCCCGGCCTGAAATCTGCAAATCACCCCCACCACATCACCTGGAGAATGTCCCCCATGGGCTGTGGGGACACCGCCTCCCCGCCCACCGCCAAGAGAGTCCAGGGAGAGCTGCCTCTTCGGGCTCTAAGAGGAGATGGAAAGCGACCACTGTCCCTCCACTGAGGGCTGGCCCAGGTTTGGAGCTGCTGGTCTCTGTACTGTGGGGTGAGGGCTCTTCCAAATCTACACCGCCCCCGCCAAGAAGGATCCCCGGAGATGCCCGGGCCCTCACCCTGGCCAGGAGCTCTCAAACCTCTAGGACAGAATGCACTGCTCAGAAAAGAACAATAAGATCAGGGTGCACTCCGGTGGGGGTAATGCAATTGTCAGAATCCCAGGACAGAGGGAGGCTGAGAAGCAATAAAAATGTTCTGGAGCCAGAGCCGTGGGGCCATCGCGGGAGGATCTGGGCGGGAAATCAGCGACTCCCCTTACGCCACTCTTTGAAAACAAGATGGTAAAACACACAAAGCATCTAACGCTAATGTTGACACTGAGGCTGAGGGTTTAAGGTCTTAACTCTCTCCCGTCAGACCTGCGGGGTGGCCTGCGGGCAATCCCATCTGAGGGCACTATTCTCCAGGTGTGTCCTGAATGGGTCTCTGTCCAGCGCTGGGCGGGAGCCTGTCCCTAGCGTGTCAGGGGCTGACGCGCACCATCTGGGGGACACACACCCCGAGAGCCCCTCCCCCAGACGCCAGGACCCCTGTACCCCTGGGCCCTCAGTGGGGAACTTCCCCGAGGACAAGAAGGCTCAGTGCAGCCCCAGGACTCCCTGGAAACCCGCTCCTGACGACGGGACTTCCCGGAGCACCCAGAACCCTCTGGGGAAGGCTCGCAGCAGAGAAGCTCGGTAGCCCCATTGCTGGGGACTGTCCCTGCCCCGTGAGCTGGCCTGGGACACTGCTCTTGGCCCTTTCCAGGCAGGGGGCAGACGGGACGCAGGACTGACTGGCTCTGTCAAGATGCACAGCTGAGTTGTGGTCCCCAAAGACACGTCCCCCCGAAACCTGTAGAGGTGACTTTGTTTGAAAAATGGGGTTTGCAGATGTAATCCAGTGAAGGCTCTGGGGTGAGGCCATCTCGGGTCAGGAGGAGCCCTGAACACCATGCACGGTGTCCTTGTCGGGACCGGGGAGGGGCTTGGGCGGAGGGAGGTGGAGACAGGAGGGTGTGGCCACAAGCCAGGGGATGCTAGCAGGGAGGCTGGAGGAGCCAGGAAGGACCGCCCCTGCGGGTGAAGCCAGCGGTCCTGTGCACACTTGGCCTCAGCCTGCGGGGGGAAGGGGCTTCAGCCCCCGGCTGTGGCGCCTCCTTACCGCGGCCCCAGGAAGTGCGGCGAGGAGCAGCGCCGAGCCCGCCAGGCCGGCCCCTCCTCCAGCAGGTACGTCCCACCCCCAGGGCGACTCTCTGGGGCCCCTGCCTGCCCCGGGCCAGCCCCAGGGCGTCCTGGGGCCGGAGGAGGAGCCCCTCCGCGTGGGCTGAGCACCGTCTCCTCTCCTCCCTCTGAGAACCTCAGCTCCGGGGACGCGTGTAGACCACAGCAGTGTCCGCCGAAGCCGATGGGAGCAGACGGCCACGGCCGGCGTGCGTCCCACGTCCTGGGACGTCTTGCTTCCGGGACGGCTGAGGCTCTCCCGAATCTGGACCCAGCACAGCTGCCCGGGCCTTCGGAGGGACCAGACAGGACCTCTGTCCTGGGGGCTGGGCCTCACCACGGGGCGGGGAGTCAGGGACACGCTGACCGGGGCCCCCAGTGGCTTTCCCTAAGAGAAGGGAAGGGCCCTGCCCACCCTCTGCTCCTGACGGCTCTGGGACAGGCGGGCATTTCCACCCCCGCTCACGGGGTCCCGGGAGTGAGCATGCAGGGCTCACCCCTAGCCCCTTTCTCCACTGCCCACTAACAGAGGGCGCTGTCAAGGGCCTGCCCAGGGCCCAGCCGAGCTGGACACGGCCTGGACCTCTGCGGCCCCTGAGCTCCTGGAAGTGCACCTCTCGGCTTGTCCACTGAGGGGCCGACCACGGGGCTCGCCCCAGGACCAGCCGGCTCTCAGCCGGAGACCAGAGGTGTTGCAGAGAGGAAGCCAGTTCGGACTCCACGAAGAAACTGTTTCTTTGACTTTCTTTGTGTTGCTCTTGTTATTATAATCCCACAGAATGGCCTGCCTCACACAGCCCTGCCCCTCTGCCTGACTGTACACTGAAGCGCCTCATTCAGAACCCAGACCACCTGTGGATGGCCGGAAGGAAGGAAGGAACACACCTCCTGACTGAGGTGGGCCATTCCTGGAGATGCTGGTGAGATTGATGCCCTTTTACTCTACTTCCCCACCTCCCCCCTCCCTGATCTGTAAAAGAACCTGGCATCCAGACCCTGATGAGATGGCTATTTTGAGGCGCTAACTTGCCGTCTTCTCGGTCAGCTGGATCCCCGATTAAAGCAGTTTTCCCAGCTTCAGCACCTCATCTCAGATTCACTGTCCTGTCCTTCAGCAACTCGGGACCCAGGGCCTGGAGAGAAGGCAGAGCCGCTGGCCTCCTGCACGGAAACGGGCTCCTTCTGTCTCCTGCCCAGCCAGGTAGACAGCAGAGGCTGGTCAGCGTGGCCTGGAGGCCGCTGGAGGCCTGAGAACTGTCACTCCCTCCTTCCCAGGAGAGGCCTTGAGGCGCCAGCCATCCAGGAGGCCTTCTATGCCCAAGCCTGGGGTCTGGTGTGCAGAGGCCCAGGGGGCAGCAGGCGTCCCGAGCCCCCCGGGGTTGGCCCTGGCCCTGAGGCAGGTGGGGCGGGGATGGGGGCCACTTGGCAGTGTGAACTTCAAATCCAGCTGGCGAAACTGGACTTACACGCCGGGATCTGAGCCTCTTAAGATGAGAAGACGACTCAGCGGGCCTCTGTCTCTCAGGATCTCTCACAAGTGCACACGTATACATGTGCACACACACAGGCTGCATGGATTCCAGGGTGGAAACAGAGCTGATTTGCTGAAACTGCCGCCCTGGGGGCTGCCCGCCCTCCCCCGTGTAGCCCCCCACCCCGCACCTGTGCCCTGTGGTCAGGCTCTGCCCTGGGAGCTGCTGCCCTCCCCTGTGTCTGCCGCACCTGTGCACCATGCTTAGGCTCTTCCAGGAGCAGGTCTCTTCTGGCGTCAGCCACTGGCCCGGACACCCTGGGGCGAGGAGAATGAGCTGCACTGAGTCAATGGCCCTGTCTTCCCGTCTTCACCAGCAAGCTCTAGATTCCATTGTGCCCACGAAGGATGTGCTGGGCTCACCCCCAGAGTGTTCCACAGGCCAGAGAGCTCCTTCCTATCTGATTTCTATTTTCTAACAAAGAGAAGTGACATTTCTGAGTTTTGCCAACAGGTGAAGTGCCTTAAGGGCCACGTCAGACACACGGCCGACCCACAGGGACCCTGAGCAGGATACGGACACTTCATTGCCCCGAGTGGTGCTTCCAGGCTGGGGAGACCCCGGCCTCAAGTGTCTCGGCATCCCGGGCTTAAGTGCATCCATCCGCAGGCGTGTTGCCACGGAAACACACGCATCCTATGTGTACAAATACGCACACACCCATACACACCAGCGTGCACACGCTCACACAGCAGGTCCACATGCACAGCACAGCCTTCTTGACTCTGAAGCCTTGAACTTTCCTGAGGGGACCGCTCAGGACCAGCCCTGGTGGGGCAGACAGCTTTGCGTAGCTGGAGTGGATGGCTGCCATCTTTCAGGACCGGTAAAGCCGGCACTGGGCAGTCCTTGTATCTGACTAGTTAACTCACATCACAGCCCAAGGGGCCATTTCCACGGCTGGAACACCAGGGCTATGGTCTGGCTTGCCCAGGGAAGGGGCAGAGCTGGCCCCACCTGTGGCCTCGGGACCCCAGGGCCCCCGTCCCCCAGCACGCAGCCTCCACGTTGGAGAGAAGCCGGGGAGGCGGGATGGAGGGTGACCACATCTGCGCTCAGACGCCAGGAGGCAGCCTGGAGGCACCCGTCAGCATTTGGGGTGAGCTTGGAGGAAGCGCCCCTATTTAAAGGTTTAAACATCACACCTGTGAAGTTTGTTTGTGCAACAGAAATGTTTACACAAAGGTGCAAAGAGTTCGGGCTTCCCAGGTGGCATCAGCGGTAAAGAACCTGCCTGCCAACACAGGAGACAGGAGAGACTCGATTTCGGTCCCTGGGTCGGGAACAGCCCCTGGAGGAGGGCATGGCAACTCACTCCACTGTTTGACCTGGAGAATCACATACACAGAGGAGACTGGCAGGCTGCAGTCCGTCGGGTGGCATAGAGTTGAACATGACTGAAGCGACTTAGCATGCATGCACGCAAAAAGCTTTCAGGTTGAAGACTTGGGGTCTCTCTTGGCTGGGTGGTCTGGCAGACAGCGAAGGTAGGGAAGGATAAAGCAGGGGCCAAGGTGACTGCCTGTCCCCCGCCCACCTGTCGGCCTGAGCATCCTGCTTCTGCTTGGCCCGGCAGCCCGGACACCCGATGGCACTGCCCCGGTCCCTCTGTGCACAACTCCATGAGGTGCTGGAATCCTGGCGCTTTTATCAGAAGCAGGTGGGCGAAGACAGGTTGGGCTCAGCACGTCCTGAACTCACACATGAGCAGGAGGGACCTAGAGCTTCCCTGGATCAGCCTGGCCGGAGTCACTTTGGTCTGAGCGGTGAGGCTTGCAGTCTGCCTGATGAATTGGCTCTTTACTGCAACTTTCTCTCCCTTCCAGGTCTGGCCAGGGTTGGGGCCCCACTCCCCACCTCCAGGAGTCTGCCAGGCGGGCTTCCCTCTGGTCCGGGGAGGGGCCGAGCTGTGAGCTGCCCCTCTGCTCAGAGGCCACCCCGCCTGGTCCTCCATCTGGCCCGACTTCTCCCCCGGGGCACCTCCTCTTGAGCTTTCCTCACCCTTGTCCGGCCAAACTCCCAGTAAGACTGGCTCTTTTCTTACCTGGGGGGTTACTGTCAGCGTCTGCGCAGAGGTGGCTGTCTTGCCCAGGGCTGGTCCTGGAGGCCAGACCCAGGCCAGACGTCGTGCAGACAGAGCGTGCCAGATGAGGGATGGGGAGATAATGCCTGAGGCTGACGGACAGGCGGCGACCAGGCCACAGGGCTACGGAACTCCTGTGCCTTTGCCACCGGGACTCCAGCGTCTAGGAGCCCAAGTGTCTCATAGCTCAGTTGGTAAAGAATCCGCCTGCAATGCAGGAGACCCCAGTTTGGTTCCTGGGTCCAGAAGATCCACTGGAGAAGGGATGGGCTACCCACTCCAGTATTCTTGGGCTTCCCTGGTGGCTCAGCTGGTAGAGAATCCGCCTGCAATGCAAGAGACCTGAGTTCAATCCCTGGGTTGGGAAGATCCCTAGAGAAGGAAACGGCTACACACTCCAGTATTCTGGCCTGGAGAATTCCAGGGACTGCACAGTCCGTGGGGTCGCAGAGTCGGACACAACTGAGCGACTTTCACTTTCACTCACTCATGCCGTGTTAATGCCCCATCCCCACACGCAGCCAGGGGAGAGGCGCGAGCTGGCTCTAGACAAGTGTTTGTTGGGTGAAACGTGAAAGGTTTTCCATTAAGTTACAGTTAATGTAAGTATTTTCATGTTCTAAGTAATTCTAAATAAAACCTACCATTAATTTTTCACTTCCCCTCTCCTAAAGGCATATAAGAACCCCATCTGGGAATAGCAGGAAGAAGAAGAGAGTGATAGGGGAAGATGTGTTGAAATATCTTTCTTGGCCATATTTAGGGTGAGCCATTACCTGAAATACTAGAAAAAAGGCAAGTGTTTACTAACGGCAGGTAAACCTCCAAAGTTTGCGCAAGCTCCGTCTCCTTCAGATAAGAACCCAATTATGTAAATGCATGTCCCTGCTCCTGCAGAAATAAGGCTCAAAATAATAGAACATCAAATGCCAACATAAAATATCGTCTATTATTTTTAACTTTCAGTGTGGAGGTTGAATACATTTTATGCTGGGAAGGAAACGACCAAATTTTTGACTGTGTTCTTTGCAGAGTTTCTCCTTTGAAAACATGACTTTAAAAGGCTCGGGACGGGGATGTGAACTCGACAATGACTAGGAAGCAAATTAGATCCTGTTAATGACTCGGCGAGAAGAGACAGAGGGAAAACACAATGAGGAGGCATGATCCCACCTGTAGAAGGGGGTCTGGAGGCACAGAGAGGCCGGATAACTCACCCACAGTGGAGCGGCTGGTGGGTGGCAAGCAGGGGCTTCAAAGGGAGCCCTACCCGATGAGAACGTCCTTGCTTTGCACACCACCTCTCTGATGAGAGCAAGAAGCAGCCTGCCTGCGTCCATGCTATCTCGTTTTTGCGACTACTCACTGACAACTAGACTAAATGAAGTCATTGAACATGACTTTTGCAAAAGAAGGTGTGAAACAATCCTACAGAAGTAACCTTGAAAAATAGCAAGGCGATACTATTTTAGGGTAGAAAATCTTAATTACTGATAAGGTCAGTTTTTTCCTTAGGGTCACATAAAGTTCTGCTTCTGTTTGAAGTTTTTGTTTCTAGAAGTAGGCAAGTTGGTTACAAAGTTTATCAGGAAAAAAAAAAGCTGCCAAGAAAACCCTAATATAAAGGCACCGTGGGTGGAGGGCTAGTCTGTCAGATATTAAACAGACGCCGTGAGCCCTCTGTAATTACAAGAGTAAAGGGTCAGCGCAGGAACAGGCAGGCCAGTGCGGGAGGAAAGAAAACCCAGAAATAGACACAACTGCTGTGAAGGCCTAGCAGGCGGCAAGGACCCCAGCCCCAACGCGGGAGGAAAGACGACTCTGTGAGCAGCACTGAGCAACTGGGCGGGTGCTGCGTGCCTCGTCGCTCAGTCGTGTGACTCTTTTGTGACCCTATGGACTGTAGCCTCCCAGGCTCCTCGTCTACGGCGTTCTCCCGGCAACAATATTGGAGTAGGTGGCCGTCTCCTGTTCCAGGGGATCATCCCGACTCAGGGATCCAGCCCGTGTCTCCTGTGTCTCCTGCACTGGCTGAGTCATCGGGGAAGAACCGCTGAGTAACTGGGTAGCCACTGGAAAGCTGGGTCCATTTCTCACAGTGTTTGTGAGGATAAATCCCAACTCTTGAAAAACAAGCAAAACAGACAAACCAACAAGACAGAAGAAATGCGATGAGTTTGGCTGTACGGCGGGGGGTTGCCTCGAGCGTATAAAAAGCAAAACCACCTTTGCACGGCAAAAAGGCCACAAGCAAAGTGCAGTCGTGTGGGACAAACCGGGAGGAGGCACGCGCCTGATCTCAGATGCAAAATAAGGGCCTGATGCAAAGACAGGCTTTTAAAGCACTGAAACAAAGAGACCAGCTCCCGTGAGGACAGGGAACCGGGGCCATGAACACAGAGCTTGAATGCAAACTGCCGTTCGTCACGGGGAAAGAGGTTCAGCCACTCTCACAAGAACAAAAATAAGGATGAAAATTGCACGACAGGGACAGGGTTCCGGGCAGGACAGGGTAAGTACCCAGCACCCTGCCGTCCCGGGCTTACATCCAAAGCAGGAGGCGTCTCAAGTTTAGGGAACTGATTTACATGAATTAACTGATTACAGAGAAAACAAAATCCGTTACCCTCTGGATAAACACAAAGTGTATTCCATAGATTGCATGCCCATCTAATTTTTAAATGGTTTGACAGATTAATAATGTAAAGTATCTTCTTTAACTTGTTTATATTAATATGAATCGATCATAAACCTACAGAAAATACCTTTGTTAAGACTGAAAATCAGTGGTGTTTCCACCTCTAACGTAGAGACCTTCCTGTCACTGCTTCCTTATGCTGCTTTTACATAGAGAGCGGTCATCCCCACACAGCACATCTCTTTAGGCTCTGTCGCCCCAGAATCTAAGCACCAGGGCCCTCACTCTTCTCAGTGTCTCCAGGGCCTCGAATGTAGACTGACATAAAATAGTGCTCCTTAAATGTAGGAGCGTGTAGGGAGTGACCAAGAAACAAGACTGGGGCAACCACAGCTACTTAAACACACGCTGTAGGCATTAAAAAGAAAGACGTTTTTAAAGGTGTAATTATTTGCAGATGGAGTGAAAGTAAATGGGAAACCCAATAGACTGAAGTGACAACTATCAGAATTATTCCAAGACTTAGAGAAGGTGACCCAGTATCAGACCAAAATACCTCAGCCAGGAGCTTTACTATATGCCTCCAATAATTAAAGAAAACACATTCATACTAAAAATGGAAAACCCAGATCATCCAGAAAAAAAGTATATTTATATGAAAAGTAATGCAGAGATTTAAGAAAGTTACAAACATTATTGAAGACACATAAAAGAGAGCCCATTTAACAGGAGAGATAAACTGCCTTTGTTGGGGAAACTTATTATTGTCAGAATACAGTTTCTTCCCAAATGACTGTATAAAGTTAATGTAATTCCAGTCAAAGTCCCAAAGTCATGCCTTTTGAAATTTCATCTTAAAATATATGTGAAGCTGAGAGTTGGCGAGTCTTACCATGATAAGACTTCCCTGATGGTTCAGTTGGAAAAGAAGCCACCTGCAATGCAAGAGACGAGGGTTCAATCCCTGAGTCGGGAAGATCCCCTGGAGCAGGCAATGGTAACCCACCCCAGTATTCTTGCCTGGAGACTCCCGTGGACACAGGAGCTGGAAGAGCTGCAGTCCACGGGATTGCAGAGTCGGACACGACTTAGAGACTTTCCCTTCACTTTTACCGTGATAATATAGGTAAAGGACAGTGCAGTAAAGTTTCCAATCAGATATCAAGCAGAACTGGGCAGCAGTGACTTCAAAAGACAGTGCGTTAGCACAGGGTAAAAATAGGAACATAACAGAAGAAAGAATAATAAGATCCAGAGAAAGACCGAAGCATATGTAAGAATTTGGCGTGTGATAAAGGTTGCACTGACGAATGGCGCTGAAATCACAGTTTTAATAAATTATATTGAGACCATTACATCAGGGGAAGAGATAACTACTCCAAGCAATAAATGACACAAAATCACATACAGAACTCGGATGTTGCGATCCAAGACAGATTTGTCAACATGAAAATTAAAATATCTGATAGAGATGGCATCTGAAGCGATGTGAAGAGAAATAATAGAGAAAATGTTTGCAATATATGCAAAACTGAAGATTAATATTCCCAATATATCAGGAGATACACAGAAGAGAACTGGGGAGAAAGCGCATAAGCAATTCATGGGAGAAAGAGACTCTGTGAAACAGGAGAAGTGGGCTGGGGATGGGAATTCAGGAGCGGGGAGCGCAAGGCCCTGGAGCCACACTTAATGGTGGGAAAATTCACAGGTTCAGCCTTCCCAATGGCAACCTGACCACTCCTTCCAGTTGAAACATGCCTCCTCCTTGCTCCAGGACAGGCTCGCCCCTGGGAGCCCAGGCTCAGGCCAGAATGTCGCTGTGGCAGCACGTTTACGAGGAAAACCAGAGACGCACATCCGCGCCCGTCAGCAAGGAAGCTGCTGTTTGTGGAGCCTGTGCGCTCATCACGACCCGAGGGGCAGAGCTCCGTGCACACGGAAGGATCCTAAGATGCAGCGTGAGAGTGTGCAACGGGAGCGCCAGCGTGAGGAGAGCAGGGGCAAGTCACAGATGTTCCCGGGGACGGGCCAGTCCACCCACGCGCGTCCCTGCCTTCGCCTGCACATTTCCGGTTCCCTGCCCGCTGACCTCAGGGCATGCGGGTGTCACTCTTTACCATTAGTCTCATCGGAGGTTTTCCTTGTGGCTTGAAAGACACAAAGTGGGTGGAGATGAATTCAGGACATCGTCGGACCTGGAGCAGTGGTAGGAATATTTTTAAGCAGAAGAAGGAGAGGAAGGAGAAAACAGGAAAGTGGGGAGGAGGGGCAGAAGGAAGAAGGGGGAGGAACCGCACATGGGGTGAAATAGAGAAAGGACACCCCTTCCCCAGGTGGAGATGCAGAGGAGGGCTGACCTTCACCACGCCAGCCTTCCCCTGCGGCTCTGCTGTGACGCCCGCCCCCAAGCCGGCCTCTGAGCCCCTGAAGGCAGATTGCCTGGTCAGGACAGGCTCTGCTGGCCTTCCTGGGGTCCCCTGCCCCGTGCTCCCCGTTCCCACCCCTTGCCCAGGAGTTAGTAGTGTTCAGAGCTGCCTCCTGGATGCCCGTGAGTACCTGCCAAGGAGGGTGGTGTGTTTACATGTGGCCACCGTCAACTGAACCAAAAAAAAAAAAAACCTAACCTAAAAGCTGAGAACCGTTTTATCCAGGGCATCACTGGGGACCATGGCCCAGGAGATGGCCTCTTGGGTAGCTCTCAGGGACTCTTTCAAAGAGATAAAGGGGGAGCCAGGATACCCAGGAGCTTCTGTGGGGGAAAAAAAGTGATCAGACATCAAAAGATGACCGCTAATCCCCAAACCCAGACATCTTAAGTTAATGAATTTAGGGCTTTTCTGTGTGCGGGAAGGTGCAGGAGTCCAGGCTCGTGGGACTCACTCCTTTGATCTGCATCCTGACCACTCAGGACCGGTTGGTGGTCCTGCTCTTCTCCATCCTGAGCCCCTCAGGGAGCCCCCCAGGGGAGGGCGGCTGCAGTGGCTGAGGGCTGGATGGCCACAGCATCCTTCATTTACCGAAATGCAGGTGATCTCCCAGTGCTTAGCCGGGCAGATCCAGAGCCAGGCCCACTGAATGGAGTAACCTGCTGAGTGCACGAGTGTGAGAGTGTGTGCACGATTGTCTGCAAGTGTGCACGAGTGTCAGAGTGTGCATGAGTGAGTGTGCACGAGTGTCTGAGAGTGCACGAATGTCTGAGTGTGCACGAGTGTCTGAGAGTGTGCACAGTGTCTGAGTGTGCACGAGTGTCTGAGTGTCTGAGTGAGTGCACGAGCAGTGTCGAATGAGTGTGTCTGAGTGTCTGAGTGTGCACAAGTGTCTGAGTGTGCATGAGTGAGTGTGCATGAGTGTCTGAGTGTGCATGAGTGTCTGAGTGTGCACGAGAGTGTCTGGGAGTGCATGAGTGTGTCTGAGTGTCTGAGTGTGCATGAGTGTCTGAGTGTGCACAAGTGTCTGGGAGTGTGCAGTGTCTGAGAGTGTGCATGAGTGTCTGAGTGTGCACGAGTGTCTGGGAGTGCACGAGTGTCTGAGAGTGTGCATGAGTGAGTGTGCATGAGTGTGAATGTGCACGAGTGTCTGAGAGTGTGAGTGTCTGAGTGCACGAGTGTCTGAGTGTGCACGAGTGTCTGGGAGTGCACGAGTGTCTGAGAGTGTGCCTGAGTGTCTGAGTGTGCACAAGTGTCTGGGAGTGCACGAGTGTCTGAGTGTGCATGAGTGTCTGAGAGTGTGCACAAGTGTCAGAGTGTGTGAATGAGTGTCTGAGAGTGTGCATGAGTGTCTGAGTGTACACGAGTGTCTGAGAGTGCACGAGTGTCTGAGTGTGCAGAGTGAGTGTGAGAGTGTGCATGAGTGTCTGAGAGTGCACGAGTGTCTGAGAGTGCACGAGTGTCTGAGTGTGCACGAGTGTCTGAGAGTGTGCACAAGTGTCTGAGTGTGCATGAGTGAGTGTGCACGAGTGTCTGAGAGTGTGCATGAGTGTCTGAGTGTGCACGAGTGTCTGGGAGTGCACGAGTGTCTGAGAGTGTGCATGAGTGTCTGGGTGTGCACGAGTGTCTGAGAGTGTGCACGAGTGTCTGAGAGTGTGCACAAGTGTCAGAGTGTGCACGAGTGTCTGAGAGTGCATGAGTGTCTGAGAGTGTGCATGAGTGTCTGGGTGTGCACGAGTGTCTGAGTGTGCACAAGTGTCTGCAAGTGTGCACGAGTGTCTGAGAGTGCACAAGTGTCTGCACAGTGTCAGTGTCTGAGTGTCTGAGAGTGTGCATGAGTGTCTGAGTGTGCACAAGTGTCAGAGTGTCTGAGTGTGCACGAGTGTCTGAGAGTGTGCACGAGTGTCTGAGTGTGCACGAGTGTCTGAGTGTGCATGAGTGAGTGTGCACGAGTGTCTGAGAGTGTGCATGAGTGTCTGAGTGTGCACGAGTGTCTGAGAGTGCATGAGTGTCTGAGAGTGTGCATGAGTGTCTGAGTGTGCACGAGTGTCTGAGAGTGTGCACGAGTGTCTGAGTGTGCACGAGTGTCTGCAAGTGTGTGTCTGAGTGTGCACAGTGTGTGCACGAGTGTCTGAGAGTGCACGAGTGTCTGAGTGTGCACGAGTGAGAGTGCACGAGTGTCTGAGAGTGCACGAGTGTCTGAGAGTGTGCATGAGTGTCTGAGTGTGCACGAGTGTCTGAGTGTGCACGAGTGTCTGAGAGTGCACGAGTGTCTGAGTGTGCATGAGTGTCTGAGAGTGTGCACGAGTGTCTGAGAGTGCACGAGTGTCTGAGTGTGCAGTGAGTGTGCACTGAGTGTCTCTGAGTGTCTGAGTGTGCATGAGTGTCTGAGAGTGTGCACGAGTGTCTGAGTGTGCACGAGTGTCTGAGAGTGCACAAGTGTCAGAGTGTGCACGAGTGTCTGAGAGTGCACGAGTGTCTGAGTGTGCACGAGTGTCTGAGTGTGCACGAGTGAGAGTGCACAAGTGTCTGAGTGTGCACAAGTGTCTGCGTGTGTGCACAGCTGCCCGTGTGTTCACCAGCATCCGTGGCACTGCTGGCCGTCTTGCGTGTCCCTGGTGTGTGTCCAGGCTGGTCCTCAGGTGCCCTCTGTTCCAGCGTGAGAAGTGGAGGGTCAAGGTCACAGCCCTGCTTTGGTTGCGGGTGGCTCATTGCAGGCAGTGACTCCCTCAGAGGGGTCCCCCACACTTGCACCGGGAACTAGGGGCCCAGCAGGTGAGCCTTACACGCTCGGTGAGTGTCCAGAGAGCTGCTGGCTGGGCCCACAGCAGTGAGGCTGTTGGAGAACCGGGGGCCCCTCCAGCTCTGGGGGCCCGCCTTCCCCTGCCCAGCACCCCGGCTCCCTGGCCCCAGACCATGGCCAAGGAGGGCTTGGTTCTGGTATTGGCCATGGGTATTGACAAAGGCCTTCAAAGTCACAGGTTGACTTGCCCAATCAATAATGGTGCAGGGAAATAATTAAAACTGTCAGATTTGGAAAGTATTAGAAGTGCTTAGAGCTTTCTGCCAACTATGGAAAACAGGGATTAATGGGTGTTATCTGGACCGCTTCTAAGTTACAGAGCAAGTTCTTAAAGTCTTTCTCTGACACTCATTTGCTGCGAAGGGTCAACACCAAGGGTTTCACAGCAGATTGCTGGAGTCCATTAATCCTCAGCACGACCAAGTCCCCACTCGGAGCCAGGGACGCCTTCCAGCAGAGCCTGCAAAGTGGAAAGTCCCTTAGCGCTGAGCACATCGTCCTGGGGCTCAGCTGCAAAGGGTGACCCCACCTGGGGAGACCTCAGGGTCTCTGCAGCCCCACACAGAGGCCCTGAGGGACTTACCTCTGACTGCAGGTTGGGGCGTCTCCCAGCTGGGGTGGGGGCAGGGCTGACTGGGACTGCGGTGTGTTGGGGAGACCCTGGCCCGCTGCTGGGCACAGGGGAGGGGCGGTGTCCAGGTTGGAGTGAGGGCTCCCTCCCCAGGACAGCTCCCTGCCCGCCTGCCCGCCCTGCCAGGACCTGACCCCGCTCAGCCTGACCCCCTGCCTGTGACACCCCTCTCCGTCCATGCCTTTCTCTTTGCCTCAGCATTTCTGCCGGAAGAAGGTCCCTGAGACCCAGAGGGGCAGAGGCGACCGAGAGACCGTGACCCCACTATTGGGAGACTCACTGCCCGGGGAGACGGGCTCTCTGAAGCTCAAGACCCAAGCAGACGGGGCTCATGGACAGATGCTGAGGATCCTCGGGGCACGAAGCAGGGCGTGGCCCTGGGGTGTGGCCACGTGGTCCATCCACGAATCCGAAAGGCCCTGCTGAGGTGGGCGATGTGAGGTGGGCTTGGGGCCACAGAAGTACAACAGCAACCTCCTCAGCTTCAGAGAGTTTCTCCAGACCTGGCTGATCCCTGGGGGGGACCCTGGGGAACTCGCCATCCGCGAGACTAGACATCGATCCTGAGCTGCCAGGGGTGGAATCAGAGACACCTGTGGTTCGTGTGGGCATCTCCTCCGGGAGTGGCCAGCACAGCCACCCCATCTGACCCACACCCTCCCTGCCTCCCTGGCGGCCTGGAGTGTCCCTTGCCCCGCCCCCCACCCTTGCTTGTAGGAGCCTTTTTAACCCCTGGATGAAGCTGATTTACTGGAGACGTGGCGGGCCCCCCACAGGCAGCAGTGCTCCTGCAGGACCGCGGCCCCTGACGCTCCCACAGCTTCACGCGTAGGGCGCGGCGCAACCTGCGGCGGCCGCCCACTCCCACCTGCGGGGCAAACGTGTTCCTCTTATGGCCAATGTCAGCGAGGTTATCTGTGGGCCTTGGGCTTACAAGAGACGCCACCTGTTTATCTTGCTCACATTACTTCTACATATGGGAAATAAAATCTTTCACTAAGTTAGCAAATTTTCTATATTTGTAAGAGAGACGTCTGAATACCCCAGGATGGCCACTCCTGCCGCGAGTGTTGGAAAACCTTGAGACGCCATATGGAAGTACTTCACATGTGCTTGTCTTCGGGATGCCGCTAAGCTTGTCTGGATGCACTGTGAGAGTGGGTCCCTCACTTGCGGCCTGAGATAACACACCAGTAACTGGGACTCTGCTTGAATCTGGGCCACAATAGCCTCAGAACGAGTCTTCAGAGGTGGTGGGAGTGTGGAATGAGTCTGCCCACTGAAGGGGAAGGGCCTGGAAAGTGGGCGGGTCTGGGAAAGCATCAGATGAGGGTTAGATGTGGGAGGCCGGTGGCTGAGTCCTGACTGGGTGACTAAGCCACGGGGAGACCCCAGGCTGTGCACAGGCAAGCGTTACCAGGAAACAATGGAATCGATGATGGTGATGATGGCAAACATGGTGACAGTGATGTGACAACGGTGGCGGTGATGCTATCAGTGCTGACGGTCCAGCTCCTGACGGTCCAGCTCCTGATGCTGACAGTGGGGCGGTCAAGACGACAAGGGCCATGGTGACGGTGATGACAGAGGCGATGGCGGCGATGGTGGGGATGGTGGGGATGGTGGGGATGGGGATGGTGGGGATGGTGGGGATGGGGATGTGATGGTGGGGATGGGGATGGTGGTGATGGTGGGGATGGGGATGTGGTGGTGATGGTGGGGATGGGGATGTGATGGTGGAGATGGGGATGGTGGGGATGGTGGGGATGGTGGGGATGGTGGGGATGGGGATGGTGGGGATGTTGATCATGGTGATGGTGATGGTGGTGATGGTGGGCATGGTGGAGAAAGTGATGAGGGTGATGGTGGTGATGATGGCGATGGTGGTGATGGTGATGGTGGAGAAGGCGATGGTGGAGAAGGCGATGGTGGGGATGGTGGTGATGGTGATGGTGGAGAAGGCGATGGTGGTGATGGTGGGGATGGTGGGGATGCCAGTGAAGATGATGAAGTTACATTTCCTGAGAAGTCATCCTGTGCTTTACCCCCACCACTTCCTCTAACTCTCACAACTCCTTTTTTTTTTTTTTTGCTTAAATGATAGAAACTTATTTTCTCCCAGTTCTGGAGACGGAAAGTCCAAGATCAGGGTGTCAGCTCACGACTCCCTTCCTGACAACAGCTGGTAGAACTATAAGAATACCACACACAGGGTCGGCGTGCTCTCTCCTGGGAACACTCACCCTGCCTCCTCAGGCGTGTGGCTGAGCTGCTGCTCCCTGTAGGGGACCCTGGGTCTGTGTTTGCAGAGTGAAAACCAGCAAAGCGCAGGAGGTGCAGAAAGCCACCAACCCAGGGCTCCCTGCACCCACATGCACGTGGGCCCTGCCACTCTGCCGCCCGCTGCCTCAGGTCAGGTGAGGCCTGTGACCACCCAGGGCTCCAGGGAGCATTCTGTGGGGGGGACCCAGATCAGCAGGGCCACAGCACTGACTGCAGGGGACGCTATGGGGGTTCAGGCTGTTCCCAGACCCCAGCACCTGGTGCCTCCCTGACTCTGGAACAGACACGGCCCGTCTCGGGCCAGGGCGCAGGGGAAGCTGCCTGGGCTCTGCCAGCTGTTTCAGTTCAGTTCAGTTCAGTTCAGTCGCTCAGTCGTGTCCGTTAATCAGGGACAAATGGTCAGGAGGCTCATCCAAGTCGCGCTGCCCCTGCTCTCAGCCAGCTTCTGATGCCTCCTGTGCTCCCGTGCTGCCCTGGCCTCGTCACCCCTGCCCTGGCCTGCTCGGCCACGGCCCAGGGTCCCAGCCCTGTCAGAGCCTGAGTCTCCTCGCTTTAGCCCCCCGGCCCCTGCAGGGAGTTGGAGGCATCACTTGGGGCACAGCCTGGAAGCCCCTCAGGGGGTGACACTTAATGCCAGACCCCTGCCTGCTTAACCAAGACTCCTTTTCCTCATTTAAAAATGAGATCCTCAAAGGACACCTGCACAGGTGTAGGGAAGGAGAAGTGATCCCATGGAAGGTGAAGAACAGGACATTGAAAGGCTGAGCCATGAAAGGCGCTGGGATTCTTGGCCTCCGTGGGAGAGGAATTCAATCTGGGGCCAGTGATGAGGCTTGGTCGCTCAGAGCTTTTGTGTAGTAAAGTTTTATTAAAGGATAAAAGAGAGAAAGCTTCTGACGTAGACATCAGAAGGGGGTAGAAAGAGTTGCCCCCTGCAGCCTTTAAGAGAAAGTTATGTACCTACTAGTGAGGTGAAGTGAAGTCGCTCAGTCGTGCCCGACTCTTAGCGACCCCATGGACTGCAGCCTACCAGGCCCCTCCGTCCTTGGGATTTTCCAGGCAAGAGTACTGGAGTGGGGTGCCATTGCCTTCTCCAATATACCTACTAGCAGGCTGCTAATTAAAGAGAGGAAAAGTCTCAAAACTCAGAGAGTGGCACCAGGCCCCTCACCCACAACGTGCATTTTGAGATAACCTTGGCACAAAGTGAGTCATCCCCGCCATAAAACGATTGACACGAATCTTAAAGAAAAGCAGGTTTCCAAGCAAATACACAGCCTCATTACCATAGATTAGGAGAGGAATCGTGTGAGTGAAACACACTGGTTTGTTGAGCCATTATCGGTTTTGACTAATCAGAACCGACTTGAAGACAGAGTCTAGGGTAAATGCATAGTTCATTAACATAGCTTAGGAGAAACATTTCCAAAAGAAAGAGGCATTGCTTAGCTCAAGGTTTGAGAAAAGTTAAGTTCAGGTGGAACCAGGTGTCGTCATGGCAACACATATCTTAAAAGAAACCTCCTTTTAATTTTGTATAGAGAAGGGAGAAACGTCTGACTCTTGTAGTTTCTTTCCTCCTGCTACTTAAGAGAGAGATAAAAATGTCTGACATTTGCAGCCTACTTCCTCCCTTTGGAGACCCCTGGCCTTCCTGCCTGTTGGCCTCTCAAAGTGCTGGCGTCCCTGGGGCCTCGTTGCTCCCGTGACCGCGTGCCTCCCGAGTCTGGTGGACACGGCCCTGAGGCTCCGGGAGGTTGGGGGCAGCAGGCCCGCAGCACGACCCCTGCAGCGCGTGTCCTGGGCCCTTCCAATGCAGCCACAGTCCCTCTGGCTTCCAAATGCCCTGCAGGCTGAGACCCCGGTGTGCCAGACAGACGGGGTGGGTGGTGCTGGGACATCCTGCCTGCCTGCCATCCTCCAGCTGGACTCCAACACCCACCCACCTGCCAGGGGCACTCTGCGGGCCAGATGGAGACTCCTGGGAGCAAGGTGAGGTCAAAGCCTCCTCCTCCCTGCGGGTCTGGTCCCTGACCAGCCAGCCGGTTGGTCAACTGCGCCCTGGGCGTGGTCCCGTGAGATGGCCTGGGATGGTGCCCAGGAGCCTGTCCTGACTTAGAAGAGCCCATGCTGACCACCCTCACCAGCGGGCGAGGAGCACTCTGGGCCACAGGTGCCCAAGGTACGGAGCGGGTTGGTGCTGAGCAAGTTCTCATCCTGGGTCCCTGAGCTCAGAGCAGGCAGAGCCGTGGGACCACCCTGCCCCCTCCCTTTCCACCTGGACCAGGGCGCCCACCGCTGTGGGCGAGGAAAACAGGCGTCCCTCTCAGGCCCCTCCACACAACCCCTGACCTCCCACCCTCTTCCTGCTCCTCCCAGACACTGGCTCTTTCTGGGGCGGCTCCGAGGTGAGTTCAGCCTGCGGGCAGAGCCAGGAGAGGGGGCTCAGCCTAGGGGCAAAGCTGGAGACAGGGCTCAGCCTGGGGCAAAGCCAGGGGAAGGGGCTCAGCCTGGGGGCAAAGCTGGAGACGGGGCTCAGCCTGGGGAAAAGCCAGGGGAAGGAGCTCAGCCTGGGCCAAAGCCAGGAGACGGGGCTCAGCCTGGGGGCAAAGCTGGAGACAGGGCTCAGCCTGGGGCAAAGCCAGGGGAAGGGGCTCAGCCTGGGGGCAAAGCTGGAGACGGGGCTCAGCCTGGGGAAAAGCCAGGGGAAGGGGCTCAGCCTGGGGGCAAAGCTGGAGACGGGGCTCAGCCTGGGGGCCAGGAAGGAGCTCAGCCTGGGCCAAAGCCAGGAGATGGGGCTCAGCCTGGGGGCAAAGCTGGAGACAGGGCTCAGCCTGGGGCAAAGCCAGGGAAGGGGCTCAGCCTGGGCCAAAGCCAGGAGACAGGGCTCAGCCTGGGGGCAAAGCTGGAGACAGGGCTCAGCCTGGGGGCAGAGCTGGGAGACGGGGCTCAGCCTGGGGCCAAAGCGGAGACGGGGCTCAGCTTGGGGGCAAAGCCAGGGGATGGGGCTCAGCCTGGGGGCTCCCTGCACAGGAAGGGGCATGGAGTGTCACTGGGAATAATGCACCCCCAGACAGCCTCTGGGGACCCCAGGGGGCTTTGGCAGATCTCATCATACACAGACACACACAGAAACCACACAGTACTCACACACTAACACACAGATCACACACACACACACACACAAACCACATACACAATAACACACAGACCACACACACACACACACATGCACACCACACTAACACACAAACCACACCACACAGAAACGCACAACACACACACACACTAACACACAAACCATAGCACACACACACACACAAACCACACACACACAAACACACATGTATCCACTTCATTTTAAAGAATGAAATATTGCATTATGCATCCTAAGCTTTATTGATAGACTTTATTTTCTTGGGCTCCAAAATCACTGTGGGCGGTGACTGCAGCCATGAAATTAAAAGACGCTACCTCCTTGAAAGCAACCCTATGACAAAACTAGATGGTGTATTAGAAAACAGAGACATTACTTTGCAGACAAAGTCCATGTAGTCAAAGCTTTGGTTTTTCCAGTAGTCATGTACAGATGTGAGAGTTGGACCATAAAGAAGGCTGAGCGCTGAAGAATTGATGCTTTCAAACTGTGGTGTTGGAGAAGACTTTTGGGAGTCCCTTGGACTCTGGTTGGACTGCAAGGAGATCCAACCAATCAATCCTAAAGGAAATCATCCCTTAATGTTCACTGGAAGGACTGATGCTGAAACTGAAGCTCCAATACTTTGCCCATCTGATGTGAAGAGCTACTCATTGGAAAAGTCCATGGTGCTGGGAAAGACTGAGGGCAGGATGAGAAGGGGGCAGCAGAGGATGAGAGGGTTGGACGGCATCACCAATTCAATGGACCTGAGTTTGAGCCAACTCCAGGAGATGGTGAAGAACAGGGAAGCCTAGCGTGCTGCAGTTCATGGGGCTGCAAAGAGTTGGATACGACTTAGGGACGGAACAACAACAACAGAAAGCTTTATTGTGCTTAACCTGCCGTACTTCTGATGTAATCACATTCCTCTGGTTTGGCTGTTGCTCTGTGTGAGGAAGCTGAGTTTCAGGCACGCGTCTGCTTCCCACTGCCCAACACAGCCCGCTGTCCACACCACTCCCAGCACCACTCGGGGTTGCCCTTATTTCCTGGGGATGAATATTCAGGAAGGGAAGGCTGGGTCCATGGTTTTGTGTGTTTTTAATTTAAATATATATTTCCAGATGGCTTCCCAAAAGAGCAGTTAAAATTCACATCTCCAGTAATAACATGCAAATGCTCTTTCGTTCACATCCCCTGCCAGAAGGTGTTACCTCTTTCTGAGACTATCTGAGAGGTGAAAATTGATATCTCCTTATTCAAATAATTTGCATTTTCTGGATACTTGGGACTTTGTGTAACTTTTCCTACTATTTTGGCCATTTGGGGACTTTCTAATCAGTGCCTGTTCATATACTTTGCCTAATTGTCTCTTATTTGTCTTTTTAAATGCTGCTGCTGCTGCTGCTAAGTCACTTCAGTCATGTCCGACTCTGCGACCCCATAGACGGCAGCCCACCAGGCTCCCCCGTCCCTGGGATTCTCCAGGCAAGAACACTGGAGTGGGTTGCCATTTCCTTCTCCAAAGCATGAAAGGAAAAAATGAAAGTGAAGTCGCTCAGTCGTGTCCGACTCTTTGCGACCCATGGACTGCAGCCTACCAGGCTCCTCTGTCCATGGGATTTTCCAGGCGGAGTACTGGAGTGGGTTGCCATCGCCTTCTCTGGTCTTTTTAAATAATCAGTTGTAAAACTCTTCATGTATCATGTGGCTCAGCTGGTAAAGAATCTGCCTGCAATGTGGGAGACCCTGGTTTGATCTCTGGGTTGGGAAGATCCCCTGGAGAAGGGAAAGGCTACCCACTGCAGTATTCCGGCCTGGAGAATTCCATGGACTGTACAGTCCATGGGGTCACAAAGAGTCAGACATGACTGAGCAGTGTTCACTTTTCCTGTATCTTGGCTGTGAAGCCTCAGACTGCTCTCCTGTCATTTCTCTTTGGTGTCACAGCCTCCTTACGTACATATTGGTTAAAACATAGTCACGTGTTTCTTCATCACTTTAAGTTTCATAGTTTAAATATTCATTAAAAACAGTACCTAAACCATAGGTCACACACATGTTCACTTTCTTTTAAGACTTTATTCTCTTATATTTTAAAATTCGCTGCATGATAAATCGCTTCAGTCATGTCTGACTCTTTGAGACCCCATGGACTGTAGTCCCCAGGCTCCTCTGTCCGTGGGACTCTCCAGGAAAGAGTACTGGAGTGGGTGGCCATGCCCTCCTCCAGGGGATCTTCCCAGCCCAGGGATTGGAGCTGCCTCCCTTATGTCTCCTGCACTGGCAGCGGGTTCTTTACCACTAATGTCACCAGGGAAGCTATTAGGTTCCCAGACGGTGCTAGATGTCTGCAGATATTTGCTGCATCTTCTACTTGTTTCTGAACATGAGATGAGTGAGAGGCTCTGCTGATTTGCTTCAGTATGAACACCTCCTTCCTGGTGTAGAAACACAGCCTTCCCCCCGGCCTTGTCTCCACCCCGAGCCATCCCAGCTACTCCTCTGCCACAGTTTTCACTCTAGAAGCTCGAATGCTTCTCAGGCAAGAGCCCCTTCAATCTTCTTTTTTGCAGTTTTTCTAGATTGTTGTTGTTCAGTCGCTGAGTCGTGTCCGACTCTGAAACCCCGTGGACCACAGCACGCCAGGCTCTCCTGTCCTTCACTATCTCCCAGAGTTTGCTGAGATCCATGTCCATTGAGTCAGTGGTGCTATCTAACCATCTCATCCTCTGTCGTCCCCTTCTCCTCCTGCCGTCAATCCTTCCCAACATCAGGGTCTTTTCCAATGAGTCAGGTCTTCGCATCATGTGGCCAGAGTATTGGAGCTTCAACTTTGGCATCAGTCCTTCCAATGAATATTCAGGGTTATCCTTGCTCCATTGTATATTCTTGCCTCCGTTGTCAAAAATAAGGTACCCGTAGATGTGTGGGTTTATCTCTGGGCTCTCTATCTTGTTCCATTGGTCTTTATTTCTGTTTTTTGTGCCAGTACCATACTGTCCTGATGACTGTAGCTTTGTAGTATAATCTGAAGTCAGGAAGGTTGATTCTTCCGGCTCCATTCTTTCCCAAGACTGCTTTGGCTATTCAGGGTCTTTGTGTTTCAATATGAATTGGAAACTTTTTGTTCTAGGTCTGTGAAAAGTGCCATTGGTAATTTGATACGGATCTCATGAATCTGCAGATTGCATTTGGTAGTATAGTCATTTTCTCAAAATTGATTCTTCCTACCCAGGAACACCGACTATCTTTCCATCTGTTTATGTCATCTTGGATTTTTTTTTATCAGTGTCTGATAATCTTCCCTATATAGTTCTTTTGTCTCCTTAGGTAGGTTTATTCCTAGATATTTTATTATTTTTGTCGCAATGGTGAATGGGATTGATTCCGTAATTTTTCCTTCTGATTTTTCATTGTTACTATATAGGAATGCTAGGGATTTCTGTGTATTGACCTTGTATCCTGCAAAATAAGTGGTGATGGGAAAACTGGATAGCTATGTGCAAAAGTGAAGTCAGAAAGAGAAAGAGAAATATCATATACTGACACACATATGGAATCTGAGGAGATGACACCGATGAATTTACTTTCAGGGCAGCAGTGGAGAAACAGACATAGAGAACAGCCCTGTGGACACGGTGGGAGGGGAGGAGGGGGAAGGGGAGATGTACGGAGAGACCAACATGGAAATTCACAATGCCACACGTGAGACAGATGGCAACGGGAATTCGCTGTGTGACTCAGGGAACTCAAACAGGGGCCCTGCGACAGGCGGAGGGTGGGGTGGGGAGGGAGATGGGAGGCAGGGGACATGGGTGTGCCCAAGGCTGATTCTTGTTCATGTATGACAGAAAACCACAAAATTCTGTAAAGAAATTATTCTTCAATTAAAAAAAACATAAAGTGGCAAAAAAAAAAAATCAGGGTTTATTTACTTTAGGATTGACTGGTTTGATTTCCTTGCTGTCCAAGGAGCTCTCAAGAGTCTTCTCCAACACCATAGTTCGAAACCTTCAGTTCTTTGGGGCTCAGCTTTCTTTATGGTCCAACTTTCACATCCATACATAAGCACTGGAAAAACCATAGCTTTGATATACAGAGTTTTAGACAAGTATCCTGTTCTATGAATTTCAGATTATTTGATCCAAATTACACACTCATGCACAGAAACACACTGGAATTCTAGTTGGCATTGCCTTAGGGTTTCACAGGAACCTGCGGAGGTTGGTTCTTTTTCTGTTTTAGTATGTCTTTCCAACCAATAACCGGGCATTCCTGTGCGAACATTCAGATCTTATTTTCCTTCCTCCGGGAGTGTTTGATGATTCTTCACTGGGGTCCCGCTCCCCGGCCCTCCTGTGGGCTCTCATTCCTAGGATCAGAGAGGCGCCGTGATGCTCAGCGATGAAGGCAGACACCCTGCTCCCCTTCCAGGCTGGGCAGCCTTCTCCTGCGGTACTTTCCCTCCCGGCAGAACTTGCAAGCTGGGGCCTCCTCACTGTCGCCTTCGAACACCCACCGTGCTCAGAGCTGGGGACACCCAGGCATGCACACTGGTTTTCTTCTTGTGTGTGTGTGTGTGTTAGTTGCTTAGTCATATCCGACTCTTTGCAACCCCATAGACCATAGCCCACCAGGCTCCCCCGTCCATGGGATTTTCCAGGCAAGAGTCCGGGACTGGGGTGCCATCGCCTTCTCCAGGTTTTCTCCTTAGACAAAGACAAAAGGCAGGAGACGGACAACCCTGCTGCATGTAACCCGTGTGTGGAAGTGACTTCCACAGGCTGCTGTGCTGGAAGCTGGGGACACGGCCGGGGCACAGACACCCCCGCTGGGCAGGGCCGGCCGGCTGGGGAGGGGTCACGTGACCCCGTGACAGCCGCAGGGAAGCAGGACCGGCCGGGGCCAGAGGGAGGGTGCGGCAGAGGGAGCAGAAGCTCAGCTGTGTGGCTGGAGGTGGGGCCCTGAATCCAGGCTCGGGCAGGCAGAAAGCCCATGGGGCAGCTGTGTCCACGGGAGGAGAGGGAACCAGCCTGGGAGGCCTCTTGGAAGGCGGTTCAGGCCGACGGCTGAGCCTGAGGGAGACCCAGGTGTGGGGGAGCCGCTCCGTCCCGGTGACACACGTGCCCTCCTGCTGGGGCTCCAGACACCGGCTCTCCCGGAGCTCTAGGAGGTCCACCTGGGTGTTCGCTTCCGCGGGAACATCCAGCCTCATCTCCAGGAGGTGTGCCCGGCCCAGAGGAGGAGAGGCCGATTAGGAGGCGGCCCCTTGCCTGCAGGTGGAGCACAGCCTGGGGGAATGGGGGCCAGTCCCCTGGCTCTAGATTCCCTGGTTCCCCGCGGGTGGAGCTGCTGTCAGCCTGGATTGATCAGGACGCTTGGGTCTGCCTCCTGAAAGATAAAGCCCCACATTCCTGAGGTTTTCCATTGCACATAACTGAAGCTGGGAACGCAGGAGGAACAGTTAAATGCCACCCTAGGCAACCCGAATATGATCCATCAGGAGCCTCGTATCCCATCCCGCCAGCTCATTCATCAAAATGTCAGTTACTCCAGATACACTGCTATCTCATTAATGCTAATTTCTTCCATGGAAAGACTGGTGATTTTACCGTTCAGTGGTTATCGGGGAGCTGGAAGGAGCGCTGCGCATCTGAATTCAGCAGGTCGCCTTATTTACCGTCGGCATATTTACAGCCAGCTGCTGCTCTCTCCCATCTTGGCACTGGGCTCCCTCAGCCACGGAGGGGCTGGTCCCGGGATGCGGCGGCCACGGCCAGTCAGCTCCGGGCTTTCTGCCTCTTCCCTTTCCGGTGTGCGATGTGGGAACCCTGGGAACGGTTGGTCTCTGCATGGCCATGGAGCCGCTGCTCAGACAGCCCAATAGGAAGGACCCGGCATGTCTGATAAACGTCACTCGGCATCCCGCATATGATGCCCACTGTGCCACGCTGTGCCTGGTGACAGGACAAGCCCACGTGGACAGTGCTTCCCTCAAGATCCCTGGGCCTGAAAATGCCATCTCCCTTCCATCAGCCTTGGCTCTTCCGGGCATCGGGCCCCCAGGACGGGGGAGGCAGCAGGTGCATTGTGGGGGTCGGGCAGGTTAGAGGCTGCGTGGCCACCACCAGGCGGCCCTGAGTCCAGAGCATCAGGGCCCAGCCCTCCCTTCCCTGAAACAACGCTCTCTCCCTGGCCACTCAGGATTCCAGCAGCTCGTCTTAAGCAACACGTTCAGAAATGATTTGAAGAGTCAGGAATCAAGAGCCTCTTTGGCAGAAAAGCATAATGAATGGCTAGTCAGCAGATCTGTGGAATATATGGTCGATAAAGAGACAAATAATGGACAAGCGGCGAGAGATGAACTGGATGCTGGAGCCAGCAGGTACCTCTGGACTTGGGGCAGAAGGGTACCTGTGCTTTGGTGCCACTAAAGACTTTGAGCAACTTCTGGGAGGTAACGAAGGACAGGGAAGACTGGTGTGCACGGGTCACAAGGAGTCGGACATGACTGAGCAACTGGTCGACAAAGTACTTAGTAAGCCATCCTTCACATTAGAGTGTTCAGGAAATGAGCGTAAATGCAGCTGCTTAATCTGTCTCTTTCTCACTTGACAGGCTCCGTGGGGACCTGGTGCCCACTCTGCTCGCGCTCCTCCTGCCCTTTACCCAGCGGTCAGGTGGAGGTGTGCACCTGGCTCTACCAGGTGGAGGTGTATGCCAGGTATCAGCCCGGGTGCCCGCCAGACCCCGATGATCACCTGCTCCAGGATCGGACTAGGACAGACTCGGGGAGAATGGGCCAAGCAGGTGACCAGAACTCGCGGGAACACTGACGTCACGGCTGCCTGGCCCAGTGCTTCAGGGGACTGCCTGGGAGCAGGTGCGTCAAGGCCAGGTTATTCGCACCCGCGGGTGGCAGGCTCCAGGAAGCTAGAGCATCAACAATCCACGCGGCTGTAACTGGGGGCCACGTTCGGTCAGATGGGCTGGACAGGAGAACCTGCTCTCAGTGGGGAAAAGCACAGGAAAAGGCCTGTAAGAACGTGTGACGTGGCAGGCTGCAAAGGCGGCCACACGTGTCATCACGCAAACCCCGGGGCTGGGCAGGCTCCCACTGGGGAGCTCACTCACTTCCGTGCAAGCCTGACTGCCTCCCAGGGGGGACCGGGAGCTCAGCAATCAGCTGGTCTTCATTATTATAAATCAGCGAATCGATTCATATCATTAATGCAAACCAATATATTAAATTCACTTCCTATTTTCTTCATGTTTCTTCCTGTGAACTATTTCAACCAAACATAAATACAATCATAGAGAATAAACAGTGTAAAAACATGCTTCATTAACCATCGTCTTTAACAAATTTTTAAATCATCTGTATTTGTTTCTGATTATGGTTTTTGAAAACAAACTATTACAGCTATAAGGAAACCCCTTCTGCCCCTCCACAATTCTAGTCCCTCCTCACCCCAGAGGTAAACTTGAGGCAGGGATTATATCCTTTCATCTTCCACTTCCTCTGGCCATTGTCCTGGAGTAGAGATGGGATTGCTGGAGTGCCAGCAGCCATCTTGGAACATGAGGCAACCTTGATACCAGAAGCTGTTCACAAAAGACAGTGGGGCAGAGAAATAACAGGAGCCTATAACTCTAACGTCACCATGAAGCCATATACTAGCCCTGGCTATTTGGCCTTCCAATGTATACAAGAGAAAGTAGTTTCCCGTTTTGTTTAACCTGTTTTTACATGAGCAGGTTTCTGTGCTGTGCTGCTGAGCTTCTTTCTAACACAAGCAGCCACTCTCCCAAGTCAGGTCTCCATCGGGGCTCCCAGACTCTTGTGTGTCCCTAAACAACACAGAGCACCATCCTGCTCTCTTCTCACCTTACACAGTGGCAGTGTGCAGGGCAAGTCGTTCTGCATATTTTCACTCAACACGGTTTTGGAAACTTACTCATGTTGATAGACACCTCTTGTTTGTTCACTTGACTGCTGAATAGTATTCCCACTTCATACTCATGAATATTTAGGTTATTTCAAGAAAGGTTTCACCACTGAGAGCCCACTGCAGTGGCGTTCTTGCTGGCTTTCTCCTTTTGCACATGGTTACAACCCCCACCTGGACATCTGGAAGAGGGCTTCTGGGTCACTGGCCTGTGCATTTGATTGCAGGAGCTCCTGTGAATTTCCCGCCTCCCTGGGTGTCACCCACCCCTCCTCACAGTCCAGCCATTTACACTTTGGATGGTCCAAATTGTGTGACTTCATATTGGACTGCCTGGATTTTTATTTTTCTGATTACTGTCAAGTTCAGAATTTTTAAATGTCACTGGCCTTTATTCTTTCCCTTGTGTCTGTCCACCCCCCCTGGCTGGTGCTCTGCTCAGCTGTCTGTCTTCATCTTACTTCCTTGTGTGGTTTTCGGTGCTCTGAGCCTCAACTCGTAGCAGCCGCAGGCGCCGCAGCATCTCCCGCAGGTCTTCTCAGCCTCTTGTTTCCCAGGGACGCCATTCAGTGCATTTGAACGATGCTGAGGCTGACACTCCAATACTTTGGGATGAGCCGACTCATGGGAAGAGCCGACTCATTAGAAAAGACCCTGATGCTGGGAAAGAGTGAGGACAGGGGGAGAAGGGGACAAAAGAGGATGAGATGGTTGGATGGCATTACCGACTCGACGGACACGAGTTTGAGGAAGGTCCGGGAGTCAGTGATGGACAGGGAGGCCTGGCGTGCTGCCATCCATGGGGTCACAAAGAGTCGGACATGACTTAGCAACCGAACAACAAAAGATCAGTTTTGCTTTTTTCCGTTTGAGGAGCCCTTTGTCCAGCATATGGTCACCTGCCCATCCCATGTGGGCGTCAACCCACGTTCAGGCCACATGGGCTGCGTCTCTCTGCCTGCTCACTTTTCTACCCGCAAGGGCTTTTGTGTCCTTTGGTGATGTTTTATATGTAAATATATTTCCCCAAAGAGTCTTACAAACCTCTTTTACATCTTTGTACAGGGAACTAACTGATGGAGAAAACTGGAATTTGGACTTAAAAGCTGTCAACAGTTTGAGCCCAAAAAACAAAAAATAAACAGGCCTGGGGAATGAGCTCCTTTCTGTCCCCTTGGGCGTGTCGAGCTGCAAGGAAAGTCCGGGATAAAGGGTCCAGCGCTAAGGGATGATGAAACCCTACTTGGGCTAATACGGTGCCATGGCCACTCCCGCTGGGAGACACTCCCCAGCTCTGGCTGCACAGGACCAGCTCCCTGAGACATCCCCCGAGGCCAGCATCCCCTCGTGTGAGGGTGATCCCGGGCGGGGTCCAACTTTTCTCATCATTCGAACAGTGGGAGATTGACACTGTGACCGCCGGGTCCTGTGACCGCCGATCTGAGCGGTCCATCTTCTCACTTTAAGTTTGGGTCATGGAGACGGTCCTGAGCAGAGGGGTTAGAGTAAGAATCAGGAGACGCTGTGGACTGGGGGCTGGCTGAATGGATGCATTCACACCAGGGACAGACATGTACTGAGCGCCTCACCTGTACCTACTTCCTGGACCAGAGGTCACCCCGCCTGCTGGCCTGAAGTCCTGGAGCCCAGCATACAGCCCCCGGGGGTGGGGGGAGGTGCAGGGCATCGCTGTTGGCAGACAAACGGGCAGTGCAGGGACTGCGTCCCTGACTCCCGCTCCCACGTGTCAGGATGGTAGTCACGTAGCCACAGGTGCATTCTGGACCGTGGACAGAAGAGCGTAACCCTGCTCCTGCCCAGCCCTGGGGGCTGCCCCGGTGTTCCCGTGTGTCCCTGACACGCTCCTCCATGGGATTTAGCATAAGACAAGGGAGGACCCACTCCAGTGCTCTTGCCTGGAAAATCCCATGGATGGAGGAGCTTGGTAGGCTGTAGTCCATGGGGTCGCTAAGAGTCGGACACGACTGAGCGACTTCACTTTCACTTTTCACTTTCATGCATTGGAGAAGGAAATGGCAACCCACTCCAGTGTTTTTGCCTGGAGAATCCCAGGGGCAAGGGAGCCTGGTAGGCTGTCATCTATGGGGTCGCACAGAGTCGGATACTACTGAAGCGACTTAGCAGCAGCAGTAGCAGTAAGGGAGGATTCGTAGAGCACAGGGCTGGGGTGCAGTCGGGGATGAGAGCCCATTGCAGACACAGGAGAAGGTCCATGCCGTGCTGAAACACATGGGCAGCGTTCTGGTTAGAGGGGCCGGGGGTGTGCCAACCCTGCTGAGGGCAGGGGGCCTTTGCCACAGGCCAGAGCACTCTGCATCCGTCGTCTCCCTCCCAGGCCGTGTTGCTGGCAAGGCCCCCCAGCCCTGAGGCCCCAAGGCAGCATCTCCAAGACGGGATGGCAAAGCCCGTGCCCAGAGGGAGGCTGTCCTCAGGAGAGACCGGGACCGCCAGCCTGATCCATCAGAACCACCCAACCCTTGGGCGCCACACAATCGGACCCAAGTCAGGGCCTTGGGGTTCTCCCCAGACCCCGAGGCTGCGCGTTACCTTCTCAGAGGTTCTCTTGGGCTCAGAGTTTCGCCCTCCTCCAGGTGCTGCTCGCGGATGCCCCTCCCTCCTGCCCACAGCAGGGCAGGGCTGATGCCCCGGGGCCTCCCTGGCCGGAGCCTAGTCCAAGTATTGGCTCCAGAACTTCCAGCCAAACTTCCTCCCGCTGCTTCTGGCCTGGAATGTTCCAGAGAAACTGAGGGGTTTGGGGGCGGGCAAGGAGACCGGAGCACGTCTGCACTGTCTCTCCAGGGGTGCCCAGCTCCCACCACCATCAGCAAGCATGCCCAGCAGCCCTCCTGCCTCGACCCGTCACGTTGTGGACTCTCCCCCACGACTGTCTCATTTTGCTAATTAGAAGAACCTGCCTTCACTGGGTGGCGTTTGGGTGCTCCCCGGGGGATCTCAGATGCACCCGTCACCCCCAGCTGGGCACGTGGGATTCTCGGCTCCAGGCTAATTCTCATGGGATTAGACACAAACCTGAAATCCTTGCTGAAACGGCAGGAAGCACGGTCTTTTCATATTTTCCTGTGCTGTCCCCTTTTTATGTTTATGGAGAAAAAAAAGCCTGCATGCTTTGAGCAAATGTTCTTTCTAATATCCTGTGGAAAGACAGAAAAACACTTAAAATGATTGGCCTCGCTCTTCTCTAATCACAGAAAACTGACTTACTGAGGAAAATGAAATGTGAATTTTCTGAAGAAATATCCCCAGTGTTGACAGCCAGCCAGTTTTGTGAGCGTGGGTCACCCGGGGACGAGGAAGGCTTGGCTGAGCCCTCAGCATCACGTCTCATGAAAGGCTCTGACTTGTTCCAATTAGTCAGCTCAATAAAGGAAGCGATTTTATGCTTTCTCTCAAAAAATATTCCAGATATTTAGTCTGAAGACTGAGACGAGGTGGGCGTGGTGGTCTCCGCGCCCAGATGGCCCCGGTAAAGATGCTGAGGAGGTTTCGCTTGTAGGATATTAGGGATAAATTACCTGCCTTGCTTCTGCCTGGAATGCGGGAGACCAGGGTTTGATCCTCGGGTCGGGAAGATCCCCTGGAGAAGGAAATGGCAACCCACTCCAGTACTCTTGCCTGGAAAATCCCATGGAGGGAGGGAGGAGCCTGGTAGGCTACAGTCCATGGGGTCGCAAAGAGTCAGACACGACTGAGCAACTTCACTCACTCACTCACTCACCTGCCTTTCAGCTTTCTGAGCGACCTGAGAGAAGACCAGTCCCGGCCCAGCGCCCTGAGGGCCCCGGCCCCGCCTCCCCGGCCCCGGCCCCGCCTCCCCGGCCCCGCCTCCCCGGCCCCGCCTCCCCGGGCCTCCCGGCCCCGCCTCCCCAGGCCCCGGCCCCGCCTCCCCGGCCCCGGCCCCGCCTCCCCGGCCCCGGCCCCGCCTCCCCGGCCCCGGCCCCGCCTCCCCGGCCCCGGCCCCGCCTCGCACGGGCTCTCCTGCAGAAGCGTTGTGGGGGCGACAGCGAGCCTGTGCACAGAGCGTACAGGAACTGGGCTTGTGGACCCAGGGCAGATTCTGAAGTGGCTAAAGAGGAGGCAATCATCTGGGGGCCAGAGGGAGACCTGCCTGGACGACGGCCAGAGGGAGCGTTGCAGTACAGACCTCCGGGGGCCAGGGAGGAGCACCCCCGTGGAGGGCAGTGGGTGGCCTCATGGTGACCAGGACAACAGGAAGGGCCGGGGGTAACGACACAGCATCCCCCTCCCCAGCGGCCCTCCCTCCCCTCCCCAACGCTACTTCCCTCCCCTCCCTCCCCTCCCCCACCTTTCCTCCCCTCCCCGCCTCCTCTGTCCCCTCCTCCCTCCCCTGTCCTCCCCTCCCCTCCCAGAACTGAGGTGTCTTCTCAGGTCTGGCCACATGTAGCTCACAGACAAGACCCTCTGATGACTTTTCTTCAGATCAGAAATATTTGCTGTCAAGTCTTAATTTCCATTTTGTGGGGGAGAAGCCCAGTTGTTCAGGAGTCTGTAATGAGATAAGACTTCCCTGCAGTGTATTTGCATTTGCAAAAGTCTTCTAATGTTCCAGGCCAAAAAGAGCATTTTGGTGTGGGAGTTGCAGGGCAGGGGGGTGGAGGGTGGAGAATGAATGGGGGGCCGGGTCTCCAGATGGGGTGGGGTGTGGCGCTGGATCCCCAGGGGCTTTCTGGGGGGCTGGGGGTGGGATGAGCAGGAAGGCTGCCAACCCCAGGGGCGAGCAGGAGGGGCCCCGGGGTGGGCCCTGGGCCTGATTCCTACCCTGGAGTGGGGGTGGGGGTCTAGACCTGCTGGAACAGGCCCTGCCAGGCTCACCACCTGAGCTGCTGCTCTGGTTCTACACTCAGCACCGCTGGGGTCCTTCTGTGAGTCAGCCACGCATTTTAGTTTAGAATACACGGGAGGAAATTGGGGGATGCACTGGCCTGCATACTCACCCACATGCAAGGGCACATGCCCACACATGCACACACACGCACACACAGGAGCACACGTGTGTACATGCACACACAGCGCTTCATGGAGGGGCCGGTTTTCTGCTTTTGCTCTGCGTTCCTAACTGTGCTCTTTCCTTCACCCTGAGCACTCCATCCTGCCCAGGGAAGAAGGTGCAGAGGAGCCGGGTCAGCCTGGGCTGCCGTCCCCTCCTCACAGCCAGCAGGGCATCTCGGTCAGTTCTGGAAGGAGCCCGCTGGGGCAGGGGGGCCACTGGGAATTTTGATGGAAGTGGCAGGAGGTGGGGCTTGCACAGAGGAGACTCAGATTGTCACCCATCACAGGCACGTGTGGACCCGGGAGGACTCGGTTCCCACCAGGAGCACTGGGAGTCCCGAGCTGTGGGCTTGGGCTTCGTCATCATACAAGGCAGCGGCTCCTTCTCTCCTGGGGATGTGGGGACCAGCCTGTGAGCTCCACGGTGACAGATGTCACTCTTCTGTTCAGGACAGCTGCTGACCAAGTGGGGCCAATGGGGAGAGTCCATTTCAAATTTCCACCTGGACTCCCAGACCCTGACTCTAGCGGAGACCCTCCCCTGGCGCCATCAGGACAAACTTGCCCCAGGTAAAAGTCTCAGAGGGCGAAGGGGACACATCACCACTGATCAGGACTCCTGGACACACGATTTTGTTGCACCTCATCCCCGCCAACACGCAGGTCTCCACGCCGCAGCCCTGGCCCAGCACGACTCTCCTCTGCCTTTCACCATGGTCTGTGCTCAGCACGTTGAATCTGAGACTACTTGAGGTGGCGGGGATTCTGATGATAACTGTAAAAATTTACACACAAATTTTTTATTAAGGTAATGTAGATTTTCATGCAGTTTTAAGATAGAGAACCCTTGTACCCTTTGCCCAGTCTCCCTCAAGGGTAGTGTTCTACAAAACCATAATGTACTATATTGATATCAATATAGGTCACCAAAGGCATCCAGTTTCCCCAGGCTGGCTTGTATTTCCACGTGTGTGTTTAGCTCCGTATGCGTTTATCACCCGGATAGGTATGTGTTTTCATTACCACTGTGCAGACACTGAACACTTCTTCACAAAGATCCCTTCCGCTGACTTTTTATAACTACTACATCTCCATCCATTCCGAACCCCCGGCAGGCACCAATCTGTCCTCTGTTTCTGAAGTTTTTCCATCTAACGATGCTAATGGACTCATACCGCACGAATCCTCCTGGGAGAGAACGTTTTCACTCAGCATAATTCCCTGGAGATCCATCCATGTTGCTGGGTATCAGTGGTTCTTTTTTATTTCTGAGTGCCTTTCCACAGTCCGGATGAACTGCAGTTAGTCTAACCCTTAGCTCGTTGAAGGGCGTGTGTTGTTTTATTTTCTGGCTATTACAAATAAATCTGCTACCATACTACTTTTTCTCTGGGATAAATGCTCATGAGTGTAATCGCTAGGTAGTTCCGTCATTGCATACTTAGATTTTGAAGAAACTGTCAAATCGGGAGTGCTTCTATTTGTCTGCAGTCACATCAGCATTTGACTTTACCACTTGTTTATTTCCAGGAAGTGCATAGTGGTGTCTCATTGTGGTTTTATTTTGATTTCCCCGAAATCTAATGAAATTGAGCATCTTTACATTCTGGTCAGGTTTGGTTGATCAGTTTTTCCTTTTAGGATAGTTCTTTCGGTGTCAAATTTTAGAACTATTTGCCTAACCATAGAGCCTGAAATTTTTTTTCCCATTATTTTGATAACAGAGTTATAATTTTCACTTTAGGTACAAGGCTATGATCTATTTTGAGTTAACTTTTTGCAAGGTTTGAAGTTTAGATTCATTACTTTTGCCCACGGATGTCGACTTGCTCCAGACCATTTGTTGAAAAGGTGATCCTTTCTCTATTTAATTGCTTTTGTGTCTTTGCCAAAAATCATTTGAGCGTATTTGTGTGGGCCTGTTTCTGGACGCTCTATTCTGTTTTATTGATCTGTGTGTCTATGCTTTTGCTAAGACCAGGTTCTTTTGTTTATTGTAGCTATACAAGAAGTCATAAAGGTGGGTAGAGAGATTTCCATCACTATATTATTCTTTGCCAAGATTACTTTAACCATCCTAAGATCTGCTTGTCTCCATATAAAGAATTTCTATGACTCTGTATACAAGAAACCCTACTGGAATTTTGTTATGAATGGCATTAAACCTAAAGATCAATTAGTGGAGTGAGGGTAAGAGAAATTGGCATCTTTATTATGTCTAGTCCGTACTTTGTCTCTTCATTTATTTCAGTCTTCTTTGAATACCTGCATCTGCATTTAAAGCAGTTTTAGCATCCGGATCCTATACATGTTTTGTTCAATATCTGCTGAAATGAGATGTCTAATTATTTTCGGAGTGATTGTAAATGCTGTTGTTTTTTGTTTCAATTTCCTCATGCTCTGTTAGTATAGAGATTTTCAAGTGATTTTTCTATGTTGATCTTCTGTTTGAAAACTTTTTTGAACTCACTAGTTCTAGAGACATATTTGTAGATTTCTTGGGCTTTTCCATTTTTAAGTATTAGTGTCATCTGCAGAGATACTTTTATTTCTCCCTTTCCAACCTTTATGCAGGTCAGGAAGCAACAGTTATAACTGGACATGGAACAACAGACTGGTTCCAAATTGGGAAAGGACCACGTCAAGGCTGTATACTGTCACCCTGCTTATTTAACTTCTATGCAGAGTACATCATGAGAAACGCTGGGCTGGAAGAAGCACAAGCTGGAATCAAGAGTGCCGGGAGAAATATCAATAACCTCAGATATGCAGATGACACCACCCTTATGGCAGAAAGCGAAGAAGAACTAAAGAGCCTCTTGATGAAAGTGAAAGAGGAGATTGAAAAAGCCGACTTAAACCTCAACATTCAGAAAACGAAGATCATGGCATCTGGTCCCATCACTTCATGGGAAATAGATGGGGAAACAGTGGAAACAGTGGCAGACTTTATTTTTGGGGCTCCAAAATCACTGCGGATGCTGACTGCAGCCATGAAAATAAAAGATGGTTGCTCCTTGGAAGAAAAGCTATGACCAACCTGGCCAGTGTATTAAAAAGCAGAGACATTACTTTGCTGACAAATGTCCATCTAGTCAAAGCTATGGTTTTTCCAGTAGTCATGTACGGATGTGAGAGTTGGACTATAAAGAAAGCTGACGCTGAAGAATTGATGCTTTTGAACTGTGGTGTTGGAGAAGACTCTTGAGAGTCCCTTGGACTGCAAGGAGATGCAACCAGTCCATCCTAAAGGAAATCAGTCCTGAACAGTCATTGGAAGGACTGATGCTGAAGCTGAAACTCCAAAATTTTGACCACCTGATGCGAAGAACTGACTCATTTGAAAAGACCCTGATGCTGGCAAAGATTGAAGGCGGGAGGAGAAGGGGATGACAGAGGATAAGATGATTGGATGGCATCACCAACTCAATGGACATGAGTTTGGGTAAACTCTGAGAGTTGGTGATGGACAGGGAGGCCTGGCGTGCTGCAGTCCATGGGGTCACGAAGAGTCAGACACAACTGAGCGACTGAAGTGAACTGAACTTCCAACCTTGAGGCTTTTTCCTCTTGCCTTATTTTAGTAGCTAACGTTTCCAGTACTATGTTTCTGTTGAATGAAAGTAACAAGAGAGGACATGATGGTCTTGTTCTCAATTTTAAGGGAAACACAATCGGTATTTCACCATTAAATATAACACTGGGGGTAGGCTTTTGGTACACGCTCCTTATCGATAGGTATTCCATTTGATTCCTGACTTGCTGAGGGTTTTTCTCATGAATGGGCGTTGTACATTGTCAGATTTTTTTTCTGGATCAGCTGATGTGATCATGTGCTTTTTTTTCTTTGGCTTCTTTATATGGCAGATAACATTGATTTCCAGATGTTTCATACATAGAAGAAATCCCACTTGATTGTGGCTTATACATGTTTTTATACTTTATTGAGTTCAGCCTGCTAATATTTTGTTGAGTATTTTGCACTTAAGTTCATGAGAGATGTTGGCCCATGTTTTTTTGCTGTTGTTGTTGCTCTGCCCATATCTGGTTTTGGTATCAAGGTCTTACTGGCCTTGTAAGATGTGTGCCACATGTTCCTTCTATTTTTTCCAAAATTGTTGCATAAAATTGGTATTAATTCTTCTTTAAGTATTTTGTAGAGTTCTGTAGTGAAACTGTTGGAGCCTGGAGATGTCTTTCTCAGGAGCTTTCCAATTACAAATGTAATAATGTTTAAGAACTATAGGACTGTTTAGATTATCTATTTCATCTTGGCTGAATTTTAATACTTTGCAGCTTCAAGGAGTTAATCTTTTAAGTTGTTGCATGTATGAGAGTAAAGTTTGTAGTCTGCCTCTGTTATATATTTAAAGGCTATAGAATATGTAGCGAGATCCTCTACTGCACTTATAATATTGATTATTCTTTACATTTGTACTCTTGTATTTTTTTTCAATCTTGATAAAAATTGATCATTTTCGTTGATATCATTAAAGAACCAGATTTTTGTGTAATTGGTTTTCTCTATTGTTTTCCTATTTAATTCCATTGGTTTCTCCTCTTATTATTTCCTTCTGCTTCTTTTGGCTTTAGTTTGCTTCTTTTTCTAGATCCTTAAGGTAGTTTCAGCTGCTGACTTGAGACTGTCGGTTCTTACGTAAGCGTCTGATCTTACAAACCTCATTCTCAGCTGCTGACTTGAGACTGTCGGTTCTTACGTAAGCATCTGATCTTAGAAACCTCATTCTCAGCTGCTGACTTGAGACTGTCGGTTCTTACGTAAGCGTCCGACCTTACAAACCTCAATCTCAGCACTGGTTTAACTGCATCACAGCTTCTGTCCTGTTGTGTTTCTGTCTCCTGTGGATCTATGTCTTTTTAAATTTATTTTGAGAGTTCCTCTTTAACTTATAGATTATTTAGAATTCTATTGTTTAATTTCTAACCATTAAAAAATTTGTGTTATTGATTTTTAGTTTGACCCTTTTATGGCCAAAGAGCACATTCTTACAACATCAGTTCTTTAAACTTTGTTCTATGGGATGTGGTCATTCTTGCCTCCTGTATCTTGAGGCTTTTCTGCTTGGTGTGCACACGCCTAGGATTGTCAAGTCTTTGATAGACTGATCCCTATATCGTTTGGTGCCACTCATTATTGCTGGTAGTTTTCCTAGCTGTGACGTCACCATTTCCCCCAGCTGCTGCTCGCACGGTGCGTGGTGTGCACTTCTCCACCCTCTTACTCAGGCTTCTCTACGCCATTGAATATAGAATTTCTGGAGTCAGTGTATAGTCGAACTGTGTTTTCTTTTTACTCACGCTGAAAATCTCCATTTCTTTATGTGTACATTTAAACCATTTGCATTTAATGTAATTATTGAACAGTTGGCATTTAAGCGCCACTTTGATATTTTCTATTTGTTCCTTTATATCTCATTCTCTCTTAAAACTTTCCTCTAAGTCATTTGATCATATTTAGAACTTCCAGATTAATTCCAGAATTCCAGATTGATTTATGGTGGTGTTAGGGTATCTTTTTGTATAGTTTTATGGTAGTTTCTCTGGGTATTTCAATGCACATTTGTGACTCTACCTGTATCAGCATTTTATAGCTTGAAGTAAAGTGTGGAATCCTCACTATTATAGGTCCTTTTATCTTCATCACTTTTAATGTAATAGTTTGACTATTGACAGATTTATTGTTTTTGTTTAATCAACTCAAATTCATAAAGTTCTTTCTGCCCACATTTCTACTCTTCTTAATGCTCCAAGTTTCCTTCACTTGCCATTTCCTTTCTGCTTGAAGAGCTCAGTCCACCAATTTCAAAGGGTAGATCTAGTAGTATAAATATACCAAGGGAACATTTCATGCAAAGATGGGCTCAGTAAAGGGCAGAAATGGTATGGCTCTAACAGAAGCAGAAAATATCAAGAAGAGGTGGCAAGAATACACAGAAGAACTATACATAAAAGATCTTCATGACCCAGATAACCACAGTGGTGTGATCACTGACCTAGAGCCAGACATCCTGGAATGTGAAGTCAGGTGGGCCTTAGAAAGCATCACTATGAACAAAGCTAGTGTAGGTGATGGAATTCCAGTTGAGCTATTTCAAATCCTAAAAGATGATGCCGTGAAAGTGCTGTACTCAGTATGCCAGCACATTTGGAAAACTCAGCAGTGGCCACAGGACTGGAAAAGGTCAGTTTTCATTCCAATCCCAAAGAAAGGCAATGCCAAAGAATGTTCAAATTACTGCAGAATTGCACTCATCTCACACACTAGCAAAATAATGCACAAAATTCTCCAAGCCAGGCTTCAAATCTACATGAACCAAGAACTTCAAGCTGGATTTAGAAAAGAAAGAGGAACCAGAAATCAAATTGCCAACACCCTTTGGATCATTGGAAAAGCAAGAGAGTTCTGGAAACACATCTACTTCTGCTTTGTTGACTGTGCCAAAGCCTTTGACTGTGTGGATCACAACAAACTGTGGAAAATTCTTAAAGAGATGGGAATACAAGACCACCTTACCTACCTCCTGAAAAATCTGTATGCAGGTCAAGAAGCAGCAGCTAGAACTGGACATGGAACAACAGACTGGTTCCAAATAGGAAAAGGAGTACATCAAGGCTGTATGTTGTCACCCTGCTTATTTAATTCTATGCAAAGTACATCATGAGAAACGCTGGGCTGGAAGAAGCACAAGCTGGAATCAAGCTTGCCGGGAGAAATATCAATAACCTCAGGTATGCAGATGACACCACCCTTATGGCAGAAAGCGAAGAAGAACTAAAGAGCCTCTTGATGAAAGTGAAAAAGGAGAATGAAAAAGCTGGCTTAAAACTCAAAATTCTGAAAACTAAGATCATGGCATCCAGTCCCATCACTTCATGGCAAATAGATGGGGAAACAATGGAAACAGTGAGAGACTTTATTTTCTTGGGCTCCAAAATCACTGCAGATGGTTGGTCCTTGGAAGAAAAGCTATGACCAACCTAGACAGCATATTAAAAAACAGAGACACTACTTTGCCAACAAAGTTCTATATAGTCAAAGCTATGGTTTTTCCATTAGTCACGTATGCTTGTGAGAGTTGGACCGTAAAGAAGGCTGAGCACTGAAGAATTGATGCTTTCAAGCTGTGGTGTTGGAGAAGACTCTTGAGGGTCCCTTGGACTGCAAGGAGATCCAACCAGTCCATCCTAAAGGAAATCAGTCCTGAATATTCAGTGAAGGGACTGATCCTGAAGTTGAAGCTCCAATACTTTGGCCACCTGATGCAGAGAACTGACTCATTTGAAAAGACCCTGATGCTGGGAAAGACTTACGGCAGGAGGAGAAGGGGACAACAGAGGATGAGATGGTTCGATGGCATCACGGACTCAATGGACATGAGTTTGAGCAAGCTCTGGGAGTTGGTGATGGACAGGGGGCCTAGTGTGCTGCAGTCCATGGGGTCACAAAGAGTTGGGCATGACTGAATGAATGAACTGAACGAATGTTAAAATTCACCGAAGCATACAGTTCAGCGGTTTTAGCACATTCACAGAGGTGGGATATCTTGTTGTGTTCAGTCCCCAAGTTGTGTCCACTCGTCGTGACCCCATGGACTATAGTGTGCCAGGCTTCCCTGTTGGGCTATCATTACTACTATCTAATTCCAGAATATTTTCACCCTGGAGAGGAATCCCTATGCTCGTAAGCAGTCACCCCACCTCTTAGCTGTGCCCTGAGTTGGATGCTGGCACTGCAGTTCAGGAGAGATCTGTGCCCACTCCCAGGAATCCACACTTAAGTCAGAGACCAGGACACAAGGACCAAACAGGTCAGCACCAAACCCTCCATAATTATGATTGTTGTAGGTGAGGTCAAAGAAAGCAAGATGCCAGCAGTTGCTGGGGAGGACATGCCAACAGGGCTGGGCCAAGGGCAGGCCATCTGGGGCGGGGATGTGCAGCCTAGGTTAAAATGTGCTGTGGGCACGCACACAGCAGCCCAGGGATGGTGGAGACATTTCTGTGTCCTCTGGGGGAGGTCCTTCCAGGGAGGATCAGGTGAAAACGGACATCACCAGGTGGGCTTGTGTATCAAGGGTGCATCCTAGCAGCCTCTGAAGGCTCCTTGGGCCGGCCCTGGAGGAAGGAGCGGAGGCTGCCAGCATGGGAAAGGTGTGCGTCCTGGCCAGCAGGCCTCGGAAGGATGGGCATCAGCTGCGATTCTGCGCCCGGGCCAGGAAGAGACGAGGCAGAGGCGCCTGCACCCTCACCTTCCTCTCATCCTAGGACCACCTGCGGTCTGGATAAAGTGAGCCGCTCTCCTCGTCCTGGAGTTTCGCCTTTTCTGACGGACTTTCAGACACTGGTCATCACAGACAATGTCACCTTTGTGGCCTGGTGACAGCAATTAGGAAAACTGTGTGTCCTCCAGTAGGAGAACCCAAGGAAGGGGACCTCAGCCTTTCGTTCCGAGGAAGGGCACCCACTGCGGCCGGAGCAAAGAACAGAACGCACACCAAGCGGGTCTGCGAAGGCCGAGCGCCCAGGCCCTGCGGGGACTCACGGAGGGGCAGGTGAGCGCACAAAGACTCCCAGGCACAGACGGTGGAAAGTTGCCGATGGGAACCCTCCCTCACACCATCAGCCTCCACCCCTGCTCGTCTCCTGTGGTGGAGAAGGTGGGCAGGAGGGCGGGGCCCGTGGCTCCATGCCTGGCACTACCTCTGCGCCCGCGGGGCTGCAGATTCCAAACGGTAAATGGTACTAAGTCATTAAAGTAAATGCTCAAGAGCTGAACAAGAAGGCCGTTCTCCATTTCAAACACTTCCCCGGAGGTCTATAGGCATCCGACAGTGCTCAGCTTTAGTCTTCTGCACTGTAGCCGCCAATCAGAGAGTCAGATAATCTTCCTGACTACAAAACCATTGACTAAAACATTTTTATACAATGCAAATTTCCAAGATTTATCATCTCCGGTACCCATGACTTAGAATGCATTAGGCTGCTGTTATCAATTTTAATAATAGGCTTCCTAGCCAAAATTTGGATCACCATCACTGGGTTTTTAAAAATTTCATTACTAGACTCACTAAAAACACAATATCCCATGAAGAAAGCATATTCCTCTCGTCAAAAGCAGGAATGACGGTGCTGGTGGCCAGCTGGGAGTTTTGTTTTCTGTCTTACTGTTTTTGTGTCCCCTCGGTCCTGGTGATGTGGCTGCCTCTCATTTCCCACACCTGCATCTACAGTTTCAACATCTTTTCTGTGCTTTGATACACTAAATGAATCCACCGGAGTGGTTCAGACACTAAAGAATCTGGCCGCAGTGTCAGAGACCCAGGTTTGATCCCTGGGTCAGGAAGATCCCCCGGAGAAGGAAGTGGCAACTCACTCCAGTATTCTTGCCTGGGTCATCCCATGGACAGAGGAGCCTGGTGGGCTACAGTCCATGAGGTCGCAAAGAGTTGGACGCTACTGAAGTGACCCAGCACGCACATGTGTCAGATGGCCCGTAAGGACCGCAACTGAGGGCGGCATCACTGCCTCATCGTGGAGAGGGGGGCTCGTTCACACAGCCTCCTGCTGGCAAAGCCTGTGTGCTGGGTTTTCATTGCAAAGACCAGAAACCAGCTGAGAACCCTAATCTGTTTCAAGTGTTGGGAGAATCAGCCAGGATCAGTTGCCCTGCCTGGCAGCTAAGAGGAGAGGCCCGTTCTGGATGCCCCTGGGCCCTGGGATCCTTCCCTGGAAATAAAGCCCGACACTCAGATCCCTGCCCCCAGCAACAGCAGAGGCGGGAGGAGCCTCTTTCTCTTTGGATGTCAAACGTCGCCAGTAGCTCAGAGGGTGGAAAACGTCTGGGTCACGCGGCTGCTGTCCGAGGCTGGCGGCACACATCAACTTCTGAGCAGCGATGTTTTCAGCACCAAATGGTGAAAACCCATACGTGTGTGTGCTTGCCCCTTGGGATCCGAAGGGGCTTTGACCAGCTCCCCAGACAGCTTTTCTGTGCAGGAGACAAAGCCATGAAAAGGCACAGAATGGAGAGAATCAATCTGTCGTAAAAAATAACAGAACTGTGAGGTCTGATGTGGGGGTGATGGTGGGAAGCCCTGGGGACTGGCAGGGGTGGGCCAGGATGCAGGCTCCATCCGAGGAAGAGCAAAGGGCCGCTGGCCCGGCCCACGGAGACCATGTCTCCCAGCCATCAGGCTGGCCTCTGACGTCTCCTTCTCTCTGGCAGAGGATCTGAGGTGTGGTCCAGGCATTATCCTACCAGACAGATGCCCCTGATGCGGAAGCAAATCCAGCAGATGCTCCCCGAGTGCCTCAGCTGTGTCTGCTCTGCCAGGCTGCAGGTTCTCCGAGGGCCCCGAAGGACTCCTGAAGGACAGAGTCGTGTCCATGGTGGAGGCATGGCGAGCATAGTCCGGGGCTGTGCGCGGGACTTGGGAAGGAAACTCGCACGTTCACTGGGGAAGATCTGACGTCATCATCAACAGCGTGACTGCTGAGCGGGGTCTGCAGGGTGTCCAGGTCCAGGCTGGTTGCGGGTCCATGGACGGCGAGGTCCACTCGGGATGAGAGGACGAAGGAACGAACCTGGCTGAGGATTCGGGACGATGCTGGGCTGGTCCCCAGGGTGTGGCTCCTGTTCCTGGGCATCTGCGATGGGGCTTGGGTGTGGAACCAACCGCCTCCAGAGGAGACCCAGCGACGTCTGATGGAGACGCAACCTTGACCAGGGCCCAGCAGGAAAGGTGGGTCCCCAACCATCTAAGCCTCAGGACCCTCCTGATGAAGTCAGACAACAAATCTTCCCAGATGGACACAATACAAACTGTTAGGGAAACAATAAAAAAACAAGACAAAACCGAAACCACACTGGTCTCCAGAAGGAGGGCGTTCCACCCAAAGACCCGCTGTGGGCAAGATGCGAGCGGGCAGCTGCAGACCCGCTTTCCCACCCGCGCCTCGCAGTGGTCCCACCTGTAGGAGGGGTGTCACTGGGATCTGGATCTGTGTGCCCAGGTATCTGGAGATGTGCAGACGACACTTGAAGGAGTGTATGTGTGTGTGTGTGTGTGTAATATGTATGTATGTGTGTATGTATGTACACACGTGTGCGTATATGTGTATGTATGTGTGCATGTATATGTGTGTGAGTGTGTGTGCATGCGTGTATGTGCATGTATGCATGTGTATATATGAGTCTCTATGTGTGTGCGTACATGTGTATGTATGTGTATGTCCCTGTGTGCATGTATGTACATGCGTGTATATGTGTGTGTGCATGCATGCGTGTATGTAAGTGTGTGTGCGTGCATGTGTGTGTGCGTGTGGATATATGAATGTGTGTGTGCGCGCATGTATATGTGTGTACATGTGTGTGCATATGTGTGTATGAGTATATCTGTGTGTGTATGAGTATATCTGTATGTGTATGTGTGTATGTGCATGTGTGTGTGTGTGTGGTGTGTGTGTGCATGTATATGTTGTGTAAGTGTATGTGTGTATAATGTGTGCATGTGTGCATGTGTGTATGCATGTGTATATATGAGTCTATGTATGTGTATACGTGTGTACATGTGTATGTGTGTATCTGTGTGTGTATATATGAGTGTATGTATGAGTATATGTGTGTATGTGTGTATATGCATGTGTGTGCATGTATGCATGTATGTGTACATGCATGTGTATCTCTGTGTAAGTGTGCTTGTAAGTGTGTGTGTACATGCATGTGTGTGTGCGTATATGTGTGTAAGTGTATGTGTGTACGTATGTGTGTATGAGTGTATGTGTGCATGTGTATGTATGTGTGTATGTGTATATACATGTGTACGTATGTGTGTATAAGAGTGTGTGTGTGTATGTGTGTAAATGTGTGTGTATGCGTGTGTGTGTATGTGTGTATAAGAGTGTGTGTGTGTGTCTGTGTTGGGGGGGTCCTTCAGATGTCTGGCCTCATGGCACTGGTACAGGAACCATCAACCCTGCTCATCTGCAGAGCCTAGCAGAGTTACATGCGTCACACCCATCCATCGTGCTGGTGCCCAGGGAGTCTTGTCCCCTTTCCACCCTGCGTCCAGAGCCCACAGGCATGGGAGGTGAGGGGGAGGGCCAGCGTGCAGGGGGCACGCCAGGTCGAGAGGGCGCCGTGAGGGAGTGAGGCGCTTGGGCAGGTGGGAGCACTCCATGGTTGGGGCCATGCAGCCGGCCCGCCGAGGTCTGCAGGGAGACCGGGAGCCTCATCCGCGGGTTTCCTTCTGCAGCATCCGTGAGTGGCTCAGCACCTCTGCAGTGTCACATGGGGGTGAGACCCAGCCACATGACCACGGACTGACCAGCACGGCCCTGCGTGTGCTCAACACTAACACCCCCACACGTCCTGCCAGTGGATGCTGTCAGAGGGCACGGCCGGGCAGACTGCCACGCTGGCCCTGCCCTCCCTGTCTGAGAGTCCCAGGGCCGGCGATGGAGCCTCTGCCTGGAAACGTCCGCCCAGATGTTTGCACGCGCTGCCCGCACATGCATCTAAGGATGCTTTCCCAGCCATGGACAGAGGGGAAGGCTGCCTGGCTTGGTTCGTTATGTAAATGTTAGCATCACACGAGCCGTGGACTTTGTTCAAAACTTCAACAGCTGAGCAGAAGAAAGTCCCGGAAATGTGGGCATCCTTCACAGACCTGTGAGCTCACGAAGGCGGCTTCTTTTCTAAGCGGGTAATGTTCCTCCTACAGAGACCGAGTGTTTTCACGAGCAGTGTTTATAGGGTTTGTTCTCAGTGCTTTCCCCACACAAAATTGTTTCAAATGGTCTCGGGGGACCCACCCAGTGCCTGGAGCCCTCCCAAGTCTGCAAGATTAATTGGGGACATCATTGACACTCCATCCCCAGTGTTGCGATTGTCAGAAACCTCAGCCCAAGAAAAGAAAGACAGACATTGGGCTGCAGAGGTGGAGAGGAAGTCCTGGGGTTCACGGATTGTGACCTGAGAGATGCCAGCCGCCACCCGGCCAGCCTGAAGTCAGACGGGTGGGGGTGAAGGATGCCAAAATTCACTCTCGTTATCTCTAGGGAGACCCCTGGCCAGGTCTCGGGTCGTTGAGATCATCAGGGAGACGGGGAACCTCCGCTGCCCCCAGGCACTTCGTTGTTGCTTTGCGTGTAGATCTTATTTTCCCATCTTTCCAAGAAGGAGAGAACAGACTTCGTGAGTCCAAATGTTCTCTTTCTCCTGGAAGCCCGGGCTAGGTTCCCATCTGGGGAGGTGAGGACAGAGCCTCAGCACAAAGTCCAGGGCTGTGTCCACCCAGGCCGCTTCGCGAGGGGTGAGGGTGCTGGGCCTCGCAGGGTTTGATGGAGGGAAGGACACTCCTGCTGCATGTTCTGGGGTCAACCGTCTGAGTCATGTCTGCATAGACAGAAAGAGATCTACCCCGCGTGGACCCCAGAGGGGCTCCTGGCTACCCTGTCACTTCTGCATAGCTCCAGGACAGGCCAGAGGTGACCTTATTTCGGAAGCTGCCATCTTACTGAAGTCCCCTTAGGGGACAAGGTGGCAGAGGGGGCGGGAACCGTGTTTTCTTAGCACACAGCCTGGGCGCTCTGCTCTGGCCAGCTGCTGCCTAGTTTTAGTTGGCGAAGGTTAAGCTGAGCCTCCCTGAAGGTGCTCTGGGCATCAGGGTTGCCCCTCTGGTTAGATAATCACTTAGATGGGGACGTGGGAAAATCCAGAAGCTCTGGGCTTGCTCCTAAAGCGGTGCCTTTTAACCAAGACAGGTTCACCAGCACCCCCGGAAATCCTGGTTTCTCCTCACTCTGGGGATCCTTGCAGCCCCAGGGAACCCCTCCCTTCTTCAAGAACTTCTTATTTGCAGAGGTTCAGGCCCAATCGGAAATATCTAATTCAAATTGCAGCTTCCCATCTGACACAGTTGGTTTTATGCAAAATGATCTCTGATCGTAGTCAGCCAAGACCCTTCTTGGCAGCTCACGGGCTTCAGGAATCTTGTGGGCGCTGGGAGATTCTGAAAATGAGCCGGGGGAAGCAGAGAAGGTGGGGACTTCCATTGGCTTTGTTGCCTGGGTGCTGCTCGTGGAGGGTTGGGAGTCAGGCTGTTCCACCACCGCCCCCACCTCCAAGTCTGGAGGACGGGCTTTCAGTCCCTGGGCTTCAGGCTCTCATCTGTGAAATGTGGAAATCATGTGCTTTCCTTCTGGGGTTCTCGTGTGATTACACAAGGCTGTGAACATGGAGGGCCTGACCTCCTATGAGCTCCACCGTGCTAACGCAGCTGTGTCCTCACACGCTCCCTCCGTTAGGCTGTTCTGGGCTGGAAATGCTGCTCTGAGGAGTGGGCTGGGTTGGGGGAGAGAAGGAAGGAGTCTGGGCTGTGGTTTGTCCACAAGTAGAATCTACAAGGGCTTCCCTGGTGGTGTAGCTGGTAAAGAATCGCTTGCAATGCAGGAGGCTTCGGTTCGATCCCTGGGTTGGGAAGATCTGCAGAAGGGAGAGGCTACTCACTCCAGGATTCTTGGGCTTCCCTGGTGGCGCAGATGGTGAAGAATCCACCTGCATTGTGGGAGATCTGGGTTCAATCCCTGGGTTGGATATACCCAGTCCAGTATTCTTCTCTGGAGAATTCCATGGACAGAGAAGCCTGCCAGGGTACAGTCCGTGGGGTCACAAAGAACTGGACATGACCGAGCGACTCACTTTCAGAGTCTAAAGCTCCCTGCGCCCGTCACCAAACATGTGGCACTGAAGGGGGCCTTGCGTCTGCGTCCTCCCGGAAGCCGTATGTTGAAAGCCTCCCTCCCAGTGTGATGGCCTTGGGGGGCATGGTATGGGAGGTGACTGGGTCATGAGACTGGGGTCCCATGAAGGGGGGCAGGGTCCTTCTAAGGAGCTCCACGGAGCTCATCCGCTCTCCTGCCCCTTGAAGATGGAAGAAGGCAGGTCTGCACCTGGAAGAGGGTCCTCACCAAAACCGGCCACACTGGACCCTCATCTCAGCCTCCCAGCCTCCAGACACTCTGAGCCCCCTGCCCCACCCCAGCCAGCGGTATTTGGTTCTAGCACCCAGGCTTGGACAGCTGGGGGTGGATGCACCATCATCGGTTACGCCGCCTCACGGATGACCTCGTTCATCCACGGGGGGAGGCAGGGGCAGAGTCAGTGCCCACTCTTTGCTGCCAGGGCTGTGAGTGTCCTGCCACGTGGGCACTGACTCCCCTCCCCACGCTGGGCAGCCCGGCTCCACAGACCCCTCTCCTGAGGCTCCTCAGTGGTCAGGGACAGGATGCGGGGAGGGCAAAGCCTGGGCAGAAGGAACAGCAGGCCAGAGACTGTCCCTGAGGCTGGCCCCGGGAGCGGCTGCTGGCCGGGAGCGGTGTGGCGGGTCCCCGGGAACCAGGACTGGGAGGCTTCACGGCACCTGCAGCCCTTGGATCTTTGCTGTTTCTGCGCTCCCAGGCAGAGACGGCTCCTGGGTCTGGAACCCAGCGGTTTCCTTCTGGATGTGGTGCCTGACGTTTCATCCAATCAGCTGCTCGAGGTTTTCCTCTCTGGGTCCAGGTTCCGTCTGACCCACAGCAGGGGCAGGGTCGTGGTGCGAGGCCGGGCATCAGGAGGAGGAGGCTGTCACACGCTGTTTCTCGGCGGCCCCATCAAAGCGGCTCTCGTCTCCAGGGGTGGCTCCTCTCTGCCTCCTCCCGCATCCAGGCCTCCAGGGTCCCCTGGCTTGTGGCCGCATCCCTCAGTCTCTGCCTCTGTCCTCACATGGCCACCCACCCCCAGGTCTCTCCTGTCGCATCAGGATGTGCGTTGGATTTCCAGCTCACCTGGATCGCCCAGCGTGTCTCATCTCAAGCCCCTCAAGGGGCTGCATCTGCAAACACCCCCATCAGACTCCATCCCATCACGGCTTCCGGTGTGTGTACGCTGTCAGTGGGCGCTGCTCCTCCCGCCACAGCACCTCCTTCTATTTTCTCACAAACATCCAGGTGACAGGTGCTGGCGTGGGCAGCCAGCTGCGAGCACTGAAGTTAGCAACGTGGCCAGGAGGAGCTCCAGGAGGCTCACGGGAAGGCACGTGGCCGGACGCGCCTGCGAAGCGCGCTGCAGGGAAAGGTCAGGCTTTGCACACGAATGCCCTGAATTTGTGTTTCAAATTCATGCGCTGTATTCCCTGCAGCAGAGCTCTCAGCTGAGCAGAAAATATTTTCGCCAATGAGCCATTTCCTAGAACAAACCCATCGTGCAGCTCCGGTGCCTTGGCAACGACCACTGTGACAATTGGCTATGATTTAACTTTCAGATTTGAAATCGCGGGTTGATGGCCGCCATTACAAACGGCCAGGGAGGTTCTCTACATGGAGAACAAACTTCCCCGTGGCTGTTCACGCCTGGTGGTGAGCAGATGCTGCTGCAGGTGCAAGAGGCGACCTCAAGCCCCTCCCTCTGCTCTTCCCTGCTGCATCTTCACAGGCTTGGGAGAAGGGGATGGGGTTGGCCATCGCCCCTCCTTGGCAAAGAGCTGCAGCCCCAGAATCTGTCTGGGGTCTTGGTTGAGACTCCTTCGCAGACCGCTTTTCTCCCCACCCTCAGTCTCTGCTCTCTCAGCATCTCTCAGGATCACCCAAACTCCTACAAACCACCCGAGCTGCTTCCACTCCCCTGGAGGATTCCCAGCTGGGAGTCTGTGCGGGGACGGTGCTCCCACAGCTCCAGTTCATCGGAAGAGAAGCAAAGCTGGGGGTTGGGGGTGGTGATCTTACAAACGGTGATGGAGCCTCGTGAGGGCAGGCAGGGGGCCAACATGGGTTCTAAGCAGCAGCCTGGTTTCTCTGGTCTTTAGCTGGAGAGACCGGGGCTCCTGGGGCCTTGGGGTAACAGAGGAAGCCATGGTCCCACGAGGGATGTTCCCGAGACCCCAGGCGGGACCTGTTTCATCCCCAGGTATGCGTGTAGGTCCCAGATGGGTGATAGAAACGAGAGCTCAGACTCCCACCATCCTGCGTGCCCTGTGGGCGGGGCCTCTACAGGCCTGTCCACATCTCACTAGCTGCTGGCAGTGGGATCTGGGTCCCATACCCTTTCTTATCTGCACTCTGTGAGATGTATGCACTTTCTATGTTGTTCTCATCTGTAATTTGTAAGCACTGGATATTAAGACTAAAACATATAAACTAAGTCAGTGCATTGAAATCTAGAGGTGCCTTTTGAGGACTGAGAAAAGGCTTTTAAATGCAAGAAGGTAAAGCCCACAAGAGGAACACCTCCAAAGACACACAGGTGTCCTTTGCTGTGGTTTAATCATGCCCCCCCAGCTCCCCCGAGAAGATGCTGCAGTTCTAACCCCCCCACACCTTGAACATGACTCATTTGGGAGGAAGGTCTTTGCAGAAAGTCAAATTTAGATGAAGTTGTCGGGATGGGCCTCAATCCAGTAGGACTGGGGTCTGGATGAAAAGGGAAAATTTGACCAGGAGACAGGTGCTTACAGAGGGAAGAGGAGGGGCCGGACGTCCTACACACAGCAGGACGGCCAGGGACACACCAGTCACCCCGGGGCCCAGGAGCTGGCCAGAAGCTGGAGCAGACACTTCTGGGAACCTCAGGAGGCGCAGCCCGGCCCACGCCTGGAGTCTGGACTCCAGCCTCCAGGCCGGGAGCGTCTGGGTTGGTGCTCAAGCCTGGCCTGTGCTCTGGGCCAGCAGCCCCCGGAACCTGACATGGCCGAGGTGGCTCCTGCAGCCTTCCCTGCCCACAAGGAGATGGAGGTGTTGTGCTGAGGGTGAGTGGGGGGTGCACAGGGGCCCTGGGGGAGGGGTGTGGCTGGGGCCCTGGCCCTGATCCCCTTGCTACCCCTCCATCCCACTCTCCATGAATCCCCCAGGTGAACCAAGATTTTCTTTCTCTCAAGATCCTGGAGGCTGCAGGGAAATCTCTGTGCTGGTAACAAGGGCTTTGTTCATGAAAAGTTAGCGAAGGCAGGACGGCAAGCAAGGCCAGGGCCACTGGGTGAGTCAGCCATGGGTCTGGAGTGCTCCTGAGGCTCCCACCTGCTCCCCCACTGCCTGTGAGGCCAGTGAGGGCACCAGCCGTCCTTGCCGTTGACTTCATTCAGCCCATCCTTTACACACTCCCTCCTGCACTCACACCAGAACTCACACTCCACAGTTCAGTCCAGTTGCTCAGTCGTGTCTGACTCTTTGCGACCCCACGGACTGCAGCACGCCAGGCCTCCCTGTCCATCACCAACTCCCGGAGTTTACCCAAACTCGTGTCCATCGAGTCGGTGATGCCATCCTCTGTCGTCCCCTTCTCCTCCCGCCTTCAATCTTTCCCAGCATCAGGGGCTTTTCCAATGAGTCAGTTCTGCACATCAGGTGGCCAAAGTATCAGGTGACCACGCTCCACAGGTGGGAGGATAAATCACAGAAACACCTGCTGCGAGGAAGCAAGTGTCCAGCCCAGCTGGCGGCCCAGGACCAGGGGAGGTGAGCGGGCAGTGGGGCAGCCCGCCAGCTGAGATGTGGTGTGGGTGTGTGCCCTCCAGCAGGTCTAGGATCCCTGCTGGCATGTCCTGGAGGCTCAGGGTCCTGGGCTCCAACACACAAGTTCTGGGGCCCCTCCTTACACCCCGAGGCTACAGGCGCCGAGCACATCCACACTGAAATGGTGGCCTTCCTCCGACTCCGAGCGTGTGATGATGAACGGTCCTCTGGTTGCACCCCCTGAAGCCATTAAAGGTGAAAAGGCCGATTAAGCATTCTCTCTGCATCCCCATCAGAGTTGTCTTAATTTCACCGAGACATGGAAGTTCCTCTTGAGGGAAACATCCTCTTAGGGTTTGAGAGCGATTCCTCATTAACAAAGTGGCAAGCGGAGAGCGAGGCGTCAGAACCCCGACGGATGGGCTGTAAATCGGCTCCTTCCACCCCAGCTGGAGACTCCGATTCCGCCCTCGGAGGGTGGGGCCGCTCCAGGGCGATGAGCCTGTCAGCTGTCACTCAGCATCATTGAATTTCCCGCTGAGGGGGGCATCTGGGGGCACACTGGATTGATGCTCCACGCGCCGAAGTGCCCGCCAGAGACGTCTGATCACGCGCCTCATCTTGGCCCATTATCCCGTCTGCGGTTTGAGGAGTGGGGGTGCTGGATTGCAGGGATATCCACATCTTTCTGCTACCTCCGCTGCTGGAAACCTGGCATTTCTCTCCCTTTTTATGCAACAAGGAAAATAAAGTCTTCAGCAGTGGAGTGCTGACATAACCTGGTGACCGCTCTCCAAACACAGGGGCTCAGGGTCCGCTTCTAACAGCCCTCAGAACAGCATGTGCCTGAGCTCATCTCCATCCTCAAGACCACAACCTCTGTCTAGAGATCTCTGCCCAGGACATCTGCACACTTGTCCAACTGGTCGACCCGTCTCCATCCATGCCCCTGCGGTGGGGAGTCCTGGCTGGAACCACAGGGAGCAGGGTGACCAACTCAGACCCTTTCCTTAGAACAGGAGGTTCCCGACGGGTCAGAACCCCTTGCAGTTGTCACCCAGCTCTTCTCCTTCCCAAGACACGCTCCCCTCTCGTCTCTCCTTCTTCACCTGCTAAAATTCCCTTTGAAAAGTGTCAGTGTAGGCTGCCTCACACATGCTAAATAGTTCACCCCATCCTCAGGTCATCCCAAGCCACTCACCAGGGGTGGAAAGCGTGGCCGTGAGGCACCCCTCAAGAGTGCCTGTGCCCGTGGTGCAGAAAGCCACGCCTTGCCAGCAGGCGTTTGCAGCAAAGCCAGGGTATGTTTGGCTTTTCCAGGCAGTGCAGTGATAAAGAATCTGCCTGCCAGTGTGGGAGAGGCCAGAGATGAGAGTTCCATCCCTGGGTTGGGAAGACCCCCTGGAGAAGGAAGTGGCAACCCTCTCCAGTATTCTCGTCTGGGAAATCCCCTGGACAGAGGAGCCTGGCGGGGGACAGTCCACAGGGTCACAGAGTCAGACACGACTGAGTGCGCACGCATGCGCACAGGGGTGTGTGTGCAGGTGCTGAGCGAGGAGCAGAGGCAGCTCCATGTTGGACGGGCCCGAGCTTCCGGATGCTTCCAGGCAGGGGTTGTCAGAGGCAGTGTTAGGGAAGAAGGTCATAGGGTGCTTGTGGACCTTCTTCTGACGGCTGGGGGTGAGGTAACAGGTGATGTTTCTGGAACCTCAATCATCATCCTTCTTCTGGCCCCAATCAGTCTGGGGTCTAGTTCTTGTGGTGAGCAGGTAGCCACCAACCTCCACTGAGTAGGAAGGGTCTTAATTTCTATAGAACAACTGAAAGATAAGCAACAAGTTTTAACTAGGGTCCTTCAAGAGGAATGATGTAGCCTCGAACTCTTTTTCTGGAGGGAAGAGCTGACTCATTGGAAAAGACCTTGATGCTGGGAAAGAGTGAAGGCAGGAGGAGAAGGGGGCGACAGAGGATGAGAGGGTTGGATGGCATCACCGGCTTGATGGACATGAGTTTGGGCAAACTCAAAGATAGCGAAGGACAGGGAGGCCTGATGTGCTGCAGTCCATGGGGTCACAAAGAGTTGGACACGACTGAGCAACTGAACAACTGCTCTCTGGAACTCGGGGAGGGCCCGGGAGACTAAAGCCTTATTTTCTACAAATAAGACACAGGGGCCTCAGAGGGGTCTTTGTACCTGGGAAGGCCCTGCAGTGTCTTGCTTGGTTTCAGTCCCCCCTTTCTTGATCCTCCTCCATCCTGAGGGGAAGAGGAACAGGACAAGAAAAGGAATAAAGTTGTAGGTAGGGAGATTAATCATAAACTCGGCAGGGGAGCTCAGTTTAGGGGACTCGGTTTCAATGGAAGGGAGAATTTGCAGAGCCCCGTGTGAGCTGAGAACGCAGGGATCTTGTTCAAAAGCACAAAAAAAAAAAGTCCCTTTAAAGATACAGAGATGGAAAGCTTTTCATTTTTTTCATGGCCTCTCTCCCCACTTGCTTGCTGTTTCTACTTGCATTTAATGGCATTCTAGGTAAGAAGGGCTGAAATCTTACAGCCTGAGTTTCACTGGCCTGCACTGCCTTGCAGTCTCTGCGGCTACACAGTCTGGTTTCCCGGTTTGTGTCCATCAGGTGGGGCGACGAGGCACGGAGCGCCTCAGCCTTCTTCAGCTCGCTTCCTGATCTGCGCACAACACGAGCACCAGAGAGGATGTGATGGGGCCCCTGGTTGTCGCTGTTAATCAGAACTCTGCCTTCCTCCTGTGTTTGACGCAGGCTCTGGTTTCAGAAAGCGTGGCCTTTGGGGCCCCTTGGTGCCCTCCCCTCCCGCTCCTGCCACCCAGGTGCAGCCCTAGTGTCCCCCAGCACACACACCGACTCCTGCTGAGACCTGACACGTGGTGCCTGGAGCCTTGAGCGCCGCTCACCCGCTCCGGGAACAGCGCGGTGGGGCGGTGGGCGCACACCCTGCGCTGGTCTCCGCAGCTCACGTGCGTGCCCGAGTGCTCTCGCTTTCAAGTTTAAAGGTAAAACGGTTAAGAATTCCTGGCCGACAGCAGAGCTCTGAACCAATCTGAACCAATGGGGCCCTCTCGAGCGTGGCTCAAGTCCCCCTTTTGAAGATGGGCTGCAGGTTTGTGGTGCTGGGGACACTCCGCACTGCCTCGCCTCCTGAGCCGCCCGGGGAGGAGGGGTCAGGAGGGGTCAGGAGCCCTGCTTCCCACCGACGTCTCTGGTGCCATCTGATCAGTCTCCCGCCCACCAGGCGCCAGGTCTGGTGTGAGGTGGCCACCTGGTGCACAGAGACGGGCTCCACCCTGGGCCAGCCCAGGGACGCAGAGTGCAGCACGGTCTCCTTCAGAAGCTTAGAGCCAAACCCAGTTCTGGCTGGAGGCGGAGGTCAGGGCTGGGGTGCCCTGCGTGTGGGGCAAGCTTCCCAGGGCAGGAAGGCTCAGCGTTGGGGCGCGTGGGCTTAGGGGTCAGCCTGCCTGGGCCGAGACCTTGGTCCAGCCCCTCTGGCCGGGATGTCTTAGCCACCTGCCTCAGTGTCCCCAGCAGTGCCTGCCTCATGGATGGGGGCGTTCAGGACAGCACCAGGCATGCCAGGCAGGTGCGGGCCACGTGGACGGCCACAGTGATCCTGCTGACCATCCCACTTACAGGGCCGCCGACCTGCCAACAGGCTCGGCGCCTTTGGCCACAAAGCTGGTCATCAGTTAAAGAGGTGTGATCTCCAGGCTCATCCTCCCAGACCCACAGAATAAGCAGAACCAGTGGAGACCCCCACCCTCAAACCGGGGAATCCGAGGCTGCCTTCGCGTCCCAGCCCCTCCATTTCAGTGGGGAGGAACGGCCTCCTGGACAGGCAGGTTGCCAGCTGGGTCCCACCTTCTCCCAGAGCTGCGCCTCCTGAAGACGAGATGAGACCTCCCTCCCGGGGGCTGGTAGGCATCAATACGGCCCCACCGATGGAGCTGCCCAAGAAGCAGAAATGGGCGAAACCCATCTTCCAGCCATGTGGCGCTTCCTTGGCCCAGTTTCTCGGCTCTGGGGACACCAGTGCCCATTACGATGAGGCTGGAGTGGGACGCGGGGCTGCTGGGCGGCGGGGCAGCCTCTCCGCTCCCCGGTGGGAGGCGGGCTCCATCAGTGACGTCCCCCTCCACAGAGCTGCACTTCCCAAGCTGGGCTGATGGCCTCACGCTCTGATTATCTAGGATTCCATTTAAAACGGGACTGGAGGAGGGAAGGGGGGAATTGGAGGGAGGCTGCCCAGGAGGGAGCCCCGTCTGAAAGCGAGGAAGGCACTTCCACTGGCATCCTTGCTGACCTCCAGCGAGGGTGCGGCAGTGTCCCCGGGGCCCTGGCAGAGCCCAGGCCCCGAGCAGCCTGGGGGTGGGCCCCGTGGGGTGAGCTTGGATGGTGCGGGAGAGCTGCCCACGGCCACCCTCGAACGATCCCAACACGCAGCAGCTCCCGCAGCGTACTTCCATCCTCTCCCATCCTGGAGGCCGGAGCCGGAGACGGATGGGCCGGCGGGGCCGGTCCCTCGGAGGTGCGGAGGGGACTCTGCCCCAGGCCAGCCTCCCTGCCTGTCGGCCACCCGTGGAGCCCTGGCCAGCACAAGGACCCCTCCAAGCCCTGCCTGCGTTGATCCTGTCTTCCTTCCCCGAGCCCGTGTCCTCTCCCCTGTCTTGTGAGGACCCCGTCACACCCGCCTGCCCCGTCCGTGGAAACCGTCTAAATGGTACATCTGCCACGACCCCGTTTCAAATGGGCTCCCAGGTGGGGTTCTGGGAGGTGGGACCTCAGCACAGACTTCGCATGATTCCTCCCACGCAGGCACCTCCCACGCAGGCAGGTACTGGGACACCCAGGGTGTCCCTGCCCCCTGGGCAGCTGGGAAGGGGGAATCAGGACTTGAATCAGGCTTGGAGAGCTTGGATACCAGGCCCTCAGTGCTGGGCGGCCTGTTCACCCCACCGGTGCTGCCTCACCTTCTCCAGGGGTGGACGCGCCGAGGGCCTCGTCCGGCCGGACCCAGACGCCTTCCCTCTCGCTCACCGGCTTGGTGACCAGGAGGCTGCGCCTTGTCTGGAGCTCGCCCTGCTCTCAGTGCCTGGTAACCCTGGTCCCACAGACGGCTGCGTTTTTAGGGTAGATTTTCCCAGTCATGGTGGTTTCAGACGCAAGTGACCACAGAGGAGGGACACATTCTGGAGCGTGTGGCCTTACTGGTACCTCTGAAATCACACCTCGTTTGACCGGTGAGAAATAGCAGAGGTCAGATGCCCAGGTCTGGTTTGGTGAGATTAGAACCTCTGGCTGTTGACAGGGCTGCCCTGGTGGCTCAGTAGGTAAAGCGTCTGCCTGCAATGCGGGAGACCTGGGTTCGATCCCTGGGTTGGGAAGATTCCCTGGAGAAGGAAATGGCAACTTACTCCAGTATTCTTGCCTGGAGAACCTGATGGACAGAGGAGCCTGGCGGGCCACAGTTCATGGGGTCGCAACTAGGACTTTCACTTTCACCTGTTGGCCGGGACTGTTACTGGGCGTGGCCTCGTCAACCCCTGGTTCAGCTGCTCGTCCATCCGTCCATCTGCTCAGTCTTCCTTTTGTTCAAGCAGAAGTACTGACCACAGCTGACCGCACGCTGGCCCCAGGCTAGGCACAGTGACTCCTCCGCGCCTAAGCCACAGAGCCCCAACCCCAGGTGCTATGGCCTCCCGGATGATGGGCTCTGGTGTCTTCCTGCCCAGAAGTCAGTGCCAGGTGACCAGCAGGGGCTCTCCTGAGCCCCTGGCTCCTCCTGGATCCATGGAGACACAGGGCTGGGGCAGGGCTGTGCTGGGTGTTTATCTTCACATCTCTCATCATCACGTATCACCAAGCAGTTTGAGTGTCCTGAAAAGTATGAGAAAAGCAATTAATTAATTAACCAGGGATGACAGAGGAGACAAGAGATGGCATTAGGAGGGCTGAAGACAGTCCCTGTGATGGAGGTGGGGGGTGGAAAGGAGCAGGGGAGAGAGAGAGATGGGGGAGAGGGCAGGGCTCAGAGCGCGAGGGCAGCACCCATGCGGCAGGACTGAACCCCGGCCAGTACTGGCACCAGCTCGCTCGTTCGTCCCAAACCTGGGTGACCATTCCACCCACACAGGCTTCAAGGAGGCCTAGGGGGTGCCTGAGGGAGCCCCGCACGGGTGGGGGGACTGCTGTGTCCAGGAAGCAGAGCCACAGAGAGAGGAGGGAGGGGCAGGGGGACCCTGCTTGGATTCTGCATGTCCAGAGTTTCTGGGGCCCAGACCTCCTGTCTGCAGCCAGGCCTGGCTTGTCCGCAAACCTCAGGGAGGAAGAGAAGCTAAGCAGGGGTCAACCTACCTGTGATCCTGGATCAGAGAGGCCTGGGGAGCTGGGGGAGGGGCCTGGGGAGTTGGGGGAGGGGCCTGGGAGATGTGGGAGGGGCCTGGGGAGCTGGAGGAGGAGCCTGGGAGATGTGGGAGGGGCCTGGGGAGCTGGGGGCCTGAGATCCAGGCAGGACTCTGAGTCTCCCGACCCAAGAGAGGCCCGACTGAGTCTCCCTAAATGACTCCCTGGCTTCCCTGGACGACTGCAGGGCTGTCTCTCTCACCCCTTAGGTGCAAACCAGAATCCCCCACCGCCTGCAGGGCCCTGGGGTTGCTGCTGCCCCAGTACCTGGGTGCCCTAGGACTCTGAGTCCTTCCTGCTCTGAGAGCTGCTGTGTGACCCTGGACAAGCTCCTCAGCCTCTCTGAGCCTCGGTTTCCCCACCAGTGAAAGGATAGCCTGACATCCTCCTGTCAGGCTCTGCCCAGGGGTCACAGTGGCAGCACCCGATGGTGAGCTGCGGTGGGGACACCCCAGGGTGGGTGGGCATCCCCGCCTGGTCCTCGACCTTGGATGTGGGCCTGCTCCACAGCAGGGGGGCGGGCCCAGGGTGCAGGGGCCTGGCATCTGGAGGAGGGCGGGCTGCTCCCCAGCCAGGACTCCCGGGGTGTGTGTGTGAGCTTGTGTGTGGGTGCGTGGGTGTGTGGCCGGGGCTGGCCAGCTGGGAGCCTCCTGCCCTAGGACTCTCTGGATGCTGGGGGGTGGAGGAGCTGGTCCCCCTCCCAGGCAGGCATGGGATAAGACCCAGAGAGCACACCCCTGCTCAGGGCACCCCTCACCCCTCCAGACTGGGATCAGACTGGAAGGCACTGCAGGGGCCACCGAGACCCCCTCGCAGGGCCCCCTAGTGCAGGGACTCCAGTGTTCCAGGACTCCAGGGCAGCCTCGGCCCAGCCAGGGAAGAGCACCTCACCCTAAGAGGCTCCTCCTCCTTCAGCTTTGTGTCCTGGCTTCCAGCAGGGGGGTGGAGGGGGGTGGGGGGTGTTGATTTGACTAAAAGGTCCTGCAGTTTGAAGGAAGCATCAGAAATTTACCAGCCTGATGGCCCCCTCTGATCAGTGGCCAGGCCGTGTCCACCCTCTGACCTCTACAGGCCTGGCTGCTGCCTCCATGCTCTCCACAGCTCATCCCTGGAGTGCCTCGTCCCCAGCTAAGCCGCCACCTCCTCCAGGCAGGCTTCCCTGACCTCCCTCCCACAGGCTGGGTTTCTTTCACTGGATCAGGGCCACACTGACCAGGTTTTCCTGATCAGGGCCCAGCAGTGAGCAGGGTGCTGTGTCTGTAGGAAGCACTGGAGAATTGGGAGGGGATGAATGAATGAATGAACAGCTGCCAGGAGAGACAGCACAGCGTTGGAGAGGAGATCTAGAATCAGGGGGTGTCCGGGGAGGCCCTCTGACACTGGAGTGGGAGTGTGAGCCCCTTCCTCAGGACGGGCAGTGCATCTACCTGGGCCGAGGGCCAGAGCTGGGGTGGGGTGGGCCCTGGGCCCTCCCCAAGCTGAACACTCTCTTCCTCTCTCTGTCCAACAAGCAAGATATTTGCTTTGCACCTGGAATGCTGCATCCTGGCGTGATTCATGGCCTTATTACAGAGCCCTCCCAGAGGGATGGATATTTTTAATACAATTTGCATTTGGGAAAAATTCATGACCGTCTGCCCTGAATCTGAATCAGAGCTGCCCGCTGGTTACCAGGGATCTCCAAGTCACCCCCAGCAATGGTCAGTCTTAGCTGGGCACCTGGGCTAACAGGGCAGGTGGCCCGCTGGCTGGACACCAGGGCCATCGTGGCTACCCAACTCCTGCCCTGTGGACAAAGCCAGCCCCAGCTCCCCTGGCCACTGGCCCTTGACCTGACTTGGGCTGGACTTCCTCCCTCCGGAGGGACAGGAACCAGGAGCCGCCTGGGGCCTGATTTCCCCGCTGGAGTCCCGTCAGTCCTGGGCCGTGAACCTCATCACCGCCCAAGAGATGCCGGGCAGTACTGATCCCGACTGGCTGATAGAAGATGCCGCTCAGAGGTGCCAGGTCCCCCGGGCTCCTAGGCGCAGCATCACCAAGGCCCAGAGAAGGAAGTTGGCATGAGGTCCTGGGGCGAAGTGGCCGCACAACCCAAAGTCCCTCACCGGTATTTGCTTTTTATTATTTGTATGAATATACAAGATCCTGAAATAAGACCTTTGTAAATGAAGTGCTTAATTTCAGGGTTACCTATAAACATCCCTGATAATAAGCGGAACCCCGCAGGGCTGTAAGCACAGCAACGCCGGGGCAGGCCTTGGGCACTAGGGCCCGAGTCCCTCCGGGGCCGTCCCCAGCTCCTGTCCTGGCCCTGGGCCCTGGCTGGGCTGCATGCTCCAGCTCCCCTTCAGTTCCTGGCCAGTGAGTGAGGACAAAGAGGGACACCGCCAGACTGGCCCTGAGCCCCCCAGGTGGGCAGCTCTGGCCTCTCCCTGCCCCCAGCTGAGTGTAGGGAGCCCCTGGGCCCAGGAGGGCAGGCGGTACCACGCACGTGCGAGGAGGGACCACCTGTCCACGTCAGCATCTCCACTGGTACTTTGTCCCAGTTTTTAACAAAGCCCAGGTTTCCTTTCTGTGCTGGGCCCAGCTGGGGAGGCGTCTGGTGAGGACATTACCAGGAGTTTTCAGGGTGTCACTAACCCCAAATCAGGGGGGAGCTGGAGAGGCCAGGAGGGGTCATGGACATCAGCGGTGCTGGCCGGTCTTGCGAGTCACAAACGTGAAGGAGGGAAGGAAGGGAGGGCCCGGTCGGCCCAGAAAGGAAAGAGTGAGGTCACCAAGGCTGGGGGAGCAGACTGGCTCTGGACTCAGAAGAAGCGGAGAAGGGAACGCCTGGAGGGAAAAGACCAGGGAAGCGTTCCATGGATGGAACGATTCAGGTGCAGTGAGGGGGCTTTCCCGGCTTCCCAGAGGAGGCAACAGAGACAGGAGGGCACGGATGGGGAGGAGGGTGAGGGAGAGCAGGGCGGAGGCAGAGCCTCGAGAGCCAGTCTGGGTAGGATCTCAGGTGGCCCTGGGTTCCTGGGACTGAAGCGAAGCAGGTGAGTGGGTGCTCCCTGGTTTCTAAAGGGCGTCGGTGGCTGAAGCCCCCACAGGGCTGATCAAAAGCCTCCTGTTTGATAGGATTGAAAGTACCCGGGGCTCCCAAACTTGCACAGAGATGGGGGTGAATGCATAGCCACTCAGCCCGAGTGAGCAAGCGGTGGGGATAAGGGGGGACCTGCTGAGGGTGAGTCTGGACCCAGAAGATGTCCAGCAGGCGGCTCCCTCCCGAGGGTCGGCCGGGCTGTTCTCATTACCCAGTCCAAGCTCCCCGCGCTCGCCGCACCATAGACCAACGAATCCAAGAGACAGGTGTTGGGGCAAGGAAGAGACTTTGATCGCGGAGCCGGCAGGGCCCCAGATCGTGCTAAAGAACCTGCCTGCTAATGCTGCAGATGCAAGAAACATAGGCTCGGTCCCTGGGTCGGGAGGATCCCGGGGAGGAGGGCACAGCAACCCACTCCGGTATTCTTGCCTGGAGAATCCCATGGACGGGGAGCCTAGTGGGCTACGGCCCATAGGGCCACTAAGAGTCGAACACAACTGAAGCGACTTTGCACGCATGGCAGACGAAGAAGATGGCAGGTAACCGTCTTGCTGGGGCCTGGACGCCAGGTTCTTTCATGGATCAGAGGGAAAGAAGCGATGAGGAACTACAGTCGCCAGGCAGAGCAGAGAGGGAGGGGCAGTGGGGAAGAAAGCGTCTCCACGGGATGGCCAGCCTTGGGAAGGGGTGTGTTAATCTCTCCTATTCACAGGTGGGCAGGGACAAGCTACCTCTCCAGGAGCTAAACAAAGGCACTTTCGTTCACAGTAAAGCAGGGGGCAGGGTCCTCCAGGCAAGCCATTGAGGATGATTATAACAACGAAAGCAAGTCAAAGGAACAGTTTCCAGCGTGGAGTCAGAATTGGCTTCCTCCCTGCAACAATCCCAGAACTCCCTTCCCCCCACCCCCTGGACCTTCTGGACTCGTCTGGCAGGTTCTGCAGCGGCTCTGGGCCACTGTCCGCTTTGTCACCGCCCCTCCCCCAGTCAGCGGTGCCCGTTCCTGTGTGTTTTGATCTGTCATACCTAGGTGTTTCTGTTGCTGCCGAAAGTGATGTGCGTGCTTCATCAAGACCCCCATTCACAGCACACTACTGGGGGCTCAAGTTTGTTTTCCCACTTAAAATAGAGACTTTTTAATCCTTACTGTCTTGGACTTGAAAACCAAGAGTGAAAAATGCCCAGTGCATGGTCCCCGAGAGCCAGGGGAGAAGGGGGGCGCTCCGAGAGCCAGGGGAGAAGGGGGGCGCTCAGCCTCCCCGTTTCAGACCAAGCCTGTCTCCTCTGCCCTACCCCTCCCCTCCTCACACCACAACACTATTTCCTTGAAAAATTCCTCTTCCTCTTTTTAAAGACAGATGAGAGTGTACTTGAGCTGTAACACAATGGAACAGAGAGTTTCCATTCAACTGCTAATGAAAGCCAGCTACAAAGAGCAAAAGGAATGAAGCAAAAAGGAAAAAGAACCATCTTTAGTGAGACCAGAAAAAAACACAGCCATCAGCCTTGGGTTTTGTGGGAAGATGTGGGCAAGCCCAGAAACAGCCACAGAAAGGTGTAGGTGTCAGCAAAGCCCGACTTCTCCAGACAGATAGCCTAGTGCAAAGAGCTGATCCTGAAAGGCGGGTTCCTGATGCACACAGGTGACGGAGGGTCGGCATGGGGCAGACACGTGGTCTCTGGGGAGGGGAGGACAGAGGGGGTGCGCAGGGGCTGCACCGGCTCTGCCCCAGTGCAGGAGGGGAGGGACACAGGAACCAGACCTACAGAGGTGTCATCCCCCACCACCCCGACTCACCTGTCTGCACCCTGGGGGTTGCGTCTGAGATGAAGCCCCTCCTCTGGCCACCTGCCCACCTGCCCACCTGCACACCTGCCCATCTGCATACCTGCACACTTGCACACCTGCCCATTTGCACATCTGCCCACCTCCACACCTGCCCACCCGCCCACCTGCACAGCAGTGTCTTCTCCCAGGAGGATGAATGCCATGAGAAACTCAATCCATCAGGGCTTTGCTGAAGCTGAAGGTGGGATCAGATTCTTATCAAGAACAAGGGAGCTTGGGTGGGTAGATTCCATCCACACACACACACAGATCAGTGAATTGGAGTGGAGTGAGTGGAATGGCAGAGTGAGAACCCCCTAATCTGTTCCTCCGTCACAGTGATGAGAGCGCTGGCAGCGCTTGTCATTATCAACAGAAATCTGGATGTTAGTGGGTGTTACCCACTCAGTCCTGGCTGACTCTGTGAGCCCATGTATTGTAGCCCGCCAGACTCCTCTGTGCATGGAATTCCCCGGACAAGAACGTGGGAGTGGGTGGCCATTCCCTTCTCCAAGGGATCTGCCCGACCTGGGGATTGAACCTGAGTCCCTGCATTGCTCCTGCATTAAAAGATGCTTGTTCCTTGGAAGAAAAGCTATGAAAAACCTAGATAGTGTATTAAAAAGCAGAGACATTACTTTGTCAACAAAGGTCCATATAGTCAAAGCTATGGTTTTTCCAGTAGTCGTGTATGAATGTGAGAGTTGGACCATAAAGAAGGCTGAGTGCTGAAGAATTATGCTTTTGAATTGTGTTGGAGAAGACTCTCGAGAGTCCCTTGGACGGCAAGGAGGTCCAACCAGTCCATCCTAAAGGAGGTCAGTCCCGGGTGTTCATTGAAAGGACTAATGTTGAAGCTGAAACTCCAATACTTTGGCCACCTGATGCGAAGAGCTGACTCACTGGAAAAGATCCTGAAGCTGGGAAAGGTTGAAGGCAGGAGGAGAAGGGGACGACAGAGGATGAGATGGTTGGATGGCATCACCGACTCGATGGACATGGGTTTGAGCAAATTCTGGGAGATGGTGAAGGACAGGGAAGCCTGCAGTCTATGGGGTCGCAAAGAGTCGGACACGAATGAGCGACTGAACAACAACTCCTGCATTGCAGGCAGATTCTCTACTGTGTGAGCCACCAGGGAATCCCATATGTTAATGAAGAGCTTGCGATAACCAACAAGAGTTGACTCACAATAAAATGACAAGTCCTGCAAAGAGAAGGAGCCGTGCGTGTGCTCCTACCTCCCCCCTCACAGCCCTGCAGCCGCCTTGAGCACCAGCAGCCTGGCAGCCCTGGAGAGAGCGGGTCAGGCTGGCAGCTCCTGAGAAGCCCAGTCCTCGAAGGCCTCACTAGCTGTCGTGTCTCCAGCTCCCAGCGCGCCCCCTTCTCATGACTTGACCTGACTCGGGGCCCTTGGTGAAGATCGTCTGTGAAAGTTGTAAATGCACTGGATTGAGAAGCATCTTGAGAGTGGAGAGCGAAGCACTCGCTCTGTCTGATCAGCGGATCCGTTTGTTATCAGGTAACTTCCTCTCAAGGTGGGATGGGGGTCAGGCCGAGAGGGACCTGGGAGGATTCCTGGCTGCTCTGTGCACCCCCGGGGGCCACGGAAACATGCTTACAGTGGACCTGGGGCAACTTGACCGCCACGTGGGTGATCTTTGTCAAAGACACGCACGTGTATACAGACAGAGGGCAAGTGGGTAGGAAGAAGTGTCTTTGCCCTGATTTATTTCAAGTATGTCATGGTCTGGGTGTGGGTTGGAAAACAATTGCCAGACATGAGACAGAAAGAGAGGGAAATAAAGTTTATTAGAGTGGGAGATGCTGTTAGAAGAAACAAAGTTTATTAGAGTGGGAGACGCTGTTAGAAGAGCGGGCCCCCTCAAGGGAGAACCGACGCTGAACAGGGGTCCTTAGTCCGCTTTTACGCCCAGGGCGCGAGGAGTGGGACGGGGTCTTGCGGGTCACATGCTGAGTGGATGAGGCATGTAGACTGGGTGGGGTGAGAGGAGGGCAGACGCCTCCTCCCTGGGGGGTAGGAGGGGAGCCTGGTTATACTGCTCCGTTAATAGTTGCAGCGTGGGGAGGGGAGGGCGATCAGGGTCTGGGTTTTCTGTTCCTGCATTCCGAGACCCTCCTTGGTTTTATCTGCTCTTTAGTCCTTGGGTCACCACAGTTTACAAGCACTTTTAAGTAGTCCTTAAAGGCAACAGACCAGATTTCAGATTTTTACAGTTTCCATAAATAAATAGAAAATAATGCAAATAAATAAGTAGAGAGATCGGAAGACGGTGACAATATCTGGGATACATGTCTGAGAATTAACTTTATTTACATAGAGGGGGGCGAGTGGACTATCAGAAGTAAATGAGTCTAGAAACAAGGGTTTTAAATGCTATTAAAAGTTACAAAGGCAACAACAGAAAAAGCAGACGGATTAGCTTTCCAAATTATCAGAGGGAAACACACACAGAGAAGCTGCGATCCGAGCAGCGAGCGACGGAAAGCAACGGAAACGTGAGAATAGAGATACAAAAATACATTTTCTGCATGAGATACATTTGCTAACTAAGAGGAGATGCCCAGATCAAAGATTGAAACCCAGTGTGTGCGTCGTTTACAAGGTATGTCCAGCATAAGGCAATCGAGACACTCGGGGCAAAGGGGCGCAGACAAAGGTAAACGGAAAGAGGGAGCGGGAAACGGCCATGTGAGCGCCGACAGGCTTGTGATCAGCACGGAGCTACTCCAGGAGGCCACGGGAGCCGCGTGGCAGAGACGATGGGCACAGGGCAAGCGTCTGTCACTTATGTGTCTGTAACCAACACAGAGTGAAACCCACAGCAGGTGGCAAGAAGGGCCGGGTGCACAGAACTAAAAGTAGCTTCATTTGGGTCCTAGGACTGCAGGGCCCAGAACAAGGCTTTGGACGAGGAGAGTCTGAGGGTGAGCCAGGAGGTGGGGAGCCCGGTGCGGGGGCCAGCTACAGGATTGTCTCAGCATCAGCCACCTATGGGCCTCGGACCTGCCCTCCAGCACCCCCAGGGACCCCTGCTGGCTGTCCCCTCTGGGCTGGAGGCTGAGGCAGTGTCCGTCAGTGTCCCCCCACCACAACTGGAGGTTTGCTTACCCCACAAACGCTCCGGGCCTCCCCACAATGCTGAGGAAGCCTGGGGTCAGACGGGGTGGGGTGCGGGGCCATCTCAGTGCAGCAGCCTCAGTGACCGCGCCTGGAGGGGAGATGTCCCAGGACTACAGAAGGCCTCTGCCCCAAAGAAGACGTTAGCCTCGCCTGGCTCATCCCCGAGGCCAAGTAGGGCTTCCTGGGTGGTGCTGGTGGTGAAGAGCCCACCTGCCAGTGCAGGAGACATAGGTTCCATCCCTGGGTCGGGAAGACCCCCTGGAGGAGGGCACGGCACCCACTCCAGTGTTCTTGCCTGGAGAATCCCATGGACAGAGGGGCCTGGCGGGCTGCAGTCTGTGGGTCACAAAGAGTCGGACACGACTGAGCAACTTAGCACACTCGCAAGCTCAAGTAGACAAAATGCTCGTGAGCCTCGTGCATGAGGCAAGGGGCCCACACAACTACATGTCCCAGCTCCAGGCTGAGGACCCGGAGCGCCGCTCCTTGGCATAGAAAACAGCCGTGTGCGTGGACACAAGAAATGCTTGCTGCTTCCTCAGGAAGCACCCGGAACCACTGAGTGCTGGAGGAAACCACAGTGAGACGTGATGCAGTTCAAGCACCGAGTGACTCGGCATGAATACTTCAAGTTCTGAATTAAAGAGATGATTAGATAAACTGGCCACTCAACCAAAAGTAGGAAAATAATGAAAGGCAAAACAGAGGATTTTATAAAAGAAAAGACGTGAACGATGCATCAGAGAGAAAAGAGTGTAATTAGTAAATAATTTCAAAAGTAGCTTCTTTACAAAAAACCCTACGAAATTTAAAATATTAAACCTAATTGCAAAAGGGAGATGAAGAGGAAGAGACACAAAATAAGAGATTAGGGTAGGAAATAGCCAAAAATGAAGGCAGGTTATATTTATATTTTTTCCTCAGCTACATATAATTTGAAAAGGCTAGAATAAATAAGTGGTTATGCAAGAATAAACAGATCTAGAAATATAGTATCTATCTATTCATCCATCCATCTATCCATCAGTTTATCTATATATAGAGTCAGAGTCCAAAATTTACCTGTAGATGAGTCTATCTACATTGACCAATTTCATATACAAAATTGGGAAAGTTGTCCCCTTAAATCACCCATGCTAAGACAGTTCTTTATTGAATTCTATCAAAATGTCAGAGAATAAATAATGGAGAAGTTATTTAAATTTTTGGAGACCTTTCTCTTTTAGCTGTTTGCTGCTGCTGCTGCTGCTAAGTCGCTTCAGTCATGTCCGACTCTGTGCGACCCCATAGACGGCAGCCCACCAGGCTTCCCGTCCCTGGGATCCTTCAGGCAAGAACACTGGAGTGGGTTGCCATTTCCTTCTCCAATGCATGAAAGCGAAAAGTGAAAGTGAAGTCGCTCAGTCGTGTCCGACTCTAGCAACCCCATGGACTGCAGCCCACCAGGCTCCTCTGTCCATGGGATTTTCCAGGCAAGAGTACTGGAGTGGGGTGCCATTGCCTTCTCCGTTTAGCTGTTTAGTAGAACTCAAAACATTATTCGTGCGTGCGCCAACACACACGCACGCACACGCACACACACGCGCGCGTGCACACACACTCGTGCGCAGCTAGAAATGTGTCTAGTCTGTAGACATAGGTGCAAAAACTCTACGAACTATATTAACAAGTAGAATCAAGCGAGTCTCAAAAAGAAAAATATGGTATGATTGATGTAGTTCTTTCCAGGAACTAGAAATGGTTCCGTATTTGGAACTGAATTACAGATTAGATTCAAAACATACCCAATAGAAAGGGTTAATGATTTAAAAAGTATTCTTGAAAAAACTGTTTAAAATATTTAAGGATCAGAATTCCTTTCCTCCAAAAAGCAGTTGAAGAACATAGATGGGAATGTTCTTTAAACATTTTCAGTAAAAGAAACACAAGTAGCCAATCCACATAATACAAAATTTTCAGGTTACATGAAGTTAAAAAAAAAGAAAGCCAATGAATAGGCCAGTGATCCAGTGTTCTCTTGGTAAGGTCTGCCCTGTCGAGGTGTGAGGGGCCCTGGATTGACAGGGACGCGCAGGACAAGCCCTCATCCACTTGGCGGCCAGATGACCTCTGCACTGTCTCTTGGCTCAAGTCCGAGCATCTTGAAAGTGGCAAAATGCACTTTCCGCCTGTCCCGGCGCCTCTGCGTTTAGAATGCAACCTGCCCGAGTGCTTGCGCGTAAAAGCAAAGATGTATTACAAAGATTTCCATTTTTTTAATAATTATAAGTGCCTGGAACCAATGTAAGTGCCTCTCATTATGGGAATGAGGAAATAATTTATGGAATATCATGGAGCTATTTTAAAAATGGATTAGAATATCTCCAAACTACATTGCTAAATGAGAAAAAGCAAAATGCAAAACAGGCTGTACATAATGCTCCTATTAGTGTTTTAAAGAGGGTGATTTATGGACAAACACACTCCCAGTAATACGGCACATCCTGCAGCCCAGGGCGGGTGAGGGGTGCCTGGGAGAATCCGCAGGACTGTGAGCAGGCATGGCCTCGGGGAAGCGGAAGGACACCTCAGGCGCAAAACCAGGGGCTTCTATTTGCACGGCCTTTGAACTGGTTTGATGTATTAACCACGATGCAGTATTGCTTTTCCAGTGAAACGTGGAAAAGCACGCATGCTCAGTCCCTACCATCATGCCCAGCTCTTTGCAACTCTATGGACTGTAATCTGCCAGGCTCCTCTGTCCATGGGATTCTCCAGGCAAGAATACTGGAGTGGGTTGCCATGCCCTCTTCCAGGGGATCTTCCTGACCCAGGGATCGAACCCATGTCTTCTGTGTCTCCTGCATTGCAGGCAGATTCTTTACCTACTGAGCCACCTGGGAAGCCCTAAGACATACACACTTATGCATAAAGCATATGTGCATATGCATGTATATTCATATATTTACGGGCTTCCCTGGTAGCTCAGCAGTTAAAGCATCTGCCTGCAATGCTGGAGACCCGGGTTCGATCCCTGGGTTGGGAAGATCCCCTGGAGAAGGAAATGGCAATCCACTCCAGTATTCTTGCCTGGAGAATCCCGTGGACGGAGGAGCCTGGTGGGCTACAGTCCACGAGGTCACAAAGAGTCAGAAACGACTGAGCGACTTCACTTTCTTTCATATATTCATATTCATACATGAGTGTATAATACTCACACATATACATACAGGTATGGGTCTCCGGGAGTGACATTTAAGAGCAGGGAGCAGGGAGTCCAGCCTAGATGTGGTCCCCATGGGCTCACCTCTGAGCCCTGTGTCCGAGTTTCTCATCGCGAGAGTGAGTGTATAATACTCACACATATACACATAGGTATGGGTCTCCGGGAGTGTCATTTAAGAGTGGGGAGCAGGGAGTCCAGCCCAGATGTGGTCCCCATGGGCTCTCCTTTGGGCCCTGTGTCTGAGTTTCTCATCGCGAGAGTGAGAATGATACACAGCCCTGCCTCAGAGGCTCTGGTGAGGACGGGCTGACACATGCCAGGCGATGCCCACAGTGGCTTCTACCAGGGTGTCAGGGACTGCCATCTGGGCCCATTTCTTACCCTTCTTAGCATTGTCTGCCATGTCCTGCTCTTGGGCACTGCATCCTGAGTCCCTAGTGTGTGGCCAGAGATGGACACGTGCCGTGTCCAGTAAGTGCTGCTGTGGTAGGACTGTGGGGCTCCAGACCCAGGCTGGAGGAGGTTGGAAAGCCTGATGAAAGAGGCATTCACCTCTCGAGATGTACGAAATCATTCTGGCTTATACCCGACTTAACTTGAATTTGATGCTGACTAAAATAGTCTGTTTAGGGCCCAGCAGACATATATTGTCCATCTGTTGTCATTATTAGAGAAAAGGCCACACTGGCCGAAAGTAAAGAATGTCCAAGTTACAAATAAAGACTCAAGGCCTCCGTCCCTGGGACACCAATGCTGGCCTTCCCTCAGTGATAAGACTCGCGTCCCGGGTGCAGTCCATGGGATCACAGTCAGACACGACTGCACGACTGAACTGAGCTGCTCAAGAAGAGAAGACTCAGCGTTACTGCTCAGTCATGTCAGCTCTTTGCGACCCCGTGGACTGCAGCCCCCCAGGCTCTTCTGTCCTGGGATTCTCCAGGCAAGAACACTGGAGTGGGTTGCCATGCCCTTCTCCAGGGGATCTTGCTGACCCAGGGATCAAGGCCAGGTCTCCTGCACTGCAGACGGATTCTTCACCCTCTGAGCCACATTTGTTGATTATTTCGTTGACGAGCCTTATAGTACTAGAAAGAGAGAAAGGATAAAAGAAATCAAACAAATAAAACAAAGGCACGTTCACGGCCAGGTTAGGCCTGCCGCTTCAGGGATATAAAAATGATACAAAGCATTGAACAACCTTGTACCTTGGGGCAAGTTTATTCATAATAAATACACGGTGAGATAGAGAGAGGGTCCGCGGACATTTCCACTCTTATATGCACCTCGAATTATGACTAACATGCCCCTACAAATAGGTGAGGAGCGGGTGGGCATTTCAATAAGCCAGGCAGGGACAACTGCATAGCCATATGGGAAGATAAAATTTTATCTCTCTCCCAAGCCACACACAAAAATGAATTCCAGATGGCATAAAGACCTAAACTTTAAAATCCTAGAAGAAAATGTGTTTTCTTATTCTTATTCAGATTCTTATTTCTTAAATAAGACACAAAAGCAAAAAATCTAGAAGAAATGAATAATGTATTTCATGACATCAAAATTTAAAACTTGATACAGCAAAATCGCGATAAATAATAAAGAAGGAGGAGGTTTTTATCCAATAAAATCAGTAACAATTTTTATCGGGAATACACAAACAACTCATACAAAGCATCAGGGGGGAAAAGTAATAAAAAATAAAAAGGAAGATATAAATATGCAGTTCAGAGAGGGCGGACTCTAATGCCCAACAAACATGTGAGGAGGATTTAATGTCATTCATATTTAAAATGGCTAGATAACCTTGGAGACTTCAGATTTATAACCAGACAGTCGCAGGCACGGGCGGGGACGTGCTCCCGGTGGAGGCTCACGGGCCAGCTGAGGACCGCTGACGAGCGACACAGAAGCTGGGAGGCACCTCCACCGCCACCTCTAAGGCAGCTCACCCACGTGCCGGGGAGACAGGGACGTTCAGGCAGCATCATTAATACAGCAAATCTGCAGAAACAACCAACGTGCCCATCGACAGGAGAATGGACACATAAGCTGGAACATAACAAAATGGAAAAGTTTACAGTTGTTTAATTGAATAAACTGTGCGTGGGTACCTCGAGGAGAAAAGATCTCACAACACTGTGAGAACTGAAGATGCAAACTGCAAAATCCTACGTGTATAGCGCGTGGCAGGCGTGCGTGCTAAGTCGCTTCCGTCATGTCTGACTCTATGTGATCCTATGCACTGTAGTCCGCCAGGCTCCTCTGTCCGTGGGATTCTCCAAGCAGGAAAACTGGAGTGGGTTACCATGCCCTCCTCCGGGGCACCCTCCCTACACAGGGGTCGAACCCACGTCCCGTAGGTCTCCTGCCTTGACGGGCGAGCTCTTTAGCACTGCCGCCGCCCGGGAAGCCCGTATGGCGTGTTACGCTCTGCATAAACGGCAAAACAAAAGCTGTGTGTGCCTCTGTTCACAGCCACAGGTGTGTGTAGAAAAACTGCAGAAAAAAAGAGGAAAAACACAAGGTTCACTGTAGGGAAAAGTCCTGGAGGCGTCCAAAGATGAGACCGGGACCGTCCAAATCCCGCTGCTCACCTAGGAGAGCTCACTTCCTATTTTCATCCTGATTTTCTGTGTTTAGGGCATTTTAGATTTACAGAAAAACTGAGCAAATGCTACCGCGGGTTCCGCATACCCACCCCTCTCCCACCGTCAGGGGACAGTGCCGTGCATTTGTTAAGTTGATGAGCCAGGACGGACAGCCCCCTGTTAGTGCGAGTCCACAGCTGACGCGCAGGGGATCACCCTCGGTGTATCTTCCATGGGTTTGGACAAGTGGACAATGCCGTGTACCCACCATTATCAGTGTCCTACAGAGAAGCTTTACTGCCCTAAAAGTCCTCTAATCTCCTCCCATTAACTGCTCCCTTGCTTGCCTGAAACCTCTTATAAACGCTGATCCTTCTACTGTCTCCACAGCGGTGCCTTTTCCGGAACGCCAGAGAGTTAGAATCGCACCATCTGTAGCCTTGTCAGACTGCCTTCTTTCACTTCAGTGCAGTCTCTCAGTCGTGTCTGACTCTTTGCGACCCCATGGACTGCAGCACGCCAGGCCTCCCTGTCCACCACCAACTCCCAAAGTTCACTCAAACTCATGTCCGTCAGTCGGTGATGCCATCCAGCCATCTCATCCTGTCTCACTCTTTCACTTACTGATATGCATTTAAGGCTCCTCCGTATCTTTTCATGGCTTAGTAGCTCATTTCTCTTCAGGGCTTAATAATATTCTACCGTCTGGCTAAACCACCGTTTTTTATCCATCACCCACTGCAGGACACCTTGCTTGCTCCCAGTTCCGGGTCATGATGCACAGGCTGCTGTCCATGGTCGCCTCCAAGAACTTGTCCAAGCGACCGTGGATGGGTTCCGCCAGTGTGCGGCCCTGGAAGCCGCCGTCCAGGCAAGCAGAGCTCTGGATTCACCCGCGTACCTGAGGTCAGCTGTGAGCTCCCTGCCACCTCAATTCTCAGATGGCCCAAGAAGTCACTGACTGCCAGTTTGCCCAGCACTTCTCTTGCAGGGATGGAAGTGAGGGCTTCCGAGTTGTTTACAGGGTCCAGCTCCGCCCACAGGTCCTTGTCAGTTCCTCCCTTACTTCCGTGCTCAGTCTCCGCTGCAGGACGAGACCTGCTGACCTGAGATGCTTCATGCTCAAAGGTCCTCCGGGGAGTCCAGCGGTCGGCAGACTTCCCGCATGCCTGCCCGACACCCCCACGAGTGAAATGCAGCAGCTCAGAGTCTCCTCTTCCCCAGCATCTCAGAGCTCCTCCCGGCCCGGCCACAGAGCTCGCGGCCCAGGAGGGCCGGCTCTGCCTGGGGCGCCCGGCATCCTCTGGGGCACTTCCGCAGACTCCGGGCGCGGGGCTGCGCACAAGCGTGCCCTGTATTTGAACCTGACTGTCTTTGTCTCTCCTCTTCACATGAATATTTATCGCGAGGAAGGCCCAGCCAGCACGCCAGCGGCCCCATTCACGGAATCCATCAACAACTCCTTTGTGAAACCTGACCTGGGGACGGAGGATTGAGAGGGAATGAATGTGTTTCGTTTTCTGAATCACAAGGACTGTGATCAACAATGTTCAATGGGCTTTTGTTCTTCTATTTCTGTGGGACCCAGAACTTCGGGAGGGCAAAGTGATGGTGAATTGGTTGCAAGATTAAATGGAATCTTTGCCAATAGGAAGGGGGGCCCGGGGGCTTCTGTGCTCTGCTCCTGGGACTCAGGCACTGCAGCCCTGCAGGAGAAGCCTACCTGTGCAGAGCTGGGGCTCAGGGTCCCCCTTCATAGCACAGCCTTAGGGGCCAGCGCACCTGCCCCTGACCCCGGGGCCTTAGGGGAGGGCCCGAGTGCCAGAGACCCTTCCAGCCTGGACTCAGGACTCCTGTCCAAGCCTCCATCTGTTCACTGTCCAAACAAGTGCTCAGCCAGCCAGTCTGGGGGGAGAGGCATTTCAGACAGTCGGCGAAAGTCCTGCAAAGCAGCAGGGGAGCTGCGAACCCCGCTTTCAGCTGGGCCCCCAACGTCACACATGGCTCCCCAACCTCTGCGGTCCCAGCATCCACACGCAGCAGGGTCCAGAGCCCCCAGACCCTATCCTCCAGGGGCCAGGCATTTCCCCTCCAGCCTCTTCATCCAGCCAGCAGGAGGGAGGCCCCCACCCGCTCATGGCTCAGGACTATGCCTTCTTTCCCAGGAAGCCCACCTCCTTGGAAGCTTCTTCCCCAGCTCCACTGTATTTCGTCTTCCACAGCCCTTCAGAGAGATTTCTAGCAGGGACCCTGTGTGTGGGTGTGTGTGTGAGTGTGTCTGTCTGTCACACACACACACACAAGCACACAACCCACTCCTCCTATAACACACACCAGCTTCAGAGCCTCTTTCCCAGAAGGGTCCCAGGTGCCCTGGGCCGGGTCTTTCTCCCCAGGAGGTGAGAGCACCTCCCCAGGGACCGAAGCCCTGGGCCGTGAGGCTGCACGCAGGGCTGGGAGGCTGGGCTCCGGCCAGAACATGCGGTAGCCACCGCGGCATCTGTGGGGCCCTGGGGCACAGCTGGGCATGGATGTCTAGCTGGCTCCGGGAGCCCCGGCGCCCTGAGGAAGCAGACACATGTGTGATGAGCCGTGTCTCTGCGAGAGCGGAGCCACTGCGGCCGGGAGAGCTGTGGGCAGAAGCCTCCACCCCCGGTCCTCCCTGAACCTTCCAAGATGGCCATCAGGACTGGCTCCGTGACACGGCGCTGAACCGTATCCACCTTGAGGAGGAGTTTATGGGGACTTAAATCCCGTGGGGTGAAGAAGTGGATTTTTGTCATCAACTGCACAGGAAGTTAGATCACAGCTTAAACATCCCGCAGGGCCCGGGAGTGGGTCTCCAGGCAGACGGCACATGGGCTTCCCCAGTGTGACTGCAGCTGTGGTCCACGCGGCTCCGGAGACGGCTTTAGGGCAAGATGGACGCTTCGACAGGACAGGTCCTGACGGCAAGGTGGCCGTCGGGAAACAGCTCCTCTCGACACCCGTGACCCCTCCACGTCCGGTTCTGACGGCCTCTGCACCAGCACCCTCCGATGTCACCTGACCAGAGCTGCCCTCTCCCGGCTGCCACGGCCAGAGGGCCCTTCCCTGGTGGGAGACCGGAGAGGCCTGGGGGCGTCGCCCACACCCGCCTCCAGGGCCATCCGCACCAGGGGCTTTGAGGCACGATTCAGGCTCCAAAGTCCTCTGTAGGGTCAGGCTGGGGCCAGGCTGCCCCCCAGCCACGCCCGGACACGCGGGAGGGGCCCAGCCAGCATCCTCACGGGAATATCCAGACCCTCCGAGTCCACCCATCCAAGCTGAAGTCTCATCTCCCCTCACACCGGAGCGTCTCTGACGCCTCCCATCTGAGAAACCGCACGGCTCACTCGGGCGCCCTGACTCGGCGCGATCACTGCTCCCATCTCTAGCTGTGGTTTCGTCAGTGAGTGCACACCCCTAGACGTGGAAGGCCTGCCTTTTCTTTTCCTTGGCATCCTTCACACCTCTTTCAATCCACAGCTGACCCAGCCTCTTCCTTCTCCTTACCACCGTCAGCTGGAGAAGCCACAGCCCCATCGGCGGGCTTTGTCTTCCGTGCTTTGCTGGTGGGCCCTCGGGTGCAGAGCTGCGTGTGCTTCTGTCCTCCAGGCCTCTGGGGAGTCTCAGAGTCGGCGGCATCCCTGGGCTCAGGGGCCAGCACCTGGGCAGGACCACAGGAGTTTCTCGGGTAAGGGGGCACCTGCTATCCCGTCTTCACTCTTTCTTTGACGTCAGCGTTACTGATGCTCAGCACTGAGAGGCACTGGTTCCCTGGGAGACGACAGTGGTACCTGTCTTCCTGTTAGCCGGACACACTTTGTAAGGAGGGCTGTCCTCACGTTCACACGTGTGACTCCGGCTCAGGTAAGGGTTTACTCTCGAGGGATCGAGGCCGGACTCTTCCACAGGATGTACCTAATCTTCAAGAAAATGGCTTTCTCTCTGCTGTCCACTGAGCGTTCTTTCCACACCGTCACCGGCTGTGTGGGAGGGGCCTCGATCGATTGCAGGTCTTAGCACCTGGATGCACAGGCTGTGTCGTCTGGGGTCAGTGGTGGCCTCGTCCAGCCCCGGCGGCCCCTGAGTCCTGCAGACGTGGGCTCCTTCTGTCTGAATGTCCAAAGGCCCTGGGTCAGCCTCAGCCTGGGGAGCCAGGCTCACCTTGCAGGCTGCCCCCAAAGGCTCTGACTCCTCCCGGCAGGGCCTCGGGTCCCAGCTGCCAGGAGCGCCTTCTGTCTGTACACTCCTCCGATGTCCTTTACGTGAACTGGGGGAAATGCAGAATCTCTGCTGCTACCTGACGCCTCCAGCCCCCAGAGTGCAGCTTCACTTCTTTTCCATCACTCGACATCAACGGCAAAAGCCACTGCTGCGTCCTGAGCGTTCCCTCCTCAGGAGAAAAGTGTCCTGTGAGTGAGGACTCGGCCCTGTTCAGTGTGAGCTCCCGATCTGGGCATGGAGCGCATCCAGTGCCATTTACTAACTGAGCGAGAGAGCATTTACTGGGTATTTACTCTGTCTAAGCTATGCACACACACACACTCGCATTTACAATTCCCAGCAATATTATAAGTTAGGTCTTGTTATTTAACCCCATTTTAGAAAGGAGGACACCACTGCCTAAAGAGATAGCAATTTGCCCAAGATCAAATTTCCAGCCGTGCCGCCAGTTGCTGGCTCCAGGCTGCATCCCACGGACATGCTGAACCACAGGGGCACCAGGTCACCCCTCAGAGCCCAGGGTCGTCCTCACAGTGGCACTTCAAGAGGGAGGCGGGATGGATGTCGCAGGCAGGGGGCCAGCCCGCTTCTGTGGACGCCTCTATCGCACACTGAGGGAAGGTGGGAGGGGCCGCAGGGAAACGCATGGAAATGAACAGGTGATTCTTGTCTGGGGTGACCGACGATGTGTGAGTTTTATCATCATTCGTTTGTTTTGAAATGGAAACATCAGACAAAAATAATTTAGGCAGATACCTCAGGGTCAAAAGCCATCGCCCTGTGTCTCCACACTGGCGGGGTGGGGGGGTTAGCGTCCATGGGCCCCTGTTGTAGCTCAAGGGCAGGAAAGAGGCCCTTCTGCCCATTTCTAGAATAGCCTTGACTCACGGCTGTCATTTCCCGTGGGTTCAACGTGGCGTTCCTGGGCACCTGTTGTGAGCATAAAGCCCGCCGGTGAGGAAGCCCAGCCTCCTTTGTCAGACACGGGCCTCGGAACCTTATCGACTGTTGTTGGGCACCATGAGAAATGCAAGCTAGAAAGACAGAACCCTAGTCTCAGCTGTTTGAGCTGAAACAAGAGACAGGAGCACATTGGGGATGCACCTCACTGATTGTTCCTCCGTGTTTCGTACCCAGGAGCCCAGCAACGAGCCCACCCTGAGGGTGGTGACCAGGATGAGGAAGGGCTCAGGACTCCTACGTGAGGAGCTGGACACAGCTGCAGAGTCTGGTAGCGCCTGGTCGACCAGCAGTTCTCAGGGAATGTTGACTCAGTCGAGTGCACGTCTCTGTGACCCACAGATGCCCAGGCCAGCAGGTCAGAGGGGAGAGTCCAGCAGCCCCTTAGCGAAGGACACTCCCGGTTGACTGCTGCCTCTGCGTGCCCAGCAGCAGGGAGGAAAAGGGGTAGCAGAGGAGCCTTAACTGCTGGTGGGGTCAGTGAAATGCATTGGCCCAGAAGCTGAAAATCTGAATTCCAGAGAAAAACCTGTCTCCGTGGATGACAAGGTATCTATGTCAGCCTCTGTCCAGGGAAGAGGAACCCGGTCTGGGTTTTACAACAGAACTATAGGAGTTAAAAATCACTTTGAAAAAGAAGAGCAGATTTTCAGGACACATACCACCTGTTCTCAAGACTTGCCGAAACGCAGCAAACAGAGCCAACATGGTGAGCGCAGACACATAGATCAAGGGAGCTGAGCGGACTGTCCAGGAACTGACCCACAGAAATATGGCAGATCGATTTTTTGACAAGGATGCTAAGAAAATTTGTTGGGAAAGGACATTATTTTCAACAAAGGGTCACCAAGAATATATTGTTCTTGTTGTTCAGTCACTAAGTCATGTCCGACTCTTTGTGACCCATGGACTGCAGCATGCCAGGCTTCCCTGTCTTCACTGTCTCATGGAATTTGCTCAAGCTCATGTCCATTAAGTCAGTGATGCCATCCAACCATCTGTCGTCCCCTTCTCCTCCCGCCTTTAATCTTTCCCAGCATCAAGGTCTTTTCCAACGAGTGGGCTCTTCGCATCAGGTGGTCAAACTATTGGAGTTTCCGCTTCAGCATCAGTCCTTCCAATGAATAGTCAGGACTGATTTCCTTTAGGATGGACTGGTTGGATCTCCTTGCAGTCCAAGGGACTCTCAAGAGTCTTCTCCAGGACCATAATTCCACCATAGTTCGACCATAATTTCGACCATAGTTCGAAAGCATCAATACATATCATATCCGTATGAATAAGTGATGAAGCTGCATCTCTCACACCACATAGAGAAGGTAACTTGAAATAGATAGAAGGACTAGGCTGAAGTGATAAAACTGTGGACTATTTGAAAAAATAAAGATAAAAACATGTACTAACCTTGTGTTAAGATTTCTTATTAAGGTAGTAAACATGTGAATTATAAAAATTTCTTTTATTGTAAATGAGGCTTTGTCAAAATTAGAAGAAGACAATGAGGAGGTAAACCATGAACCGGAAGAAAAGAAAAAGTGGCAAAACAAAGACAAACGGCTTCTGCCGTGAATACAAGCAGAATTCTCACCACTCAATAATACGATGATGAACAAAACAGTGAAGAAACAGGCAAATATGTGAACAGATGCTTTACCAGAGAGGATAAACATGTGGCTAATAAGCACGTAAAAAAATGCTCAACATCATTAGCCTTCAGAAGAACGCAAATTAAAACCATGATGAGATACCACTTCACGCCCGCTGGGAGGGTGCAAATGTAAATGACTGAGAATACCCAGCGTTGCTGAGGGTGCGGAGCAGGTGGGATCTCCACGTGTTGCTGACGCGGATGGAGCAGGCCGGGCATTTGGAAAACGGTTCAGCAGGGTTTGCGAAGAAACTGGATGTGCCGTTACTGCTGGATCTGAGAATTCCAATCCCAGGTATTTTTTTGAAGCAAAGTGAAAACATATGCCTACTCAAAGACTTGTGCATGACTATTCATGCAGCTCAGCTTTATCTGACTAGCTAGGAACTGCAAAGAACCCAAGTGCCCATCGAGCGGTGCCTGAATGAACGCATCTTGGTGTGTCTATATTAAGGAAGAACACTCAGCGGTAAAACAGAATAAAATAATGATATTTACTGATGCCGCAGAGCAACATGACTGAGTCTCATCAGCATTATGCTAAATGAAGGAAGCCAGATGTGAAATCCCAGTGCTGTATGAGTCAAATCATATAAAAGTCTAGAAACACTGAACTGCGTTGGTAGAAAGCAGATCAGCGCTCGTGAGGGGCTGGGGTGAAAGGCTGACTTGATGGCCAAGGGCACGGCAGAACTTGGGGTTGATAGAAATGTTATATATCTTGTTATGCTGGTTGTGGTCGTGGCAAAACCCACAAGACTTTATAGTTTAAATTGGTACATCTTATCATATATAAAACATAATGAGGTAAAACAAAAATAAGCCATTAGAAGAGGAAAGCAATAACAACCTATACTCATTAATCCAAAACAAGACAGGAGTGAGGAGCAAAGAATAAGTGGGACAAATTGAAAGCAAATAGGAAGATTTGTTGGTGTTGTTCAGTCTCAGTCGGGTCTGGCTCTTTGCAACCCCGTGGACCTCAGCACGCCAGGCTCCTCTGTCCTCCACTGTCTCCTGGAGTTTGCTCAGATTCATGTCCACCGAGTCTATCAAGGGTGGTTCTATCTAGCCATCTCATCCTCTGCCCCTCCTTCTCCTTTTGCAGTCAACTCGAAACAAATCAGATCAAATATCCCTTCACCTATAAGTGATCCGAAGGCCCCAAATAAACGTCAGAGAGGGTTGGAGTGGATGAAAGCGCAACTCAGTTATGTGCTGCTTATAAAAGATGCAATTTAAATGCAAATAAGCAGGGGAGTTACAAGGAGAGCAAGTGAATAAGCGGCAAAGATCTCCTGTGGCGCACAGGGACAGGGAGATGTGGCCCTTGTTTTGCAACAACTTTAAACGGAGTCTAATCAATAAAAAGAGTCTAATCAATAAAAATATTGAATCACTAGGTTGTATACCTGAAACTAATTTTACATTGTAAATCAGTTGTATTTCAATTAAAATAAACTTTTAAAAAAGTAAAGGAGGCATACAGTGGAAGCCCTGTCGACCATCCGATATCAGACCCAGACGGCTGGGACAAGAAAGGGGAACGGGTAAAGGGAGGGCATGATGCGATTTAATGAAGAAGAATTCATTAAAAAAAAAAAATTACAGTCTTTGACGTGTGTGCTCACACACGAAAACGCGCTTCAAGCACCTGAAGCACAAACCCACAGAACTGAAAGAGGAAATAGATGTGCAATTGAGGGGGAGCTGTGACTGGTCCTGTCTCAGTAAATAACAGATCGTGCAGGGTAAACACAGCAGCAGTACCGCTAGTGAGGCAGAGAGGATGCGACCACAGCTCCACCCACTCAGACTGAAGTCTAGAAAACTACCAAACAAACGAGTCCACATTCTCCTTTAACGTTCACAGAATTGTCACGGAAGCATGCCATAAACTGAGCCTTACAGTAAATCTCAGTAAAGTACAAAGGACTGAAATCATATAAATAATACAGGTTTTAACTTTTTGATCATTTTTTTGATGCTTATTTATGTTGGCCGTGCTGACCCTTCCTCACTGTGCGGCCTTCTCCAATTGCGGGGCCTTCTCTCACCGCAGGACTCGGGCTTAGTTGCCTCACGCCGTGTGGGATCTAAGTTTTCCAATCAGGGGTCAAACCCGTGTCCCCTGCGTTGGCAGGTCCATTCTTAACCACTGGACCGCCAGGGAAGTCCCCCAGTTATATTTGCTAAGCACAGAAGAATTAAACTTAAAATTAACTATAAGATTGCTATATATAAATAGCCATATATGTGGAAGGCAAATAACTCACCTCGACATAATTCATGAGCCAGAGAGGAAAATCCAAAGGAATACTAAAAGAAATTAAGCCCAGTAGTAATGAACATAAAGCATAAACAAATCAGGGAGGAGGGATGTTAACTCTGTGAAAGAGTTAGTCACTCAGCTGTGTCTGACTCTTTGCGACCGCGTGGACTGTAGCCCGCCAGACTCCTCCGTCGTCCATGGAGTTCTCCAGCCAAGAATACTGGAGTGGGTTGCCCTTCCCTTCTCCAGGAGATCTTTCAGACCAAGAGATTGAACCTGGGTCTCCCGCATTCCAGGCAGATTCTTTATGTCTGTACTTAGAGGGAATTCTATAGATTTAAAGTGCAACTTCTAAAAATCGCATTAAAAAATAAAAGGTGTGTAGTGAAACAAGACAGAATAACAAGAAAAAAATTTTTCAATTTATAAAGAAGAAATGCTGAATTCAATTATATGTAATGTTATTTAAAGGAATTACAGAATAAAGCTGGAGAAGGAAATGGCAACCCACTTCAGTATTCTTGCCTGGAGAATCCCATGGACAAAGGAGCCTGGTGGGCTACAGTCCATGGGGTCGCAAACAGTTGGACACGACTGAGCGACTAACACACAACACACACAGAGTAAAGCAAATTAAACCAAAGAACAGCAGAAAGAAAATATTCAAGATCGCAGTAGCAATGGATGAAATTAAAAAAAAAAAAAAGCAGACACTGGAGAAAATGGACAGAGTCAGAAGGTTATTTGAAAAAATAAGTATAATTGATAAACTCCTAGATAAGTTAATGAATTAAAATGTTACAAAACACAAATTACCCATCAAGAATGAAAGGACTTAGCCACTCAATAAAAGTATAATAGAAAGATATCATGAACAACTTCTGCCAATACATTGTACAACTTAGCTAAGGTGGAAAAAATATGTGAAAAGCACAATTTATCAAAACTAACAAATGAAATAAAAAATGTGAATAAAAAACATTTCCAACAACAAAAAAAGTGTCTAGAAACTCATGCTGTATTACAGCCTTCGAACATCCATTTAAGAAATAACACCAATTGTGCAGAAACTCTTCAAAAGAATAAAGAAGGAAACTCTCCCGCACTCAATCTACAAGTCTAGTGTTGGTCTGATACTAAAACCCGACACAGATATTTCAAGGAAATAGAATTAGAGACCTCTATTCCCAGTGAAAGCGGAGCAGAAAATTCCAAACAAAATACTAGCAAGTAAAATCCTCCAGTATATCTGGCAATAATACATCATTACCAAGAATTTAAAAATCCATCACAATACTCATAGCTTTAAGAAGAAAAATAAAGGAGTTCAACTTTGTAAGATGTATTAGTTACAAATTTCAATTACAGTTCTATACATTAGAAACAAAGAAAGGAAAAGGAAAAATTTTAAATACTATTTCTATTTGAAATTTCATTAAATACATAGCATGAAAAAGTGAAAAAGTGTTAGTCACTCAGTTGTGCCCATCTCTTGGTGACCCATGGACTGTAGCCCGCCAGACTCCTCTGTCCATGGGACTCTCCAGGCAAGAACACCAGGGTGGGTAGCCATTCCTTTCTCCAGGGGAATCTTTGTGATCCAGGAATTGAACCCAAGTCTCTGGCATTGCAGGCAGATTCTCTCCAGTGTGAACCAAATTTTTATTACATTCGTAGCATGGAGGAATAAATCTGAGGAGAGATGTGCAGGTCTCTATGATAGAAACTGTAAAAGGTGATTGACAATGAAGAAGACGTAAACGCAGACAGATTTATCTTGTTCAGACTGGAAGATGACATTTATAAGATGCGAATTTCCTCCCCAATTTATCTGTGTTTGTGTCTTAGGGCTGTCGTAACGAAGGCCGAAGACTGAGGGGCTTTAACAGCAGAATCGAGTTCCCCCGCCGTCTGGAGGCTGGCTGTCCAGAACCCGGTGTGGGCAGGGCGGGTCCCTCGGGCTGTGGGAGGTCCGGCCCATCCCCACTCCCGCTTCTGCACAGGCACTTCCTGACACATGGATGGTCTTCCTCCCAGCTCCACACATCCTGCCTTTGCGTGTGTCTGTCTCTGGGTCTAAACTTCCCCTTTGTACAAGGACATCGGCCTACTGGGCTAGCGGAACCCTCGCTTCCCCTTAGCGAATTTTTCTGCCAAGACTTTCTTTCCAAATGAGTTTGCCTCCACAGGGCAGGACGGGAAGATCCCAGCAGAGGGCAGGCGGGAGGGATCGGCCCACAGGGCCACTGCAGCGGAGCAGGGTCGGCCGTGGCTGCAATCCACCGTCCTCCCCGTATTCCGTGCGGCTGCAGCTCATCAGGACCACAGACGAGGTGCTGCCCCGGCCCCGCGGCCTGACGGTCCAGGGAGGGACGCAGGCCGGGGACCCTGCCCGGCCCGGAGTGAGGGCCCCGGTGCCCCCACACGGGACCCCCGACAGCTGCCCGCTCTGATTGCCTTTCTCTGCCCCAGGACCCTCGTTACAGAAGCCGCCCACCTTCACGCCTCTCCTGCCCACTCACCTCGCCTGGGAACAGCCCCACTGCTGAGAGAGCCTCTGCTCTCAGACTCCAGCCCTGGCACCCCAAGGACAGGACTTACAGCAGCCTCCTGGGCCCTCAGCCCAGCCCCAGGCCCGTGCTTCCGCCAGCACCTCAGTCCGCACTGCCCTTGGAGTTCTGGCCCCGGCTCTGCAATGCCCCCCACCCCCGGGGGGGCCCCCACTCCCGGCCACTCAGCCCAGGCGTTAGGAGGGGAGAGGGGCTTCTTCAGATTCTCTGGGGGGCCAATTCCTGAAGGAAGAATGCAAGTGGTCCCTGGTCGGTCCAGACCCAGGGCCCTGTAGGTCCCAGCAACGCTGTGCCGTTCCCACGGAGTCCTAACCAGTCTGTGCAGGACACAGGCTGCCGTGGGCTCTGGACAAGTGGACGAGAGGAGGCGGGGGGAGGACACTGGGCTTAGGGTCCACCTGGGCACGGGCGTGGACGGGCTGTGACCGGCCCAGCAGCGTCCTCCTGGCCCAGCAGCGTCCTCACCACGGTAACCACACCTCACAGTGAGGCACTGGGCCACCGCAGGGGTCACTGTGGCCACGGCTGGTCCTCAGAGGTTCTGCCTGGACGTGGTGGGTGCTCTGTGAGCTCAGCAGGGTGGGGAGCCTGGGGTCAGGTGCAGGGCTGGCCTCCCAGGCCCTCCCCTGAGGCCTGTCTGCCTCCAGACTGTGGTGAGGAAATGAGGCTGTGCCCTTGACTGTCTCCGTCGGTGCGTTTGGTCCCCAGTCCTGGTGGAGGACCAGAGTCCCACCCATATGGAGGTGATACCACTTCACAAAGAGTTGGCCCGTGTTCCCTGGAGCCCAAGGCCTGTTCCCCAAAAGGGGCTGGACTGCGGCCACCCACCCCCACCCCAGGGTCCCCAGTCTCAGGCTTTCCGCCTAAAACACGTGTCATCTTATGCACATCTCTTAGCTGCTGAGAGCTTCAGAAACACACAGGGTGGTGGGCTTCCTGGGCTCAGCCTCCCGCGGCCCGGGTGCCCTGGACACCGCCGTGTGTCCTGAGACACCCGGGCACAGGATCCGGGGTCTGATGCTGAGTTCTGCTCAGTCACCACGAAGAGAGCCCTGCCTTCCTCTCACGCAGAGAATGAGGGGTCTCCCAGGCGGGCAGGAAGCTGCCCTATGCGTCCGCAACAGTCGTGCCCCCGCTGCCCTCTGCCCCCAGACGGGCTCCATTCCAGAGCATAATGGGCAGAAGGTGTTTCATTTTCCAATAAGCAATTAAAAAAATGGAACACTGAAGCTGCGCTGGAACGGGGTTAAGCGAGAGAGCCCGGGTCATCAAGGAATTCTGGGTTTTATTTTATTTCCATGTAAGCATCCTAATCGTCTGCCAACTGGATCCGTCTCTTCATTGGAGGAGTGGGAGGGACGGTGCGCTCTCCCCCAAGTCTCATGGTTCTCCTTAACGGCTTACGCTCTCCCATCAGCCAGAGCCACGCGGCTCTGGTCAGGGCAGTTGGGGGGCGGTGGGAAGGACAGAGTGGGGGCCTTTCCGCCTGTGGAGACGACGCCGCACACACCCATCGTCTGCCTCCCCTGACGCCGTCACCCCATCCATCTCCTGTCGCCACCAAGACGGCCAGTCTCAGGCAGGGGGCGCCCGCGACCCTGCCTCTGTGCTGGGCATACAAAGGGTGTCTCTGACCTCTCAGGGCCCTCGACTTGAAGAAGCTGGAGTGCCTCCCTGTCAGGGACTTCACAGGCTCCCGCCAAGTCCCCACCTGTGTCTAGATGTGCGCTGGGCCTCGGGTGTCCTATCAGCTGTGTGGAGACCCAGGCAGAAAGTAGAGCAAAATCCAGGGGGTGGGGTGTGCACGTGTGCTAGTCGTGAACAACTCTTTGCAACTCTGACTGCAGCCCGCCAGGCTCCTCCATCCATGGGATTTCCCAGGCGAGGACACTGGAGTGGGCTGCCATTTCCTCCTCCAGGGGATCTTCCTGAGTCAAGGATCGAGCCTGAGTCTCCTGCTTCGTGGACCCTTTACCCTTGAGCCGCTCCCCAGGGAAGCCGAGACTACCTGGGAAGGGAGGATTAGCAGTGAGCAGGTGGCCCGGGGCGGCCAGCGGGGCGTCCTCACCAGGGGCTGAGAGCCGGGCAGAGCCAGGCAGAGCCTTCTCCCCACCCCCACCCTGCTGCCAGGTGGGCAGGCTGCAGCGGCTCCCTTCCAAAGAGTGCAGTCAGGAAAGGGGAGGAGCAGGCGGCCTGGCACTCAGAGACACGCCCCAGGGCCTGGGTCCCAGGCGGCTCGTCCCGAGGCCAGTCGCCCCCAAGGGTAGCCCCCGTGGCTGAGCTCATCAGTGGCCCCTGTCCCCAGAGCTGGGTCCGCGAGTCTGTGTGACACTGTCCTTGGCCCATCTGGCGAGACGGGGGCCAGCCCAGTGCCACCAGGAGGCCCTGGCCGCCCAGTGAGGAGCCCTTTGTTACCTGTGGATGGAGCTGCCTCAGAAAACTCCGAGTTCTCTGGAACAGAGACTGAGCTGCCGAGGGCGATTTCATGTGTGTTTCTCATCATCATGTTTCTCGGAATATGAAGGATTAGAATTTTAAAACTGCCTGGGGGAAGGAGCGCATATCTCCAGTGAGAAAACAGCATCTCACCCTGCAGACACCTACCCTGCCCCGCCCACGCCCCGCCCTTCCCTCGCCCACGCCCGCCCCCGCCCATGCCTCACCCACGCCCCACCCCACCCAGATGCTGACATTAACAGGAAAGGATGCAAACTGAATTCACGGTCGTCCTCTCTCTCAGGGTGGGCTGCAAGTCACGATTTTGAAAGCCGCTGCGCCCCCCCTCTTGCCTTGAGAACCCCATGAACAGTATGAAAAGGCAAAATAATAGGATACAGAAAGAGGAACTCCCCAGGTCAGTAGGTGCCCAATATGCTGCTGGAGATCAGTGGAGAAATAACTCCAGAAAGAATGAAGGGATGGAGCCAAAGCAAAACCAATACCCAGCTGTGGATGTGACTGGTGATAGAAGCAAGGTCCGATGCTGTAAAGAGCAATATTGCATAGGAACCTGGAATGTCAGGTCCATGAGTCAAGGCAAATTGGAAGTGGTCAAACAGGAGATGGCAAGAGTGAATGTCGACATTCTAGGAATCAGCAAACTAAAATGGACTGGAATGGGTGAATTTAACTCAGATGACCATTATATCTACTACTGTGGGCAGGAATCCCTCAGAAGAAATGGAGTAGCCATTATGGTCAACAAAAGAGTCCGAAATGCAGTACTTGGATGCAATCTCAAAAACGACAGAATGATCTCTGTTCGTTTCCAAGGCAAACCATTCAGTATCACGGTAATCCAAGTCTATGCCCCAACCAGTAACGCTGAAGAAGCTGAAGTTGAACGGTTCTATGAAGACCTACAAGACCTTTTAGAACTAACACCCAAAAAAGATGTCCTTTTCGTTATAGGGGACTGGAATGCAAAAGTAGGAAGTCAAGAAACACCTGGAGTAACAGGCAAATTTGGCCTTGGAATACGGAATGAAGCAGGGCAAAGACTAATAGAGTTTTGCCAAGAAAATGCACTGGTCATAACAAACACCCTCTTCCAACAACACAAGAGAAGACTCTATACATGGACATCACCAGATGGGCAACACCGAAATCAGATTGATTATATTCTTTGCAGCCAAAGAGGGAGAAGCTCTATATAGTCAGTAAAAACAAGACTGGGAGCTGACTGTGTCTCAGATCATGAACTCCTTATTGCCAAATTCAGACTTAAATTGAAGAAAGTAGGGAAAACCACTAGACCATTCAGGTATGACCTTAATCAAATCCCTTATGATTATACAGTGGAAGTGAGAAATAGATTTAAGGGCCTAGATCTGATAGATAGAGTACCTGATGAACTATTGACGGAGGTTCGTGACATTGTACAGGAGACAGGGATCAAGACCATCCCCATGGAAAAGAAATGCAAAAAAGCAAAATGGCTGTCTGGGGAGGCCTTACAAATAGCTGTGAAAGGAAGAGAAGCAAAAAGCAAAGGGGAAAAGGAAAGATATAAACATCTGAATGCAGAGTTCCAAAGAATAGCAAGAAGAGATAAGAAAGCCTTCTTCAGCGATCAATGCAAAGAAATAGAGGAAAACAACAGAATGGGAAAGACTAGGGATCTCTTCAAGAAAATCAGAGACACCAAAGGAACATTTCATGCAAAGATTGGCTCGATAAAGGACAGAAATGGTATGGACCTAACAGAAGCAGAAGATATTAAGAAGAGATGGCAAGAATACACAGAAGAACTGTACAAAAAAGATCTTCATGACCCAGATAATCAGGATGGTGTGATCACTGACCTAGAGCCAGACATCCTGGAACGTGAAGTCAAGTGGGCCTTAGAAAGCATCACTACGAACAAAGCTAGTGGAGGTGATGGAATTCCAGTGGAGCTATTTCAAATCCTGAAAGATGATGCTGGGAAAGTGCTGCACTCAATATGCCAGCAAATTTGGAAAACTCAGCAGTGGCCAGAGGACTGGAAAAGGTCAGTTTTCATTCCAATCCCAAAGAAAGGCAATGCCAAAGAATGCTCAAACTATCGCACAATTGCACTCATCTCACATGCTAGTAAACTAATGCTTAAAATTCTCCAAGCCAGGCTTCAGCAGTATGTGAACCGTGAACTTCCAGATGTTCAAGCTGGTTTTAGAAAAGGCAGAGGAACCAGAGATCAAATTGCCAACATCTGCTGGATCATGGAAAAAGCAAGAGAGTTCCAGAAAAACATCTATTTCTGCTTTATTGACTGTGGTGGATCACAATAAACTGTGGAAAATTCTGAAAGAGATGGAAATACCAAACCACCTGACCTGCTTCTTGAGAAACTTGTATGCAGGTCAGGAAGCAACAGTTAGAACTGGACATGGAACAATAGACTGGTTCCAAATAGGAAAAGGAGTTCGTCAAGGCCGTATATTGTCACCCTGCTTATTTAACTTATATGCAGAGTACATCATGAGAAACGCTGGACTGGAAGAAACACAAGCTGGAATCAAGATTGCCGGGAGAAATATCAATAACCTCAGATATGCAGATGACACCACCCTTATGGCAGAAAGTGAAGAGGAACTAAAAAGCCTCTTGAAGAAAGTGAAAGTGGAGAGTGAAAAAGTTGGCTTAAAGCTCAACATTCAGAAAACGAAGATCATGGCATCTGGTCCCATCACTTCATGGCAAATAGATGGGGAAACAGTGCAAACCATATCAGACTTTGTTTTTTTGGGCTCCAAAATCACTGCAGGTGGTGACTGCAGCCATGAAATTAAAAGACGCTTACTCCTTGGAAGGAAAGTTATGACCAACCTAGATAGCATATTCAAAAGCAGAGACATTACTTTGCCAACAAAGGTCCGTCTAGTCAAGGCTATGGTTTTTCCTGTGGTCATGTATGGATGTGAGAGTTGGATGTGAAGAAGGCTGAGCGCCGAAGAATTGATGCTTTTGAACTGTGGTGTTGGAGAAGACTCTTGAGAGTCCCTTGGACTGCAAGGAGATCCAACCAGTCCATTCTGAAGGAGATCAGCCCTGGGATTTCTTTGGAAGGAATGATGCTAAAGCTGAAACTCCAGTACTTTGGCCACCTCATGGCAAGAGTTGACTCACTGGAAAAGACTCTGATGCTGGGAGGGATTGGGGGCAGGAGGAGAAGGGGACGACAGAGGATGAGACGGCTGGATGGCATCACTGACTCGATGGATGTGAGTCTGGGTGAACTCTGGGGTTGGTGGTGGACAGGGAGGCCTGGTGTGCTGCGATTCATGGGGTCGCAAAGAGTCGGACACGACTGAGCGACTGAACTGAACTGCGCCCCCCTCTCCTGGGAAGTGGGGCAGACAGGATGATGGGGGTTACGGATGGTCAAGTTTGGTCCTGGAGGGAGCACAGGCCAACGCTTTGCTAACAGAAGGAAGGGACGAGACAGATGGGGAAATCAGAGAGACAAACAGATGGCCCTGTCGGCAGGGACCAGCCCCCACCTCCAGGGCCTGGCAGAAGCAGCGGGCTTGGGGCACCGGGGAGATGGAAGGGGTGCGGGGAGGCCCAGCCTGCTCTCTGAGCGGGGTCCCAGGGGCCCTGCCCCACCACGTGTCTGCTTCAGGAGAGGCTTCCGGGAGGCGCATCCCAGGCTGGATTCACACAGGAGGCCCGAAGCCCGTCTTCCGGCCATGTGTATGGAGAGGAAAGGGCTCGAGGCCCTCTGAGGCCCAGGATACTCACCCCCCAGACCTCTGGCCGCCGGACCCTTGAGAAGGGAAGCCCCCTGGGTTTGCGGGGCTGGTGGAGAGAGAAAAGGGCTTCAAACAAAACCATCACAGCAAGAAGGCTTACAGCCCTCTGTTACCCTGGTCCCAGATCTGGGTACAAAACCCTACAAAACCATTCTGCAAGAATGCTGCACCCTCCCTGGGGGTCAGCACCTCCTGGGCACAGAGTCAGGTGGGGGACTCAGTCTCCTTTGAACCAGGCACCACATGAAGGGTCCTGGGAAGGCTAGGCCAGTTCCCAGGCAGCCGCCTCCAGGAACTGCATCCAGACCTTCTCCAGAAGGACCCCCGGGACCCCGCAGGAGCCCCAGCATTGCCAGGCACAGGGCAGGACGCCCCAGAACCTTCTAGACTCCACTCAGCCCCGCTGCCCGCCTCGGGCCTGGCGGGAAAGGCCGTGCGTGTGTCTCCCTCCCAGCTCCAACCTGGACAAGCCCGGTTGTCCACGTTCAAATCCACGCAAAGGCGGCTGTCAGCCTCAGGGGCCGGGAGGCCGGGCTGGGGCCGCCTGCCGCCGTGACGGATTTTACCGCCTTTCATGCTGCGGAGACGCCGCCCATTTGTTCTGCCTGAGATGCATCCGCAGGGCTGCGAATATAATAACTTCAGAGGAAACTGAAGCGGTTAGTGTGAAGTGATGGGCATTTGAAGGAGACTCTCACTTGACCTGTGGGACTAATTTTTCAAACGCCATTTATTGTCTGACTTGAGCAAGTCAGACGCCCTCTGCGTGGGGCCGCCTCGCAGGCTCCATCGGGAGACAGCCAAGGATTTGGGGGTTTGCAACCTCCCATTCAGCTGGGGACCCCCTCCCCACTGTGTGACGCCTGCAGCCGGAGTGTCTCTTTTGGGTGGGGGGAATCGGGGACTGGCTGTCGCCTTGCGTCTGGGCGCTGCCTCCCGGGGTGCAGGACCACGCGTGCCGCGGGTTGAACGTCTCTGTTACGAGGACCTTTCAAGATGGCATTGCTTGTTAGGCAGACAGGCGCTGAAGCCCCAGGCAGCCTCAGGTGGGGACATTCATCTTGGAAAGAGTGGAAAACTGACGCTTTCCCATTTCACTGCCGAGAAGAAAAGTGAGCTTGTCGTCCGCCCCCGGACGGAAACCTCTGCCCCCGCCAGCATCCGCATCTTCATTAGATGGAGCGGGTGCTGGCGGCTCCTGGACACCGGGCAGTCGGGGTGTGGGCGAAGTCATCGCCTCCTTTAGGGCCTGGAGCACGTATTTCACCCGCAGCTGTTCGGAGGTCTCGCAGAGCCCATCCCCGCCATTCTGGCTCCTGGCTCTTAATCCTGCCCATCTCTTGTCAAAACCCGTCATTTCAGGGTCTGCCCGACGTCCCTCCCACCAGGCCAGCCGCTTGCGCCTTGAGGGCCGTCTCTCCCAGGATCACGTCCACCCGCCCTCGTCTGTCCTGGGGGCGGGGCCCCGCTTCTCCCGCCCCGCACCCCCATCGCTCTGTCCCTCTCTCCTGTGTGGGCTCCTCAGCGCCTGGACCGCCCCCACCCCACGCCCCCTAACCCACCTTGGACCGCCTGTCCTGTGCTCATCCTCAACCTGTCCCTCCCGAGCCCCTTCTCCAAGGGGCTGTCCTGAGTGCACAGGTGACCTCACCGCGGGCCGGGGCTGCACGCACCCTTCTCAATCAGTGGAATTAACTGGAACCAACCAGCTGGGCTGGTCTGGGTTGTGGCTTCCAAGGGCCGCGCGCCCTCCTGCGTGGTCTAAGGTTGAGATTGTATATCTGCGTGCATCCCTGACTATGACTCCACCCACGTGGCACTTACCTGTTAGGTTCTAAAGCTCTTTATAGTAGGAGGATCCTATCAGTGACGCCCACACAGCCCAGCGGGGCTCACAGGAGGCGCCCACAGGTCTCTGAGCCCCCGAGGATCCCTGCACACCTGGCGTCTGACACTGCCCTCCTGCCCCCTCCTGACCTCAGCGCCTCCCACGTCCTATCCCACCGGCCCCCTCCCAGGTCCTAAAAATGCCCAGAAGCCCCTGCTGTCCTGCCGCCCCTCCCAGAACCCTGTCCCTCTGGGCCCTTCCTGGACTCGTGTGGGTGCAGCCGGGAGGGGTCTCCTCATCCACCTGGACCCCCAGGCTCACAGTGGGCATTTCCTACATCACTGAAGGATGGGTCTATGTGATGCAGGACAAAGCCACTGAGTTTTGGTCCAAACCAAATGGCTCAGAATCAGGCCTTCCTGACTAGCTGTGAGATCGGGCATCATCTCTACTTCCCATCCCCTTTATGTGAAAACTGGGGTGTGGGGATGAGGTAAGGAGGTGGATGGGCTCCAGGTTGGTCGTTTACAACTAGTCTCCTGTTTGCATTCCCTGAGGCAAGAGAGAGGTGAGCTCCAGTCAAGGAATTTACAGCCAGCCTCCTGTGTGCCCTCCAAAACGGAAGTAGCAACAAAAACAGGGTTAATACTCAGTCTTCGCCTCTTGTAAACTTCCCAAGGTAACAATCATGGCAAGGGCAAAGAGAGGCAAAACCCTGTCCGAGTAAAGGATTAAGAGATCTCCGCTCCCCGGCTTTCTTTTAGAGCAAGAGAGACAGCACACACGTGCAGAAAGGCTCCTTGAAGTCAAAAGTCAGAGGATAATTCCAGGCCATAATGACTCTTGCTCCTCCCAGAAGCCTTTACTTCGAGATTCGTCTTGGCTGAGGGATGGGTGTGCACCCCTGGGGTGGGTCCTGAGACAAAGTAACCAACAAGGCCGCAAAGCAAGAAGATTGGCTTGAGGGAAGACAGTGACTAGAAAAGCTGCCCTCTTATAAAGGATTTAAACTTCCCAAAGGCGCAACTCTCTCTGAGCTTGCCAGTGTATCTTTCCGCATGTAATTTTATTTTCAATAAACTTCTTTACTCTGTACCTTCTGCCTCCTTGCCTGAATTTGTTCTTGACTAGGCAAGCGAGGACCCAGGACCTCAGCCCTAACTGCTGGTCCCTGCGGTCTAGTGTTTAGGACTCCCAGTCCTGGAAACTAAGACCCTGCTTCCAGCTGCCGCTTGCTGCAAGCTGCTGTTTACTGCTGAGTGCATCCGAAATCAGGGAGATCCATCTTAGTAATTCAGAGAAGCCACTTAGGGTCAGTGGAGCTGGGAGGTGTGAAGGTCTTTCTGGACAGCAGAGGTGTGGCACTGCCCCAGGGTGAAGCACAGCCGACAGAGCACAGATGGTGGCGAGTGTCTGATGGATGAGTGGGTGGATGGGTGGGTGGGCGGGTGGATGGATGGATGGGTGGGTGGATGGGTGGGTGGGCGGGTGGATGGATGGATGGATGGGTGGGTGGATGGGTGGGTGGATGGGTGGATGGATGGGTGGGTGGGTGGGGTGGATGGATGGATGGGTGGGTGGATGGATGGATGGTGGGTGGATGAGTAGATGGATGGAAAGATACTTAGATGGATGATGGATGGATGGGTGGATGGATGGATGGGTGGATGGATGGATGGGTGGATGGATGGTGATGGATGGATGGGTGAGTGGATGGATGGAAGATAGATGGATGGATGATGGATGGATGGATGGATGGATGGGTAGATGGATGGATGGATGGATGGGTGAGTGGATGGATAGATGGATGTGTAGGAATGTGGATGGATGGATGGATGGATGGGTGAGTGGATGGATGGAAGGGATGGATGTGTGGGTGGATGGATGGATGGATGATGGATGGATGGAAGGATAGATAGATGGATGATGGATGGATGGGTGAGTGGATGGATGGGTGGATGGTGAGTAGATAGAATGATGGATGAATGACGGATGGATGGATGAACAGAATGAATGATGGATGGACAGATAGACATGTTTTGTGGGCATCCCCACCCAGAACCGGGTCTGGCCCCTCAGTGACCGCAGAAGCTGCCCTGGAGGAAGTGCTCAGGGACACTAAGGGTGGCCCCCTCCCAGCCTGACCTGCCGCCTGAGGCCCAGTTCCCGGAGGTCAGTTCAGGGACAGCTCGGGGAGTATCTCCTCTCCCAGAGGCCCAAACCGGGTGGCCAGAAACCCGCTCACCTAGTCTCTATCCAGGGAGTGGACCACTCGCTGCAGGGTGGGTGTGCCACACCTCCAGGGCCACCTGCGGGTCCCTCGTCACTTGGAGCAGAAGGAATCTCAGAACTGGATGGGAACTCGGCCTCGGGGACGCCCATTTCTGCCCCTGAGTAATTCTGGGCCTGCTGCGCTGTCCTGGGGGATCTTTGTTAGCAAAAGCAGTGTGACAGGATCAGCTGCAGGCAGCTGTGACCCCTAAAGACAGGATTTCAGTGGTGTTTGGAGCACAAGGAGGCTGGGTTCTCCACCAGCCTACTTCCCACAGGAGGCGCAGCCCCCAAGGCTCCAGTTCCTGTGCACGTGGCCTTCAGGTGCCCGGGGTGCAGTGGGTGCGTGTGCTCACCGCATCTGGGCAGCCACGTCTGTGTCCCTCTCCTGATGTCACCGAGGAAGCAGCGGGGTGCAGGCTTTCCTCTCGACGCCACCCCCCTTAATGCCCCTTGTGATGAAAGAGAGCATGATCCCCAGAGAATCAGATGCAGCAGTAGGACAGGAGCCCACGCGAGGCAGCGTGGACAGCGAAGGAGACGCACAGGCCAGGCCAGGCCTCTTCGCAGGGATGGCTGCGGGCACGGGGGGCCCAGGCAGAGAGCTGGTGAAGGGCGTGACCTCCAGTGACGGGGGCCCGACGCCACAGGGGCTGTGGCCACACGAAGGCAGGAGCAGATCTCACGCCCCGTCTCTCCAGCACGCCCGCCTGGGGCTCACTGGCAGGTCGTGGTTCCCTTCTGTGCCTGTGACCCTGTGAGCGGTCAGTGCACTTGACCTTGTGTGAGGGCCGATGGGAAGGCGGCCAACCCAGCGAGCTGGCTCCACCAACCAGGCACACGTGGGTGATGCAACACTCTTACAGCAAAGACTCAAAACAAGTGTTTCTGCGTCAGAACAGCGCCAGGGCGAGTCCGTGCAGCGCTTGGTATTTTGTCCATAAATAGATATAAGCACACAGGGGGCTTCCCATGTGGCACTGGTGACCTGCCCGCTGATTCAGGGGACATAAGAGACCTGGGCTCCATCCTGGGCCACAAAGATCCCCTGGACGAGGGCACGGCAACCCACTCCAGTGCTCTTACCTGGAGAATCCCACGGACAGAGGAGCCTGGCAGACTACGGCCCATAGGATCCCAAAAAGTCAGACACGCACGTGGACACGGATACCTTTGTGCATCCTTAACAGGAAACAATAATTATAATTAGCACCGAGGGTTTATTTTTAATATAACCCAGGGACTTTATATGACTTATCTTATACCTCAAACTCTAAAATGTTTGTTTTAGCTGAAATAAGGAGAAACTTTCAGATTTTCATCTTTCTGTATTTTTTTGTTGTTTTGGTTTGAAACAGAAGTGAGATCTCCCAGCGGTGTCTCCTTAGGGGGTGGGAAAGAGGCCATCCGCTCTCCAAAGCCCCACCCCCACCCCAGCGTCTAGGAAGCCCCCCCAGCGGCATCCTGGGCGCTGGCGGGGAGGGGTCAGTGTCCAGCGTCCTGGGTCGAGGGCAGTGTCCTCCGCTGGTGATGAAACAGAGGGGCCGGTGGGGTGACTGCCTGGGGAGAGGGGCTCCAAATGTTGCCCCTGCCCAGCTGCCTCCGAGTTGCTCCTGATTGGGCCTGGGGAGGGCCAGGGAGGGCTGACCCCACCCACACTCCACTAATCTGCAGCATGTGAGGTCAAGGGGTGTTTTTGTTTGTTTTTTTTTAGCAACATCAGCTGTTTCAATATACAGTCACCAGGATACCTGCTTCCAGCTCTGCTGGGAGGAGAGACAGACTCTGCAAAACAAAGCAGGAGGCTGAACCGTGGAAGAGGGGAGATGGGCCCAGCGCCTCTCGGCAAACAGGCGGGCTGACCGGGAGCCACCCCTCCTCCCGGGGCCCCTGCGTCTGGAGCCCCCAGGCCGCCCTGCAGCACCGCGGAGCGGACCTGGTGAGGGTGACCACGCGCTTTGTCGTGCAAACCCAGACGCTTGGCCCGGGGTAGACGTGTCTGGTGAGACGCAGGGGCAGCAGGAGAGGACCAACCAAAGCCACTCCGTGTCCCCCCCACTTACAGGCTGGCCCCTGGAAATAATGCCCACACTGAGAAGTGCAAACAAGTTCACCCTGGTGCTCACCCTGCCCTCCAGCTCCCCAGGACAGACCACCCATGCCCATGGAGGGGGAACACAGAGCAGTGGCTGCTGGCTTACCACCAACCCACAGTCTCCCACTTCCCCTCCATCTAGTGGACGCTCCCAAGTTTACCTGGGCACACGGCTGCCTAGCAAGGGATGACCCAGGTGTGGCCATGCGACTGTCTGGGCCCCCATGAGCAGAAGGGATGCACACCCCTTTGGGGCGATGATCTTCAAAACAGTGGGCATGTAGTCCCTTTGCCCTGTCCATCCTTCCAGTCAAATGAATTGCAGATATGATGGCAGGAGCCGGAGCAGCCACTCCGGGCCCAGAGTCAGAAGCTACCTGTTGAGATGGCAGTCACCCCACCAGCCCATCATTTCCTACCTTCTAACTGCTTAGTGAGGGCTATTTGTTACCCCTATTTAGATGGTATAAGTCATATAGGTTGAAGGAACATGTATCCCTAACAAGTTGGCGGGAACTCAGGTTTCCACGCTGACATGTACCAGGGCCGGTGCAGACAGCACCCTCAGGTGGGAGTGCAAAACCATTTTCACCAGTCCCTGCTCTTTCCTCTTAAGAAGTTTAGTGACCCCAGCCCTTCGGCCCTGAGGAAAGTCAGCTGACTACCCTGGGCATGTTTCCTCCCGGTGGTGATGCAGGAACCAGCTGCTCCTCCTTCACACCCCAGGGTCTCAGAGCCCTTCATTCCAGCCCAGCTCAGGGCACAGCTGGGGAGAGACTGTAGGAACCAGAGCACAACTAGCTTGGACCAGAGTGCCCTGTCCTTCTGATGCCCTTCATTTGGTAAGAATTGGCCCCGCGCCCCAGTGCCCTGGGGGTGTGGGAGCCCATGGGCACTTGGAGAGCCTTCTAGTCGTCATGGTTTTATCAGGAGAAAGAGGTTCCTCTGCATCCATGTCAGAACCATTGCTATGCCTCCTAAGACACCACTCGAGAGAAAGTGAGCAGAGCAAATGAAGGGTCACGTGTGCTTAACCCCTCGGTTGTGTCCTGACTCTCTGTGACCTCACGGACTGCGTCCACCTGGTTCCTGTGCCCACGGGATTTGTGACCCCATGGACTGTAGCCCGCGAGGCCCCTTTGTCCATGGGATTCTCCAGCAGGAATACTGGAGTGTGTTGCCATTTCCTCCTTCAGGGGGGTCTTCCCGACTCAGAGATCAGACCCACGTCTCCTGGCTCTCCTGCATTGGCAGGTAGGTTCTTTACCAGCTGAGCCACCAGGGAAGCTGAAGGATCATAAACTTTTCCTAAAATGACAAAGAAAAAAAAAAACCTTGCAGATACAAGAACTGGACAAGAGGAGAGAACTTTCAGATACAAACGAGACAGTTCCCAGGGTGTACGTGTGTCCGTGCACCTGTGGGGGGTGGTGACCACCCACGCGGAGTCATGGGAACAGTGGAATCAAAGAGAGCCACGAAATGGGAAAATACTGGCACTTCTGGTCATGTGAAATCTAAAAAAAAAAGTCTTGACTTTGAACAAAAGAGAAAATTACATAATGGTTATTATTAGATTGATGGCTGTTCCCACACCCAATTAGTACATGTTGAACACACATTTAAAAAGCAATCAGCAGGATCCCCATGATACTGTGTCTGGCTCTGCCCAGGTGACAAAGTTGAGCCTGGGGGCCCGCAGCCCACACCCTCCCCCGTCCTGACCCACTGCTCCGCAGGGACCACCTTCAGAGCCCCCACAGCAGAGGAGGGCTGCCCCACCCGGCTGCCCTGTCCTCCCTCCACCACTCGTCCCCCCACCAGATCAGCCCCTGCACTCCCCCCAGGGGCCTTCAGCGCTCCTGTGTCCTCCTCACCGCCCTGTGCTCGTGGGGCTCCGGCCACGCTCAGCTCTGCCCCCACTGCTGGCCCCGCCCCTGCCTGTGACCTTGGGTAGATCATCTCAAGGACAACACGGGACCCACTCAGCGCTCCAGCTTGGTAAGTGAACACTCCATAAACGGGAGCCTAAGGGCTGCACATCCTTCCTTCCCACCTGGCCTTGGGCCTTGGCGATTCTAAGTCTCAGCGTAGCTCTGGGGCAGGGGGACAACTCAGGCTGACCCGAGGTGACACCTGTGGGGCGGGAGCCCACGCCTGGTGATGACTGACCTTCCGTGTCGGAGCTCCTCCAGCTGACACACAAATGTCCGTGAACTGGGGGCTTTCGGGGTTCATCCTCTCACGGTCAGGGGTCCAGAGTCTGGAAGCAACGTGCCCACAAGGCCGTGCTCCCTCCTGGCCCTGGGCCAGGACCCTTCCTTGTGTTGATTTAAAAAACAGTCACAACCTGAAGGTTGAGAGTTGTGTTTTATTTGGTGGGAATTTTTGGACTTCAAGCCCAGGAGAGTAATCTCAAAGTAAGCTTGAGAAGTTGCTCTTAGGAGACTGGGGGGTGGCGGGGGGAAGAGTGGGTCACACAGAAGTTATACACAGAGGGCAGGTAGTCTGAACATCGAGGGATTATTGTTAGTTAGAGGAAACCACGAACTTCAAGTTAAGGAATGTAGCCCTTCTCTTTGAATGGGGGACACGAGGGTCTGGGCGCCCTGAAATTAGCGCTTTCACACGCACCTCCGCTCTCGGAGCCAGCATCCTGGGTTTGTTCACATCCCAGGCGCCCTTGGGCTCACCGTAAGGAGTGGGTGCCAACCCGTGGCTGTTAGAGCACAGGTAACTTTCTCCTTCCTGAGCGCCCTGAAGGGCAGGAATCACCGATGACTGTGACATCCTTGTTTACTGATACGACGGAAATGCTCATTTCTCACCGGGTTCTCTTGAGGCTGCTGGCAGCTCCAGGGGCCCCGGACTTGCGGCCGCCTCGCCTGTCTCTTCCTCTGTTTTCATGTGGCCCCCTCCCTGCTGCGTGTCTGAGTCTCAAAATCTCCCTTTTTTGCCCCTTATAAAGACGCCTCTCATTGGATTTAGGGCCTACCCTAAATCCCGGGTGATCTCAGCCTGATGCTTAATTACACCTGTGAAGACCCTTTACCCAAATCACATCACATTCAACGTTCTCGAGGGCTAGGACCTGGGCATATCTTCTGGGGCCACCACCGAGCCCACCTTACCAGCAGGTGTGGGCCCCTACAAGCAGATGTGCGCCCAGCCTCTGTTTTGAGAGTAGAAAATGCCCCTTCCTTTCTCCCCTTCCCTCTCTGTCCCAACAATGGAGGCCACCCCTCACCCCAGAAAACCGCCTGAGCCCCCAGATCTTTTCTCTCGTCTCAGAGCTCCCCGCGGCCATGCCTGCCGCTGCACCGGCTGCCCCATGCCTCCTCCCTGGCAGGTCTGCACTCCTCAACCTGGATCAGAGGCCCCGCTGCACAGGATATCTAGCCTCAAGGCTCAGAAGCACAAGCGGCGTCAAAGCCAGACCCGCAAAGGAGCGGGGTGTAAAGACAGCGGTGCAGAGTCTGCAACGGGAAGGGGAGGCACGGGCAGTCCGTGGCCTCCACGGGGCGCAAACCACAGCTGGGGGCATCGGGGGAGAGACTGACCAGGGCCCATTAGCCCGCTCTGCTCCGAGAGCTTGATTGAATGAGGTTTTTGGTTTGGCTTCGCTGGTTATTGTAGTTTTTTCCATTATTTCATTGTGCAAATTCCTCGTAGAGTCAGCAGAATCTGGAGGCAAACTGAGCAGCTACTGTGAAGTGTGAAAAATTACCCTCAATGAACGCAAGCAAACTATTTGCTTATGGGATCAGCGCGTGGAAATGAGGCCTCGGGGCTGGCAGGCCGGCCGGGAGCGGTCACCTTCCCGGAGTCGAGTCGCGGCTCCCTGACTCCAGCGGCGGGCGGGATGTCCTGCTTCCCTCAGGGCCAGCACCGTATCATTCACTCGGTACTGCCAGCACCATTCACCGTGCCAACGACAACAGCTCCCGGGGGCGGGCAGGGCAAGAGGGGGCGGGAAACACATCCATCGTATGTATTCATTCACCGGGCAATTGCTGATTCCCACCCCACTCACTGGGCTGCCCCCACATGGGGCCTTAAATCCGAACAGGCTGAGAACAGAAGCAGGCCTCTGGGGGCCATGTTTGCTGTGCTGAGTGGACGCTCAGGCGCCCGCCGGACCTGCTCTGGATGACCTCAGCACAGAGTCCCCGGTCCTCCCTGGGTCAGTGGTCCTCCCACTGGCTACGTGGCAGGATCCCCCAAGGGCTGTGACTGACATCACCACTGACTGATGTCAGGACGGACAGGTGGAGCCTGGGTGTCCACCTCCTTCCCACACGCATGGGGCTTCAGGAGCAGCCACAGCTGAGAGCCGTCCTGCTGGCCAGAGTGCTGGTTCAGCCTTAGAGGAGGCTGGAGGGGCCTTCATCATTAGAGCACGTGCCTGGATGGGGAGAGGAAGGCCTTACACCCACAGAGGCTTCCTCTGACTGGCATGGGGGCTGCGCGGACATGCAGATGTCCCTTCAGTAGAGTCAGTGCTGGAAGAGGGAGGGGTGAGTTGGTAGAAGGAAGGATGGACAGATGACAGATGAGTGGATGGACAGGTGAGTGGACAGAAGATGGATGAGTGGATGGGTAGGTGGATGGATGAGTGAATGGATGGATGAGTGGGTGGATAGAAGATGGACAAGTGGATGGATGGGTTGATGAATGGATGAGTGGATGGACGGGAGGATGGATGGGAGGATGGATGGAGAGATGATGGATGAGTGGGTGGATAAGTGGATGTGTGGGTGGAGGGATGGATGGGTGGATAGATGGATGGATGATTGGATGGATGAAGAGATGATGGATAATGGATGGATGGGTTGATGAATGGATGAGTGGATGGATGGGAGGATGGACGGGTGTATGGGTGAATTGGTGGATGGATGGATAGATGATGGATGAGTGGATGGACAAGTGGATGTGTGGGTGGACTGATGGATGGATGAGTGGGAGGATGGGTGGACAGGTGGATGGTTGGGTGAATGGCTGGATGGATGGATGGATGATGGATGGATGGATGGATGGGTGGATAGATGGGTGAATGGATAGGCAGATGGACAGATGGATGGAAGATGGAGGATGGGAAATAAATGATCATCACCCTTTGCTAGAAGATTGTTGAGAAGCGTAAGACAGAATCCCTTACCTTACAACACATTATAAAACCTTAACTTTTAAGAATCTGTAAAATCTATGGCTTACAGAGGCAGCAGGGGACACCGCGGTCAGTTTGGGGAGCGGGGAGGCCGATAACCCCCACTGAGCAGGTGTATGCTGCTGGCCTGGGACCTGGGCCGACCCACAGAAGCCCCCTCCCATCTCCCTCATCCTGACCCTGTCCTCACCCTGCCTCCACTGTCCTGAGGAACAGCCCGCACTCACAGATGCTTGACTGCTGCTCGAGCTTGTGCAGCCAGGAGATGGAGGGGCTGGACCCGAGCTCATCTGTGTCTGGGTGCAGGACCAGCGTTCCGAACACAGGGGACAAGGGCCCAGGGCTTGGCGGGCGTGAGGAGGCAGAGAGAAGGTGAGACCCTTCCGGGCCCCACGAGCACTAGGGGCGGTGGCGCCCGGTGGGAACGAGGACACATCCTGAGAAAGGAGGCAGAGGCGGGCAGGCGCCCCGCCCCGCCCCGCCCCCGAGTCCCGCCCCCGCTCCTCGGGCCTTCCAGACGGAGCTGGAGCCCGTGGGGCTTCTTAAATAAATGTGCTTACGTTATACATCATTTGAATACACATTTCTCGCCTTATGCTTTTTTGCTAGTGACTTATTACTTACTGTGTATATTTATTTTAGACCATGGAAAAGATGTTAGACCAAAAGCAAATTTGAGCAATTTTCTTATTCAGGTTCAAAATGGGTTGTAGAGCAGCAGAGAGAACTCGCAACATCAGCAACGCGCTGAAGTTTGGCGAAGGAGATGAGAGTCTTGGCAAGGAGCGCAGTGGCTGGCCGTTGGAAGCGGACAACGGCCAACTGAGAGCCAACGTCGAGGCTGATTCTCCTACAACTGCACGAGAAGCTGGCCACTCTGGTCTCCGGGCATTTGAAGCACGTTGAAAAGGTGAGAAAGCAAAGTGGGTGCCTCGTGAGCCGACCAAAAACCAAAACATCATCGTTTTGAAGTATCGTCTTCTCTTACTCTACAAAACACCAAAAAAAACATTGCTCGATCGGATCCTGATGTGCAACAAAATGTGGATTTTATGGCAACTGGTGGCAACCAGCTCAGTGGTTGGATGGAGAAGAAGCTCCAAAGCGCTTCCCAAAGCCAAACTTGCACCAAAAAAGGCCATGGTCACCGTTTGGTGGTCTGCTGCCCATCTCATCCCCTACAGCTCTCTGAATCCCAGGGAAACATTACATCTGAGAAGTGCGCTCAGTAAACCGATGAGATGCACTGAAACCTGCGATGCCTGCAGCAGGCATTCATCAGCAGCGGGGCGCAGTCCTTTCCCACGACAGTGCCTGCCCCACGTGGCACAGCCAACGCTTCAGAAGCTGAGCGAATCGGGCTGCGAAGTTCTGCCTCATCCACCATATTCACAGGACCTCCCGCCAACCGACTACCACTTCTTCAAGCATCGCGACCACTTTTTGCAGGGAAAACACTTCCGCGACCAGCAGGAGGCAGACGATGCTTTCCTAGAGTTCATCAGGTCTCCAGGCACGGATTTGTACACTACAGGAATAAACAAACTTACTTCTTCTTGGCAAGAATGTGTTGATTATAACGGTTCCTATTTTGATTAATAAAGGTATGTTTGGGCCTAATTACAGTGATTTAAAATTCATGGTCTGAAACCACAGGTAGGCTTGAACCAACCTGGACAGAAGAGCTGCCAGACCAAGTCCAGGCTCCACTCTGACCCCCAGTCTCCTCGTCTGCAAAGCAGAGAAGACACTGACTCTCCATGCAGCAACCCCCTCGGAAAGCGGATCCCTTCCTGGAAGGGGTCGGGACACACACTCCTTCTCCTCCCAGGACCCCCAGCTTGCTCCTGGACCAGCATTAGAGAGGAAGGGAGGGTTTAGAGCAAGGAGACTGCTTGTAGGTTCCAGTTCTGCATAATGTCGGTATGCATTCGTCCAAATCCACAGGACGTCCAACACCAGGAGTGAACTGTGATGTAAGCCATGGGCTTTGGGTGATGAAGACATGTCAGTGGAGGCTCACCAGTTGTAAGAAATATCCCATCTGGAGGCAGATGTTAGTGGGATAGTGGGGGAGGCTGGGCATGCAGGTGGAGGCGAACATGGGAATTGTGTGCACCTCCCACTCGATTTTGTCTTAAACCTAAAATTGCTCTAAAAAGTAAAGTCTTAATTACAAAAAAAGAGGATGAAGAGGAGGAGGAGGAGGGAGACTGGCAGGGCAGGTGGGCGCACCATCCCCAGCCTCTCCCCGCCCAGGAGGCAGTGAAGCGAGTTGCCAGCAGGGGCGAAGCCGCAGCAGGGACCCAGCCCAGGGAGCCAGGAGGGGACACACACTGGGCTCCTGTCCCCCCAGCCAGCCATGCCAGCTGGTCCCCGAGACCACCAGCTACATTTCCAGGCTGAGATGATCAAATAAGCTCCTGGTGTTTGTACGTGAATCTCCAGGCTGAGAATGCCAACGTGGGTTTGATTCTGAGTGTGGTTTCCGCAGCATTGACAATGACTCTGTAAATCTGCAAAGTATGTATCTTTAATCTGGCATAATTAAATGCGGAGTTATTTGCAAATGAAATGTTTAAAACCAGCAGAGCTGCTGCAGTGTCCCCAGGCTGAATCTCTGGAAGCAGGTCTTGGCTGAGCGTCTTCTCCACCTGCCCCTTCTCCGTGACGGCTGGTGGAGGAACAGGAGCGCGGATGGGAGCCCCGAGGCCCCGCTCTGGGGGTGTGTCACCCCCAGCTTTGGCAAGGGAGCTTGCTCTGGTGGGGGCGGCGGCAGGCGGCTCAGCTGGCTCCCCAGCAATGCTCCAGGCAGGCAGGTGCTCAGGGGGTAGGAGCTGAAGTTTCCCGTAAGTTGATGCTTGGAGCACCCTTGCTGGGATGAAGGGTTGACAGCAGAGGATAAGTAAGTGATGGGCTCCTAACAATCCTTCCTCCTCCTGTCCCTTCCCCAGAGGGGGGCCAGGAGCAGGCAGAGCCCAAAAGAAGCGCAAGGCGGAGCTGGCGTCAGCGGGGAACATGCTGGGTCAGGGTCCGTGTCCATCCGCATGTCTCCCTGGACAGTGTTTGCGGATGGAGGGTGCGTACGTGTGTGTGTGTGTGTGTATGTGTCTGTGAGAGACATGCTGTTGGTGCAGGTTTTGTGTGAATCTGTGCAGATGTGTGTACCTGTGTGCAGGTGAGTGTGTCTGTGTGCAGGTGTGTGTCACCGTGTACAGATGTGTGCAGGTGTGTGTGTCTGTGGATCTGTATGCAGGTGGGTATGTGTCTGTGAGCAGCTGAGTGTGTGTTCAGGGAACTGGCCCCAGGAAGCCTGATCGAACCGGTCCAGGTGACACATTATTAGCTCCATCGTCCAGCAGTCACTCACCTGAGCGCGAGCTCCCAGGCAGACTGTGCCAGGCAGAGCCCACAGGTGCCAAGAGTCAGTGGAGGCCGACCGTGGGCTGTCTGGTGTGACAGGGCTGTGTCGGTGACAAAGGTCCTCCTCCAGCGACATCACTGGGGCATTTCAGGTGAAAAATTATGGTCCCGATACTGGCCTTAAAAGCCGTATTAATAATAAAAACAGTAACTGCAGCAGAGTTCACTACAACAGAGATAACAGTAACGCAGCCCCTGGCAAATCCAGGTAAATGGTGTATGTGTATTGACTGTACTGTTCTTGCAGCCTTTCACTAAGTGTGGAGCATTTTCAGTATAATACAGTAAGCGGTGAAAGTGATTTCACAGGGAAACAAAACAGGTGAAAGCTGGACATGGTCTGCACAGCAGGGCCACGTTTGTGACCACACAGAACAGAACAGGAGACTCAGAATCCATAACGACAAGGGGCTGGCCCGGTAATTGATACAACCAGTAGAAAGACACTACTGAATACACAGAGGATTTAAATGATCCGATTAGAGGGCGCACAGTGGAAGACACACATACCATTTTACACCAAGACACGCAGACGACAGATCCCTCTGGACACACCAGAAACAGCACGTGTGCAAGCATTAGCAACGATCAGACCACAGAAGAACTGCCCAGATGCCGAAGAACCCGTACTGTGCAGATTATCCTTTTGGCCAAAGAATAATAAAATCAGAAACTATTGATTTTGAAGTATCATTGAAACCTAAACAACATGGAACTCTGTGTGTGTGTGTGTGAGTGTGTGTCAGTGTGAGTGTGAGTGTGTGTGAGTGTGTGTGAGTGTGTGTGTGTGTGTGTATGTGAGTGTGAGTGTGTGTGAGTGTGAATGTGTAAGAGAGTGTGTGAGAGAGTGTGAGTGTGTGTGTGTGAGTGTGTGTGAGTGTGATTGTGAGTGTGAGTATGTGAGTGTGTAAGTGTGTGAGTGTGTGTGTGAGTGTGAGTATGTGAGTGTGTGAGAGTGTGTGAGTGTGTGTGAGTGTGTGTGTGTGAGAGAGTACGTGAGTGTGTGAGAGTGAGTGTGAGAGTGTGTGTGTGTGAGAGTGTGTGAGTGTGAGTGTGTGTGAGAGTATGTGAGTGTGAGTGTGTGAGTGAGAGTATGTGAGTGTGTGTGAGTGTGAGTGTGTGTGTGAGAGTATGTGAGTGTGTGTGTGTGAGTGTGAGTATGTGAGTGTGTGAGAGTGTGTAAGTGTGTGTGAGTGTGTGTGTGTGAGAGAGTACGTGAGTGTGTGTGTGAGTGTGTGAGTGTGTGAGAGTATGTGAGTGTGAGAGTGTGTGTGAGTGTGTGAGAGAGTGTGTGAGTGTGAGTGAGTGTGTGAGTGTGTGAGTGTGTGAGTGTATGTGAGTGTGTGTGAGTGTGAGTGTGTGAGTGTGTGAGAGTATGTGAGTGTGTGTGAGTGTGAGTGTGTGAGTGTGTGAGACAGTGTGTGTGTGTGTCAGTCACTCAGCTGTGTCCGGCTCTCTGCGGCCCCATGGACTGCAGCTCGTCAGGCTCCTCTGTCCATGGAACTCTCCAGCCGAGAAGACTGACGGGGTTGCGAGCTCTTTCTCCAGTGTGAATTTTAGTAGTGGTAGTTTTTAGTCACAAAGCTGTGCCTGAGTCTTGCGACCCCACAGACTGTAGCCCTCCGGGTTCCTCTGTCCACGGGATTCTCCAGGCAAGAACACTGGAGTGGGGTGCCATTTCTTTCTCCATGGAACTCAGTAAATGTGGGTAAAAACACAATCAGGTTGAAATTACAAAGAATTTCTAATGAAACTTTGCATTCCCTTCTGGGGCATGGCTAAAGCATAATTAGGAATTTGATTTTAAATATAGTTATCAAGGGGCTTCCTGGTGGCTCCATGATGAAGAATCTGCCTGCCAGTGCAGGAGACACAGGTTCAGCCCCTGATTCAGGAGGATCCCACGTGCTGTGGAGCAGCTGAGCCCGTGGACACAAGTACGGAGCCTGCGTTCTGGAGCCTGGGGGCTGAAACGACTGGAGCCCGGTGCCCTAGAGCCGTGCTCCTCAGCAAGAGATGCCCCGCAGTGAGATGCCCACTCGCTGCGACTCGAGAGCGGCCCCTGCTCGCCGTAACTCGAGAAAGGACAAGGGCAGCAACAAAGACCCAGCTCAACCAAAAATAAACAAATAAAATTAAAACAAATAAGTTAATATGCAGACCGGGGGAACAGAAGCTAAGTCTTCAAGTCAGGAGGTTAGGAGAAAACAAAGCAAGTGTCCCTCCCTTCCTTTGCCTTAAAGGAAAGAAGGGAATAATAAGACAAAGCCCAGCCAGCAGCAGCACTGAGCCCAGTAAGAGGAAAAAGCAAAGGCTGGATGTCTGCAGGTACTTATAAAGCAGGAAACTTTGGTCAAGACTAAGGTGAGAAAAAGGAGAGAAGCAACAAAATTCAGAACAAGAGGCGGTGACTACGAACATCACAAGGAGCTTTTCCGTTCTCGCTTCTCGCTGCTTGAAGTTCCTGCTCGCCGCACCTTGTCACCACGCCACGCAAAACTGAGGAAATCAAGAGCCTTCTGCTCACAGCCGGGCGAAAGCATGCCAGATCTGTCAAGATCAAGAAAAGTAAGGATGATGTGAAGTTTAAAGCTCGAAGCAGCAGATGCCTTTACACCTTGGTCATCACAGACAAAGAGAAGGCGGAGACGTGGACGCGGTCCCTGCCGCCCGGTTTGGCAGAGAAGGAGCTGAAATGAACCATGCTCACTGATTTGAACTGTATTAAAATATTTTAAATTCTCAAAAAAAAAAAAAAGCACAAAGCAGGTAACATGCTATTTCTCCAAAAAGCTCTGTGTTAATGAGTTGGAAAACACAGACAAAATATATATATTTTTGGAAAATCTGAAAATGCCAAACTTGAACAAGGAGAAAGGAAGATTTGACTAGGAGAGGGGTCACTAAAGTCACCCCAAGGGGAGGCTCCAGGCCTGCGTGGCAGTCAGTGGTAACAGCCGCGGTGAAGGGCATCGTCACCCTTCCCAGGAAAATAAGCTAATAACCAGCTTTGGAGCTTCACTTGGTTTCCAGACTGGACAATTGCATTGTGAGGTAATACAATTTTAAGCCTGTTTTATTTATAACCATAGATGCAAAAGTCATAAACAAGTTGTTACTGAAATTCATGTCCATGTTGGAAAAAACTATCCAATATGATTATGATTTTCCCTCTGAATGTGAGCATGTCTCAAGACTAGAAAATCTAACCATGAGATTCCACAATTAAATGGATTAAAAGGTAAGATTTATGTGACTACAAGGAGAGATGTAGAAAAATGTTTAGGGTAAGAAAACCCAACACTGCTCAGGTTAAAAAAAAAAAAATCTATCAGAAGATTATCAGAAAAACTAAATCTATCAGAAGATCAGTAACTAAAGGGAACTCTCTTGGTTTAAGACCGTATAATAAAAACCTATGGTAAATACTATGCTTAAAAGAAATTGAAAATGGATTTCCAGTTAAATCAGACTAAAGAGAAAGTTTGCTCATTAGCATAACCACTGCTTGTGGCATCAGAGAACTTGGCAGTGGACAGATGGGTGTGAAGTAAAGTGCTTCTTATAAAGAGATGATCATATACATAGAAATCCAAACAGAAACAGAGATGAAAGCCTGGCACTAATCAAAGGACTTGGAAGGCTTCTCAGATGCAAGGTCAACTTAGCATCACTTAGCTGTGGACCTCAGTGGGAGCAATACCCAACTACAATGTTGATCCTAAAAAGAAGTATAATTTACTAAAATGACAACCCATTTTAGATAAACTAGTCCAACAAAGAACACACAAGATCTTTTGAAGGTTTTTTAAAGATTTCATTAAAGTGTATAAAATACATCCAACATGGTCTCATTCAAAATTTCATGTGGCTTATTTGGAGATGAGATTCTACAAAATGGTTCAAAATCATTCCAAAATACACATGAAATCGGCACAACTCTTATAAACTCTAGTCAACTCTAATAAATGAACTGCCAGCACAGGCAACTTGCCTCAGGGGTGTTATGACTCATGAAAAAGTTACACAAATAATTTAATGGACAAAAGCCGAGTGGCTGGACAGAGGAATGGGCAGCTGAGGCAGGAAGAGAGGACACATCAGTCAGGTCTGGATGTGGATGGGCCCCCGGCATAAGGTAGAAGTGGGGACTGATGGCTGATGACCACTCGAAAAGTTCTCAGCCACAGGAAATGTCCAGCAGGTGCTGAAATGAGAAAGACAGAAAATGCTGAGTAAGGCTAAGCAGCAAAGAGACCTTTCCTACAGGATCGACGAGATTGCAAATTGGGACAAAGACCTTAAAAATAAATAATAAAGCCCACAAAGGCTACAGTTAGGGCCAGCCCATGACTCAGCAATTTTAGACCTAGAGATACAGTCGGCAGAAATGCATGTACTGGGAGCAGGAAAAGATGCTGATCCTTATATTTGCCTCAGGGTCCAATATGACTGCTGGTGCTCCACCCATCACATTAACTTTCCCAGAAGAAAGCGACTTTCCATAATCCTACACTACACTCCTGTTACCACTTTATTGGCCAGAACCCAGTCACCTGGCCTTGACTATCTGCAAAGTAGGCTGGAGTATAGCCCCATAAAGGAGTGCAGGGCAATCCTACATAAAACCTCAGATCTATGGAAGGTTGTCCAGTTGCTCAGTCATGTCATTCTCTTTGTGAACCCATGGACTGCAGCACGCCAGGTTTTCCTATTCTTCACCATCTCCCGGAGTTTGTTCAGCTTCAGCATCGGTCATTCCAAGAAATATTCACGACTGATTTCCTTTAGGATGGCCTGGTTGTATCTCCTTGCAGTCCAAGGGACTTTCAAGAGTCTTCTCCAACACCACAGTTTGAAGGCATTAATTCTTAGGTGCCTTCTCCCTCCAGCCCTTCCTTCCTGCCTCCCAGGAACGCTTATGTCCACTTGTCCAAAATGCTCTGTCCTTTCAATGCACTTGAAGTTGCAAGTTGATCCTGCTTCCTGGAAAGACTTATTGCCCAACATTCCTTTTGTGAACTCCTACTTTATCCTCAACACCCACCTCACAGAGTCCTTAATTATTCCTCTGCATACACAGCTGTCCCCCAAGTAGAATGGGAACTTCTCAAGGGCAGGTACCAGTCTCATTGGGTCTGAATCTCTTCTGTGGGGCACACGTGGATACAGTCTGATAGTGGTTGAACTAATAAATGTTTACTTTCTAAAGTTTAAGCCTTCCCTTTTTGCCAGGGAAGTTCTGGCTTCGACGTCAGTGGGATGAAATGCAGTTGCCGTTTCCTGTGAGTTGGTTCCTGTGGTCTCAGCAAGTCCCCCCTCCTTTCCAGGATGCCCCCATCCACTCTGCTTTCTGTGTCCTGGTGGGGCTTCCCGGGGCAGGGCTGGTCTCCTGGGAGGGAGGACAAACCCGCCTGCTTCCTAATGGGGCGCCCACGCCTCCCAAGCATCTTCCAGGGAAATCACCCCTGGTCTCAGAATCAAAGTCCAGTGCTGCTGACCGGGGGGGTTGGCTGCCAGGGGCTGCTGGGCAGCTCTCTCTCTCCCGAGACCCCGGGCGCATCCCGGCCAGGCTGCCTCTGCAGGGGATGCAGCCTGTGCACCTAGACCCAGGAGAGTCTAGATCGAGGCGTGTGCTCCAAAGGGGAAACGCACCCCGAGTTCAGAGACACTGCAAAAAGGCTGGACTAGACCATGCATCAGTTTTTAAATTGGGTACATATTGAAATGATAATATTGGATAATTGGAGTTGAAATGATAATTGGATAATTAGATTAAATGAAAGAGATGATTAAAATATAAATATTTCACCTGTTTTCCCTCGCTGAGTGTGACCAGCAGAAAATTTTAAATTATACAGTTGGCTGGTAGCCCGGTCCCCTCAGACGGCGTGGGTCTCCCGGGCGGGGCAGGGCCCGTGGCGTCAGATTCACGGGGGCCCTCAGCTCTCACATTCAGACCCCACAGCTTCTGACGCACCCAGGTGACAAAGGGACGGGTGACCTGTCCCAATCGTCTCCCGTCTCCGGGAAGGACACGGAGGGAGCTTCCTTTAAGGCCTTGGACACAGAGGAGCAGGCACCCCAGACAGTCTGCAAGCCGACCCTGCAGGTGCTGTCTGAGCCCCGGGAATGTCAGACAGGGGGCTCCTCCAGGAGGAGGGCCCCACACAACTGCAAATCCAGCTTGGGCTGCCTCCACGATGGAAGCTTTGTGCTCCAACCTCGTGGCACCGGCATCGAAGCTCATGGTCAGCTGGATGGAAGGAATAGGAGGACACGTGCCTCACAGACCCTGGTGCCCGCCGTGACTGCCCGCCGCGACGTGCACCTGCAGAGCTAGGCTCAGGGGTGCCACTGTGACTGCCCACCACGACCTGGGCCTGCGGAGCCAGGCTCAGGGGTGCCGCCATGACTGCCCACTGCGACCTGGGCCTGCAGAGCCAGGTTCAGGGGTGCCCGCTGTGACTGCCCACTGTGACCTGGGCCTGCGGAGCCACAGTTTTGGGGGTGAACATGCTGCCCCCGCACTTACGCAGCCTTGGCCTTCCCAGGGTCTTGTCTGCACACCCGGGCCCCACTTTCCTGGCCTCAGATAAGGTCTGCCTATTGCTGCTCTGCACACCAGCTCTTACAAGCTCCAACCCAGAAAGGACCCCATGCTCTGCCCGTCTCAGCCCACGGAAGGAAGTAGAAGTCGCAGCCCGTGGAAGAGGGAAGGAACTCCTCTTCCTCAGAGCTGGCCAAGTGATCTGGGGTGAGTAGAGAACCACCAGGGGCTCAGGGAGCAGGACGTGTCCCTTCATAGTTGCGCAGGTCCTCCAGCCGGGGAGGCAGAAGGGCTGGGCCACGCCTGGCTCGCGGTTTGGGCTTAATTCAACTGCGGTGAGAGCCCAGGTCATACGCTGATGATCTTTACCTGACAGCGATTTCTCCAGCAGCTTCTATAAAATAGCCATGGTGGTTGTCTGAGTTTCTGCGTCCATCTCTGCAGAGTGGACTCTTGGTGTCTGGAGACTTAGATGGTTCTGACTTTTACAATGGACCTACTGGGTTTGGAGCTGGCATCCAGTAACTATGGGCTTCCCTGAAGGCTCAGGTGGTAAGGAATCCACCTGCAATGCAAGAGACCTGAGTTCAATCCCTGGGTCAGGAAGATCCCCTGGAGGAGGAAATGGCAACCCACTCCAGTATTCTTGCCTGGAAAATTCCATGGACAGAGAAGCCTGGTGGGCTAGTCCATGGGGTCCCAAAGAGTCAGACACAACTGAACGATTAAACTTTCACTTTCCAGTAACCATGGAGACTTTTGTCTTGGGACCCCACTTCCTGTCGGTAGAATGGACTTCTAGCAGCATCTCCTAGCAGGGCTCGGAGGACTCAGCCACATGGTGCCCACAAGCCCCTGGGAACAGAGACAGACAGACAGAGGTTGGTTCTTCTTTCCACGGATGCTTTAGAAACAGACCCACATGGCCAGGCCTCCCACTCCTGATGTCAGGAATGACTGTGGGAAAGGCAGGCTGGTCATCTGCAGATCCTTCCAGACAGAGGATGGCATCTGAGCCCATGAAAGAAAATAAAGACCCAAAATCACCTTTGAAGTTAGGCGAACAGTAACAGAGAAAGCAAAGTAATGGTTTAAGGAAATGTTTAAAAATAGAAAACTAATAACTATTAATTTTAAAATAAATTAATTAGGCAAGCTTGAAAGAATGCCATTTTTTCCTGAACTGTCAGCGATGAGGAACTAACAGTGCCTCACAGATGACACTATAAATTTCGCTTATATTCTAGTGATTAAGCCAAAGTGATTTATTGGAGTTTTATGAGGGCATTTTCCCTCTGTAACTTAAAACACAGACTGTACCAAAAGCGCCCGCTTACTGCCGTTATTCCAACACTGGTTATATTCTGTTCTCTTATTTTGTGATTTATAACTTTGTTTTTCTCAAGATTCTAATCTTAACACTGTTGCTGTGCTGCGTGTGTTAAGTCGCCTCAGTCGTATCCAATTCTTCACGACTCCGTGGACTGTAGCCCGCCAGGCTCCTCTGCCCATGGGGTTCTCCAGGCAAGAATTCAGGAGCAGGTTGCCACGCCCTCCTCCAGGGTACACACAAAGGTATTTTTTAGGAAAAAAATTATTAATACGAGAAACAGTGACAGGTTGGAGAGGTGTTCTATTTGAGTGTGTGCGAGTGTGTGGGTGCGCACCTGGGTTAGATGCTCTCTGCTGGTGGGATCTGCCCCGGAAGGTGCGGAAGTTAGCCCCGCCCTCCGTTAGCCCCGCCCTCCGTTAGCCCCGCCCCCGTCACCCCCAGCACCTCCCCCGCTCGTAGAGTCACGCCGCTGACACTTACGCTACTGTCGTAAGGTCCGTCATTGCCAAGTTTGTTTCACCGTCACTCTACACGGAAGCACACTTTAATCCGTACACCACTGGCATTTTTACCAAGTATTCTTCCTCCATCGACTTGTTTGCTGTGGCCCAGCCATCATTAGAAGAAGGCAATGGCACCCCACTCCAGTACTCTTGCCTGGAAAATCCCGTGGATGGAGGAGGAGCCTGGTGGGCTGCAGTCCAAGGGGTCGCTAAGAGTCGGACACGACTGAGCAACTTCACTTTCACTTTCCCTTTCATGCATTGGAGAAGGAAATGGCAACCTACTCCAGCGTTCTTGCCTGGAGAATCTCAGGGACGGGGGAGCCTGGTGGGCTGCCGTCTATGGGGTTGCACAGAGTCAGACACGACTGAAGCGACTTAGCAGCAGCAGCAGCAGCAGCAGCAGCCATCAGCTGGACCAAATGCCTCCCCGAGACATTCATATCTCCCGAGCTTCTGTTTAGGTGGGACTTCATTCACTTTGAGCACACAGAATCCTTTCTCACATGTCCGTCTTCGTATATAAAGAAACTTGGTTTTAGATCGACTGTACCCCATTCCCCACTGACCCTCAGCAGGCTCGCTCCTGTGCCTACACGGGAGGGCACGGGGCAGGGGATGTGCCCAGCCCAGCAGACAGCGAGACCCAGAGTCTGAGCCGCAATCTCTCAGCTCGTCCATCCCTTGCGGTTGGAGCCCATCTCTCGCCTGCTGAGATTTCATCCCAAAGTATGTGTTTCCAGCAGAAAGCAGAATCCATTGTGTATTTCAGAATGACTGCGGTTGCCTTTACAGTTCTGGGAAGCTTTACTTTTCCGGCCAAGAACCGCACTGCCTTTTTCCTGGAAGGTGCCCCAAGCAGACAGAGAAACCACACCCTGTCCTTGGAGCTAACGTGCTCCCCCAGGAACTGGAATGTCCTTTCTCGCCCCGAGGGTGACAAGGTCACCAGGAGGCATCCTATTCTCGGCTGATCTGGGTCAGCTCACTGTGGCGCGCGCTCCCTTCTGATGGACGAGCCGGTTCTGTGCTTCAGGGGAAGATTTTTCTTCTGTTTTATTTTCGAGGGCATTTTTTTCACGTCGGGTATTGCGGATGGCCCACATGTGTTCCCCGACCGCTAGCCTCTCCAGGCGCTCAGCCCCACCTAACTGCCCTTTCGGCACAGATCTCTCCAAACAGATCTCAGCCACGCCCTCTGTCAACAGCTTAATTTTCTCACGTCTTTTCTATTCATCGCAGTTCTAATGAATATTCTGGTTTGCAAATTGTGGCACTTCTGTCTCGGTTCTTCTTCCGAGCTCAGAAATCTTCATCATTTTCCTATAATTTTCTAATCATCTCATCTCGAGCTCATGTCCTGTGGAAACAGTGTTCTAATTAAGCCTTTAACTAATTCACAGAAAGCTTCCCTGCGTGGGCTCTTCTTTGCTCCAGTTCGCTTTTATAAGTGTTTCTACTGTATTTCTTTTCTCATGTTGCCAATTTCTTTCTCCTCCTTCTTCCTCTTTTGCCAGTAAGTTCAAGCAGTTGCCAGACCGTTTTTTTCTCCTCTGATCCTTCCTGAAAGTCAGGCCTCCCTGGACGATTTGTTCTCAGACAGTATAGCAGGACTTTCCTTGACCCCAGCTCACCGGAAGCCGTTTGCTTTTCCTTCTGGGAGATGGTTGGGCGGTTGGGTCCCTGCAGGTTTGTGCTGATGTTAGAGTAGACGGGGTTGGGAGGGAGGTGAAGGGTGATCCTCACACGAGCACCTGCACTCAGGTGGGGGTCCGCGATGCAGCCTTCCTCCTGTGAGATTTCTAACTAAACTTCAGCGGAGAAAGTGAGAGTGCTAGCCCTTCAGTCATGTCCGACTCTGTGACTCTGTGGACTGTAGCCCGCCAGGCTCCTCTGTCTGCGGGATTCTCCAGGCAGGAATGCGGGAGTCAGTAGCCATACCCTTCTCCAGGGACGCTCCTGAGCCAGGGATGAAACCTGGGTCTCCTGCATCGCAGGCGGATTCTTTACCGTCTGAGCCACCAGGGAAGCCCCACTCCTCCAGTTACCTGGCATTTATTCTGTCTCTGAAGAAACCCCTCCCCTGTTCAGCTGCAACACTTGGAAAATGGTGAGTCCTCAGTGGCCCCTCTGCCTCCACTGGCATCCTCCACGGAAGCACAGCGTTTCTGTTCTCAATAGTTTTTTAAAATTTACTTTTGATTGGAGGGTAGTTGCTTCACAATGTTGTGTTGGTTTCTGCCGTGCACCAGCACCAATCAGCTGTGAATGCACACGCACCCCTGCCTCCCAGCTCCCACCTCCCAGCTCCCACCTCCCAGCTCCCACCCCTCTAGGTTGTCACAGAGCTCCAGGTTTGAGCTCCTCGCCTCATAGCAGATTCCCTCTGGCTATCTGTTTTTCATGCCATAATCTATAGCTTTCCATGCTGCTCTCCTGATTCAGTCCACCCTCTCCTCCCCCCGCTGTGTCCACAGCTCTGTTCTCTGCATCTCCATTTGTTCTTGTTCAGTCGCTCAGTCGTGTCCGACTCTCTGCGACCCCATGAACCACAGCACGCCAGGCCTCTCTGTCCATCACAAACTCCCGGAGTGTGCTCAAACTCATGTCCGTTGAGTCGGTGATGCCATCCAACCATCTCATCCTCTGTCGTCCCCTTCTCCCACCTTCAATCTTTCCCAGCATCAGGGTCTTTTCCAACGAGTCAGTTCTTTGCATCAGGTGGCCAAAGTATTGGAGCGTCAGCATCAGTGCTCCCAGTGAATATTCAGGACTGATCTCCTTTAGGATTGATTGGTTTGATCTCCTTGCAGTTCAAGGGACTCCCAAGAGTCTTCTCCAACACCACAGTTCAAAAGCATCAATTCTTCTGCGCTCAGCCTTCTTTATGATCCAACTCTCACATCCATACATGACCACTGGAAAAACCATAGCTTTGACTAGATGGACCTTTGTCGGCAAAGTAATGTCTCTGCTTTTTAATATGCTGTCTAGGTTGGCTCAGACGGTAAAGCGTCTGTCTACAATGCAGGAGACCCAGGTTCGATCCCTGGGTTGGGAAGATCCCCTGGAGAAGGAAATGGCAATCTACTCCAGGACTATTGCCTGGAAAATCCCATGGACAGAGGAGCATGGTAGGCTACAGTCCATGGGGTTGCAAAGAGTTGGACATGAGTGAGGGACTTCACTTTTTCTTTCTTTCTTTCTAGGTTGGTCATAGCTTTTCTTCTAAGGAGCAAGTGTTTTTTAATTTATGGTGTCACCATCTGCAGTGACCATTTGCAGTAATTTTGAACCCCAAGAAAATAAAGTTTCTCACTGTTTCCACTGTTTCCCCATCTATTTGCCATGAAGTGATGGGACCGGATGCCATGATCTTAGTTTTTTGAATGCTGAGTTTTAAACCAGCTTTTT